>NW_026250019.1:1474320-2035299 GCF_022578975.1 Hypoxylon trugodes | reverse complement strand
GTAATTCATGCAGTAGCAGATAATCGAGCTGGCAGGCTTGTTGACAAATTTAGTACAACACGACACGAGAAAAAAATACGAAAGAGACAAAAAGAATGTGGGATGCGTAAAGCTTACTGGGGTTTTGGTATCACTAGATATGGATGGGTAATATTTGTTTGAAAGATACGTTGTAACTGTGATGTCACAATGAAGCTGAGGATAAGGAAAGGAAGGACAAAATGAAAATTAAAGCAAGGAAAGAAAAAAATAATTTTCAACCTTACTTTAAGAATAGTAGGTAGTAGGTGCAGATGTCCTTCCACTAGGCAGGACCAGATTAAGTAAAGGGAAGGGAGTAAGGGCAGAATATGGTGTAAGAGCGCTGGAGGTTGCGGGATGTTGAAGAGAAGGAAGGGTGGAGAGAGAAATGATCACCACCAGCGACGGGATTCGAAGAAAGAGCCCGACTTACGTTCACGAAGTAGATAAAGAAATTGAATCAGACTGGGCGAGTCTGGAATATGATGAAGATAAGGCGAGAGGATATGTTTGCCTGAACAAGACAGGTTAACGTGTTGCGTAGAAGTTGTGTGTTGTTGACTTCCAGTAGGTGGTGAAAGACGAACAGGAGATGTAGAAGGGAAGAAATGTGGGAGGATGAGACTTGCAGGAAAAACATGAATTTGAAAAGAAAGCTCCAGCTGGTAAACAGAAAAGAGCAGGATCCCCTAAATCGATCTGGTCCAACCTTATTGGGTTGGTAGCTGTTTATGGCAATTGTTAAGGGAAACCGCGTTGATGAGGGCTATGATGTACACATGTACAGGTCCATGTTCACTGGTTACATGTATTCCTTACAGATTATGTGTGTACGTGTAGGTAGCCTGGACCACTGGCGCGGTTCTACGCGTGGAAGTTGCGTATGAGTATCTAGGTACCTAGGGAGTCGCGAGGGTGAGATAGTATGTGTTATCGTAGGGTGGTCCTGCTTATACCCAGATGTTATTGGCAACCTCGATGGGTATTGGCTATATCCAGGCTACCTAGACAGGTAGGTGTACCGCACAAGGTCGCTATTGCACTAATACATGTATTTGTACTCCCGAGAAACGATATTTATCTCTCTCTCTTAAATATGTGTAGCGGTCAGACACGAGGACAATGAATTTATGAAACCCCCTATATCAAAACTCCTGGAGTTCCTACTCTGTTAACTGTCATAGTATGTTTTGTAGCTGTCTTTAAAGTGATCTTCTCATGGGTTTTAAGAACGCGGGTACATTTGGGGATTCTCATGCTTCGCTCCCCTTTACCTAGGTAATTGTCTGCCTCGAGCGCCCAAAGGTACGCATATATCTTTCCGGATCACATCGGGCCTCTAAGCTTGGCGTACCTAGGTAAGCATGAAAGGCTGCCCTTTAGTACCTATGCAATACCAATGCCTTACAACTTCGAACGCCACCCATTTGGCTACAACACGCGCATACGTGAATCCAAGACCGCCGAGGCACTCCAGTAGTGTATCTCTAGACCAAACTACATAGAAGCATAACAGAAAAATTGTAGTTCATGTACCTATAATGAACGAGTAAGCGACAATTTTCTGAGCTACCAACACATCTTCGCTGCCGACAACCGACGTTTAGATTGTAAAAACTTTGCTGCTTAGTTATAACAATGACAAATTTCTACCAGGCATAATATACTCCCTTTTGCCAGCAATAATTGCGAATGAGATCAGAGGGGCGGCTGGTGCTGAACTATTATTAGCAATGAATAATTAGGCAGGAAATTGTTGGCAACAAAGCACCTACAAGACGTGTTAACCCGTACTCGGATATTGAGAAATGTTCGGTTGTATTGTCAAAAATAATATTTAGAGTCTTAACAGAAACCTATGGCATGGTAGATTGAAGATGTAAAAGTAGGAATAATTTTGATGGGAAGCTACAATAAATCCAATTTGCATTCATGATTCTATAACCCGTGTACGGAGGAGGAATTAAAAGGAAGTTGGTTGCATTATTACCGGCTTTTCCAATTCGGGGTCATCGAATGAGAATACCTTACTAAAGCTCCTTTTAGGATATAAAAATCGAGACAATTACTGACCTAGGGAAAATGAAATCAGAGCATGTGCTTACCCGATATTTAAACCCGCGCTTATGTAGGTGCTAAGAGACATTCGGTTACATTATCGCCGAAATAGTCGGTCTGAAACATCAAGGAATAGTATAAGTTCGGGCTACACTATAGCTTAATAATGCCTTGGAGCTAGCTGTCGGTGGAGCGGGGATTACTGTATATCTCCTAGTACTACCTAGGTAGGCAGGAAACGTGATGTCGACCATAGCGGGGTCTACACATAGTAGGAGGATCCTATTCTTCTCTGAGACGTTAATAATATTCACCGAATCCTCGACGGGATAATTTTATGTGATTGAATTAGGTAGACCCGAAGTATACGACGCTAAGCTACCTAGGTACGTAAGGGGGCTCTGCCTGTATCGTAAGACAGCTAAGAGTTGACGAGTATATAAATACGGCGATAATTCCTCTTGTCAAGACCTCTTCACTCGCAACTACAGCCAGACGAGAAAAACCCCAAGAACAAATACCAATAACACCGACAAACACAACAAACACGATATTCTAATCAAGATGTCTGTCCCTTCTGACCTCCCCAAGATGACATACCGTTTCCTAGGCCGATCCGGTCTCCAGGTCTCATCCATTTCGCTAGGTGGTTGGCTCACCTATGGTGGCCATGTTGAAAAAGGTAATCTATCGAGGCGTTCTTCTCAGACAGTTGCTAACGTGGGATGGCAGAGAATACCTTCGCATGCATGAAGGCCGCTTACGATAGTGGTGTCAACTTCTTCGATTGTGCTGAGGGTTATTCAGGTATAATATACCTTCTCTATGCCTCATTATAGATAAAGGCCTATGTGCTAACATGCCGAATTTCAGGTGGTAAATCGGAGGAAGTGATGGGTGAGGCAATTAAAAAATTTGGCTGGAAGCGCAACGACCTTGTTATCTCAACGAAGGTATCGTAATTTCCTACTCCCCCAAGGAATAAATATTGACATAGCCATGAAGCTTTACTGGGGTGGCGCACATGGCGATAATCCGGTAAATAACAAAGGCTTGAGCCGAAAGCACGTTATCGAGGGTATGAACGGCTCGCTGTCTCGTTTGGGGCTTGAGTACGTAGACCTCATCTACGCGCATCGTCCGGATCGACAGACGCCGATGGAGGAGACGGTCCGCGCCTTGTCAGTAAAACCTGGAGTCCTTTTCCCCATTTGCTTTTTCTGATCGGTCAAAACTACCTGACCATGTCCACAAGACGGGCGATTGCTAACTGGGAATGTTATATGTAGTAACCATTTGATCAACACTGGGAAGGCCTTGTACTGGGGTACATCTGAGTGGAATGCCGACGAAATTGCACAGGCATGGCGCTACGCCGATAAATTACAGCTTATTGGGCCAGTGATGGAGCAGCCGCAATACAACATGTTGGACCGAGAGAAGGTAGAGAGGGAATATGCCCATTTATACCGTGAAGTCGGTTTGGGGCTGACTGTCTTCTCTCCTCTGAAAACGGGTGTCCTTTCTGGCAAGTATAAGAATGGCATTCCTCCCGATTCGCGATATGCTCAGGAGACGGTGGAGTTCATCGCTGGTTTCTGGAAACGAACGGGCAGCAAGGAGAGGTGGGAGACTACCATTGCTCAGGTGAACAAGCTAGAGCCCATTGCCGATCAATTGGGTATAAAGCAGAGCCAGTTGGCCCTGGCATGGGTGCTTAAGAACCCGAATGTGAGCTCGGCCATCACGGGAGCGAGTAACCCCGAGCAGGTCTACGAGAACGTGCGGGCTATAGAGGCCGTGGATAAGCTGACGCCAGAGATCATGACTCAGATTGATGAAATCTTTGGAAACAAGCCGCCCGCTATCGTTGAGAGGTTCTAGAAGAGCATCCTATATATACCCATAACCATCAGCCAGTCATGCTTGATTTATAAGGGGTGGTAGAAATACTTATCTATATAAAATAGAATGAGAGGAATACTTTCTGACATTAATTGCCCATGTCCAAATCACACATTGCGTGAGGATTAGTTGAGCAGAAAATATTGGTATACATTAAGAGTAAATGCAGAACGCTCTTGATATGCCTGACGCCAAATACAAATGCAAAAGTCCGGACCGTACGAATGAACGTGGATTCGTGGTATTCCATGTCGACCGATGTGAGTAGTACTCTATATAACCCAGCCTACCAATGTGTCGGATCGCCGTCCGACATATATCCCTATTTGTGACCGGCTCCATCAGAAATTGCTTGCAAGGTTTATCCATATGCTATCCCAAAACTCCATTGCCATAACAAGATATATGTTCCTATCAAAACCTATTATCTTCAATACATAAAATGTGTCGCTTAGTTCGAATTCGAGCTAAGAACGGCCCTCGGAGGAAGTGCCGGCGGATTTAACGTCGAAGGAGGCGTTGCTGAACGGGTCTCCTCTGTGTCCCGTCGAATGTCTTCATATGTCGGTAGTCTGCTAGTTCCAACACCCTCCGTCGCTACAGTGTTGGATGGTTGTGATATAGGTCTTAATTCTACTTCCTCTGCGTGATCGGGTTGCTTCTGTGCTGCTGTGTAGGCAGGCGGTGCTTCGCCAAGCTCGTTTAAGCCTTCCTCTCTGCTGCCAAACCCGAGCCCGAGTCCTCGTCGTTCTCTCGTCCGCCGCTCGTTGGGTGCCCTCGACCCCGACCGATTACCCATAGCTTCTATGTCCCGCTCCAAAGCACTGGTACCATATTGCATGCGCAACTTTCTCCGTCGGCGATAACGGTAGCACACGAGCAATGTTCCAGCGCCAACAAATATGATAAGTGGGACGAGCACCCACGAGAAAGGGTATGTCGAGAATATGTTGCCCGAATCGGTATCGTCGGAATCCATATTTAATTAGTAGTTGGCGCTTGTCGCCTGACAAAATCGAGGGGAGGATCGGATTCAGAGGTCGGAGAGATAGATAGTATATTGGTCTACGCTAGGTAGGCGAGGCGGCGTGGTTGACAAATTTAGGAGCGACGGCTAGATGCTCAGTTGATGTTGACGAAATGTAAAGTATTAAGTGCGACATAGAGAGCGGAGTTTTGCTGTAATACCGGGACGGTGACGAAGGGTGGTGATTTCATCTAAGAATACAGCGGGTTGTGTAGTATCGTATGGTATCGACCTTGCAACGCTGTGCTCTTGGGTGCATTTACATGGGAGGAGATCCGCAAATATGCGCCCAGCGTAGTTCATAGAGGCTCGGAGATCTATTTGGTGGATTAAACAAGTACAATGTATTGTTGATCGTCCAACAAAGAAGTGGATGATTTGAGAAAGCTGTAGTGGTGAAGAGCAGAAGGCTATGGCTGTCCCGAGACAGCCGATTGACTTTCCATCTAAGGGGAGTTTTCTAGACTTTGCTCTGCAAGGGTGGAAGAGAAGAAGTATGAGTACATGATTAAGGTCTTAAGGTTCGACTAGAATTTCACAATTAGATCGGGATGTTTATACCCGGTAAGTTCGGGAACGTCTATGTCGATATGACATTCATGAGATGTACTTTCTTTGTCGTGCGACAACCTACGGCTTGTTAGCGTACGAGCATACGTAAACCCTATGGGCTAATCCCGCGCTAAGTAACATGTCACTGCCCCGCAGCACCCCTTATCACCACCTACAGTACTGTACATGTCCGCATGTACGCAAAAAAGCAGAGGTACATGTGAATACATCCAACACGTCGCATCTAAATTATATATGTATGTATATTACTAGGACTTAAGCAAAATATTTAATTGCTGAGTTCATTAAAGAGAATGTTAGGCAGAGGCATCTAAAATTCGAAGGGTTCTAAAATATCTCTTGTTTTCGGGTGCTAAATTGTTCTTTGACCATACATATTTGTTAATAATTGGCATTTCCTTTCTCTTTATAAATGTACATCTACGTATTTGGACGATACCTTGACTAGAGTCCACTAGCTTTTTTACCCTGAGCTTTATTTCAAGAACAACTCAGATCTTATGTGGGTCTCCCGGCTGGACAAGCACCCGATCTGACACCTACTTCAGCTAAGATAACGCCTAGAGCTGCCACGCCTTCTAGGTATTCCCTTTTCTTTCTTGAATTCAATCACTCAACCCAAGGGTAGATGTCGTTAATTCCGTCGTCACCAACGATCTTTATCTCCACATACCAAACATACAACTACTTCTAAATCCGCAATAAGAAAACCACCCACGCTCGTGTTTACCCCCTAGTAATACAGTGGACAAGGGGTGAGGAGGATTGACCTTGCAGGATGGTGCGCGCCATCAAAGGTCGGTCTCGTTCCTACAGCTTACTAAAGGGTATTCTTTAGGTACTGATTTACAGCACCAGGTACCTTGGTCGAATGTGACCCCTCGATCAAATCCATCATCATCAGTATCGACAGCGAAGATAATGAGTATATAATCGAGGACCTTGATGAATCTCATCTTGTAGTCAAAGATAATATGGTGGCCAAGTTGAAGATGGAGCTCGACAGGGTATGACCAAGCTCTTCCCAAGTCATCTTATTTATCTACTGACACACCACAGCGATTGAAGGAGAACGTGCCCGACGTGGACGACGACTCCGATTCGGATCGAGATGTCAAATGAAGAAGCAGCTCAGTTTTAGACTATAGATACACTAATTATTGCCGAATACAATGCACGAAAAGGATAGAGGACCTCCAGTCTCCTCAAAGTATACCGTGGCCGGGTTTATCTCTGCGTGTTTATACATTCTCCGGGCGTGTCTTACCGGATAGTGCACTACAATTTCTCAAACCTCGGCTTGGTCTTTTTCAATCCAGATAACAGCGCCACTTTGAAATCGTCCGATTGGAGCATCGCCTGGTTCCATATGCTGGTGTATTTTAGGCCTAGTCTGGTTAGCTGTGATAATATCTCTTCGAACCTAGACTTACTATCTGCAACCGTGTTGTCGCGCGAAATGTTTAACAATTCCTTGGTGCCTTGCACAGCTACAGGGCTTTTTGAAGATATGAGGGCTGCGAGCTTTGTGGCGATATCGATGGCCTTTGCTTTGGTGTCAAGAACTTGGCTCACGAACCCAACAGCGAGAGCTTCATCAGCGCCGAAACCCCGAGCCGTCAAGCAAACGTCCTTTACCCAGGAGAAGCTTGAAACAATCTTTGGGAGCCTACTGAGGGTGCCGATATCTGCGGCCATACCGATATCTACTTCCTTTACTGCGAACTTGGCATCTCTGGAGCAGATCCTCACGTCGGTACAGCAGGCTATATCGATAGCCAAGCCAATAGATATGCCGTGTAACACACAGATTACAGCTAGTAACCAAATTAGTTGCTAACCATAAATATGAAAAGAATAGTACATATTTACTCACGCTTTTCGCATTTCTCTATCTGTCCTATACAGTCTTGGAACTCTAGGATTTGACGCCGATGCTTTGTCGCCTGTCTTGCTCCATCTAGCCCATCGTTATTCCCTAAAACGCTTTGATCTGCTGCTTGTACGTCCAGGCCAGCCGTGAAAGCCCGGTCTCCGGCTGCAGACAATATTACAGCTCGGACTTCTGGATCATGAGATAATTTTGCGAATATCTTTCCAACTTCATCCCACATTTCCGGTATAAATGCGTTTAGCTTAGATGGCCGGTTTATCTCAACGTGAGCCACATATTCAGACGGTGACGAGATGAGGAAGTGCTTGAAATCAGAGTATCCTTTTAATTGAGACATGATTTGAGATCGGAATGTGAATCTTAGGTCTTGAAATTCGGTATATAGTAGCTTTACAATATGTAATAGAGTCTTTGAAATGAAGAAATAAGAATAATCGTCTTCCTACTCGGTACTCTAACATCTGAAAGATGCCGAGGTATCTCAATAGACCCTGGTCATATAAGTACCTAGGTACCGTAAGCACCCCAACCATCGCTTAATCCCTGCTTTTCTTATCGAATATCTTATCATAGCATACTAATCCATAACGGGCTTAGATCGTCGGTGTGAATTTGTCTAACTTACCGACTCGAGAAAAAAAAAAGTTGATTGGATTTAATTCAATTGTTTTGCTTTCTTCAACCGAAGCACACGACAGCGACACCAGGTCCATTAACGATGGCGGCAGAGGTTGCGCCACTCCAGCAGTTGAAACTCCCTTCGGGGCCTTCACCGATTACTGCAGAGCAACGATATTGGAAATCATTCAAGAACCAACTCGTTCTCTCATCTCCGACACAATATCCCATCACTCACATCACCGTCCCCGCGGCGAACCCAGCCACCCTTGGCTCTTCTAACAACGATTATTTCGCTGTCACAACAGGAACACGCGTTCAAATATACTCGATAAGAACAAGAAAGTTAGTCAAAACCATCACACGTTTTGGAGATATTGCGCGGAGCGGAGATGTTCGACGAGATGGTCGCATAGTAGTAGCTGGAGACGACACAGGCAAGATACAAGTATTCGACGTCGGGTCGCGAGCGATTCTTAAGACATGGTCGCACCACAAGCAGCCAGTATGGACAACAAAATTCTCCCCCGCCGACCTCACAACTCTCATGAGTACAAGCGACGATAAGACTGTACGATTATGGGACTTGCCTAGCCAAGAGAGCACATCAACGTTCGTGGGCCATGCAGACTATGTGCGTAGCGGTAGCTTCATGCCAGGAACCATGTCGAATATGCTCGTCTCCGGTAGTTACGACGCGACGGTCAAACTTTGGGACCCCCGAACGCCAGGTGCTTCCGTCATGACATTCAAGCACGCCGCACCCATCGAAGACGTCCTACCCCTCCCCTCGGGCACCACCGTGCTCGCCTCGTCCGAGAACCAGATCTCCGTGCTCGACCTCGTAGCCGCAAAGCCACAACACATTATCTCCAACCACCAGAAGACTGTCACTTCCCTATCCCTCGCGTCCAATGGCCGGCGTCTAGTGTCCGGCGGTCTAGATGGCCACGTCAAGATTTTCGAGACGACGGGCTGGAACGTCGTCGCCGGCGCCAAATACCCATCTCCTATTCTAGCTGTCCGCGTCATCACCGCCGGTGCCAATGGCGACGATCGCCATTTAGCCGTTGGCATGCAGTCAGGCGTGCTATCATTGCGCACACGATTGACAGGGCCCGAGGCAACACGTGAACGGGAGCGTGAGAAGGAAATGAGCGCTTTACTCGCCGGTACCATCGCCGCGCACGACAAGATCAAGGGCAAACGGAAGCGTCGCCACGGCGCCGCGAAGCGCCTCGACATGGTGGGCGAAGGCGCTGATGTCGTTGTCGCGAACGATTTATCCCGACCCAAGCGTGAAACAGCCTGGCAAAAAGACTTGCGACATGGTCGCTTCGGCGCTGCGCTTGATCGCGTGCTCGATTCTAGCGCTAAGGATCATACTCCGTTGATGGTATTGACGGTCTTAACAGCCTTGCGACATCGCAGTGCGCTGCGCGAGGCACTTGAAGGTCGCGATGAGACTACCGTACAGCCTATACTACGTTGGGTGCAAGCGCATGTCGTGGATCCGCGGTACGTTGGTGTATGTGTCGACGTCGCTACGCATCTGCTAGACCTATACTCCGAATTCGTCGGCGGCAGCGCTGAGCTTCAAGCTGCGTTCAAGATGCTGCATCGAAGAGTGCGTCTTGAGGTGGAAAGGGCGCAGACAGCAGTGCAGACTGGTGGCATGTTGGGGAGTTTACTGACGAGTATGGACTGATGCGCTTAGTTGCTCATGAACTTGGCTGTATCTGGAGGTATACCTTAATAGGGAAGGGAAGATATGGAACACAGGGAGGAACAATCACGAGTTGGTTGTCTTGTCTTGCATGGCGATGGCGATGGCGTTCAAGGTCGGAAAATAAGGGGTATTTTATTTTAAAAGTCAATTCAGGATCGGACTCGATAGCTCGGCAGAATGAAGCACTGTCTGCCATTGGATGGTCCAAGCGCCATATAGTAAAGAGAATACAAACGATACATAAATGCTACATACGATGAGAAGTTTTTAAAATCCTCTTGGAAAGTGACTCATATTTTCGGGTTTCCAACTTTAACGTAGACACAAATTAGAAATAGGTAAATTCTTATTTAACCCTTTATATTATTTCGGGGTCCATACCAGACCGGCTCTATAGCAGAACTGAAGATAGCTCATACCTTACCTACCTAGGTCTCCAGCTTAGCTTCAACGTTTTAACTGCCTCGAATGCGTTTCCCCGTCCAACCTAAAGTTTGGACTATTTTTTGCACTTGGGCCTCCTCGCCCCTTTTTCACCACGCGCCATATATCTCCCCCTTCCATGCGTCTTTGTCTAAATAAATACGGTCAAAATATCCCAATATTCCGGACAAGAATGGAAGATGGAGAACCAAGACCAGAATAACAAAGTAATAAGCCACCAGTGCCTCTTTTGCTTTAAACATTATAGTATACAACGCCTCTTTTTAAAGTCGTGATGTTTCATATTCTCAATAACCTCCATGTCTTCGTGCTCTACCTGTGCCAATATCAATCCTACTCATTTCTTCCATGAGCGCCCAATCTTCCTCTCCTCGCCCAGGGGATGGTCCCAGTCCACCACTCATCATCGGTATTTTGGCCGGAATTGGCGGTCCACTGCCGTATCCCGAACGAGCGCCACCAGGACCGTGGTTTTCGTAGTCAAATGTGCTGGCGCGAACAAGAGCTCGTGGAGGCGTACTGTTACGTTGATGGGGGGTAGAAGGGCCGAGTGGACTGGGTCCTGAAGAAATCGGTGCCGGCAGGGCTGACGCACGGTGTGCCTTCTTCTGTAGGCGATTACGCCCCGCACTTGAAGAAAGCACCAATTCAGAACCAACATACGTCGATGGTGGTATACCAGCCGACGACGACGGTCGAGGGGCCTCACGGGGCGCGCGTCGACCAGACGGTGGCATCGGTTGTGCGCCTGCGGGCATCGGACGTGACCGTGTCTGGGGGGTTTCGACTGGCTTCTTCGGCTCTGGTTCTGGTGCCCAGGTGTCCATAGGTAAGTGATCTGAGGGGTCAATCTCTCGACCATCTGGAGTCACTATTTTCCCCTCCGCATTTGTGTATTCGGAACCTTTCGCCACATCCTTCGCTACGGTAGGATTCAGAGCATCATAAGAGTCGGGACCAAACGGTACCCCTGAAAGTCGCCGGCCATCCGACGGGGGAGGGGCAGGACTAACGGATTTGCGTTTGATGGTGTGGTTAGTGCCCGGGTTTGGAGAAACTCCCCGAGGTGCCGACACTGGTGGCGCTCCCGAAGGTGTAGTAGGTCCACTTGAATAAGCAACTGGGCTTCTATCATAGTTTCTCGAGTTGCTTGGATGGTGACCATTAGGGGAGTATTTCACTAGGTAATTTGACGGAGGCTCGCTTTGCTGTCTCCCTCGAGTTGTAGGATGCACGGGGGGCGGTTGAGTATACCGACGGCCTTGCTTCCTTTCCTGATGATATCGATCCGATATCTCGCGTGCGAAAGCCGGATCAACTCCTGGCACAAGAGTCGGAGGTACTGAAGGTGGATCATAATCGCCCGGTGTGTGAATATAGCTGTCTTCTAATTCACTCGGGTGACTTAAAGTATAGTCATTGTGTCTCGGGTATGATCGAGACACTAGAGTGAGAGCTTGTGAGTAATCCTCAGTGGCCATTGGCGATGGCGAGGGGCTATAGCGGTTGGGATCGTAATGCTGTTGAGATTGAAGAGGGGACGGGTTATAATGGGCAGGCTCCGCGCTACCACGCCCACTTAGATTCAGCGGTGCAGGACTTGTGGCTTGATGATAATCCCGTTCATATTCGACTGCTTGCGACCCGCTCACTCGACTTCTCGCGCTGGGTGGTGTCCAAGATTCCGGAACATCCTCCACCGTAGGCTGCATAGATCGATGATGTGATTCATAAGCTGAATCATAGGAATGGTGTCGAGGAGCTGATTGATGAACAATCTCGCTCTCGTGATAATGGGCTGCATTTTGCATATCTGGTGCCGAATCGTATGGACGATACGTAGGTCGGCCAGGATAAGATGACGAGGGTGAAGACACCGAGTAACGCTGTGCCTCGCTCCGTAAAACATCGTGCCTCATAGGCGGCGTGGCCTTGTGTTGTAACGCGTCGAAGCTACCGCGAGGCACCAGCTCATGCGAACTGCCACTCAAGTTTCTAACTCGGTGCACCGGTGGAGGTGGTGGGCGGTCATCTTGTTCAGACGGTTGTCGAGAATGGTGAACTAATGATGAAGACTCGTAAGGTGGTTGGCTATAACTGAAAGATGCTCTAGGATCTTGCTCATATGATCGGGAATAAGTAGGATCTAGCTGGTGTGGGTGTTCGTTCTCCTGAGGGAACTGGTAGTTCCTATCTAATGTTCGATGTTGTGGGTGATCGACCCGATGAGGTGGTGTCGAGTATTGGCTGCTACTAGTATGCGATGGGGGGTATTGATCAAGCTGGTGACTGGGCCTGGCTGAGGGCGATGTGCTATATTCGACGGCCTGTAATGGTGGTTGAGTCGGGGCAAATGTAGTCGGGGGGTTTGGCTGGGCTCGTGGTGGAGTGTGGACTTGGTCTACCATCGGTGGTGAGGGCGCTTGACCTGTAACGGGATCAGATGGCAGCGGTCGTCTCTTCACTGCTGATTTCTGAGATGCACCAGCAGTCTCCGCCTCAGAGTTGAGTGCAGACATACTTGGCTTTGCTGTGGGCCTTTCAGGCTTCGGGCGACTGTCGTAATACGTGATCTCGATTCTGATCTCGCCAGCATATTTTCCTTTACAATTCAAAGTGTGCCACTGATCACTCTGACCGCCGCCTCTTACAACTATATCACGCAAGTCGATCCACGTCTCGCCTATTAACTCCGTCTTCCTATCGTCGTTGAATACAGATAGCTTCAATTGGTAGTAATCAGGTGAGTCGTGCACATTAAATCGGAGTTCTTGATCCCTATTTTGTAGATGAAATTGTTAGAAATGGTAGTTACTAGTTACTATCGTTCGACATACGCACCATTTTGGAGTCTGTCCACCTCTAATATCTGTAGTCGTCTTCTTGGCCTCCTTCGCTAACCGGGCAGCACAGTAAGGATCTTGCTTCCCGATAGTCTTTCTATTCGGAAGATTCTTCGCTCGATCGATAATAAGGACGAGAGTTCCAATATCAGGACCGTCGATGCTCATATCGGAGAAAATACCAGCTGTGTGCATACCGTTCAAGGGGTTAGATAATTTCGTTTTGGCGGCCATGACGAGTGAGGTTATTTAACGGTTCTCTTAGGAAGGCCGAAATTATTAAAAACCAATCCTCACTCGATCAGGTACCAACCAAGGGATAATTTCGAGGTCGTAGTTTTTCGGTTCTCTCGGTTGCTCGACTCGGTGGTAGAAATCCAATGCCTTTGTTTACTTTGCGAACCAGCCTCATTGACTACGCTAAGCTGCGCCGAGCTTAGTGAGGAAGACGATCAAAGAGAGTTCTTGATACGTTGGTTTTTAAAACGACTAGAAAGAGAAGATGAAATAAAAATGATTAGAATTGATTGAGACCAATAAACGAGAGAACCCCAATGAAGACCCAACAGTGAGAAGTGAGAAAACCAATTGGTCTATACCGGTGGACGCAGGAGTGCAGAAAAGAAGACGATGACTTGCAGGATTGCAGGTCGCAAGAAGATGCCCATACCTAATTGAGGCGGACAGCGGCTGCAATTGAGTGGCTGGTGAAGGAAAACAATGAGGTTGGGTCTGTGGTTGGCTGAAATGGCCCTGAAAGCCTGCAAGCTTGCGGGTTCCTTGGACCTACCTAGGTACTAGTAGGGGCTGCTAGGTCCTGCGTACCCTGCTACCTAGGGGAACTCTACCCACCCGCTGCACCTGCTGCAACCTCCAGCTGCTCTGGTTCTGCTAGTTCAAGCACCCCGCCTCCCCAAATAAAAGAACCTTGGAAGAGCTAAGGGTCAGGGCAGATAGGGTGACAGTGACAGGGACCTTGTTTAGTGGGCCTGTGGCCAATTAACGCGCTAGATCGGAGTAACGTGTAATAAGAAAGATGCTTCCTTGGCTGTTTGATCGAATAATCTTGTTTCTTATTAGTCTAGGAATTTTCTCTATAGGTGGTAATAGTATCAAAAAAGAGACGTCAATTCCTTGATTTTACTTCATCCGAATTTAATTCATGGTCTAAGGTAGCAGCTTTCATCCTTTTTAGAAAAATACGGAAATATTGATGCCTACGGTACACAGCCCAGACGCGCAATTGAAGAGGGCACTGCACCGTGCCGAGACACCTAAATATCCAAAATGACGCGACCACAAATATTTTCCGACGGCTCAGATCAATCCCGCATGCCGGTTGAGCATCATATCAGCTGATCTTATGAGTGATCGCTTTCGAAGCTCCGTCTCTTCCAGAACAATAAATCCCCTAATTCTCCCATCCACAAAACTCGCTACTTGTACACAACGCCAAGATTCTGACGCGTAGGTGCGATTTCAACACACTGTCATTTAGCTTACGAAGTACTAGTATTTTGAGTTTTGAGTTCGCCGTCAACTCCGTAGGTAAACTCCATCAGCAGCACTCAGTGATTTACGCATCAACACCCTAAGTAGGTTGTGGTTACGTATTTCCAGATTTTACTGTGGGCAGTAATAGGGAGTATTTACCCTAGCAGCCTAGACAGCCCTGACTTATTGTATGACCCGTATATGCATCCCACATTTTACACGTCGAATACGGGTCTGCATTTAATACCAATTGTTTCTTCAATTTGACCTATAGTATAGCCCTGATTAACACTACCTAACACCCATAGACCCTCGACTACCAAACTACTCATTTATTCAAAGTTGCTAACTCAGCTGCAGATTCACTCTCCTGGTTTACATATTGTTCAAACGATCCTGGGCGCTTTGCTTGGCTTCGTCAGAGATTTTGGGGTTGTTGATGGTTCTGTCGAACAAATTAGCAAAGTATTCCAAGTCCTATTGGGAGTGGGACACTTACGCCTTTAACCCACCCGCAACATTTCCTGGGTTCTTATTATCATCATCGCCGGCCTTGGGCACTGTGAAAATCGTTAAAACAAACCAACATTGACCAAATTTTGATGCAAGAAGTTCTTACCATCACCTCCATTGAACTCATTCTCCAATACTTGTTTGGAGTGATCCTTAGCTTCCTGGCTGACTTTAGGGTTATTAAGGGTAGCCTTATGGCCGCCAGCAACTTGAGCTTCAGTAGGCATATTGATGTATGTATAGTGCTTGAGAAGCTAGTAAAAGATGGGTTTTCGTTATATGCCGTTGCGAATATTATTGTATGAGCTAATGCTGGTAAATTACATTCTATTTCCAGGCGGATTCATCTCCTCTTTATACACATTCGCTAGGTCATAGTCGGACTTTGTTCTCAAAATCTTAAGGCCATACTGAAACCGCTGACGCTTATTGTATGCCTTCGGAGCTAATCACTCCTTTCCATGCAGCATAGATTGTCGAGTCATGACGACAATATCTATGCGTAATCGAAGGTCATGCCATCACCACTCCAGCCACCTCTTACGACTAAACCCCGAGACAGAAAGAATATGCCAATCCGTCCTCACAAGCGACTTGTTAGAAATTGAGTTCCGGGCCCGAATTTGGTATTCGATTCGCTGTTGTCCACACCCCGGGATTCGTGACGTTATTCAATTCAGTGCGTGGGGATTCGAACATCGATATCGAAACTCACCCCAACATGAGGCTCATCCCTCCCCAGATATGATCGTCAGGGGGCGCCGGACAGTCTTCTCCGCAAGCTCAATCGATTAGAAATAAATAATTGCCCCAAAGAAGCCCGCAAGTATAATAATAATGGAAAGCGACCCGCTCGTTTTCACGGTGTGGCTTAAAATGCGATTCAACCTCAAAATCGGTGATAAATGCATTATTCCGCATTCTCAATCACACTCCCCATCCTATTGTACCAATGGAACCACCAATCCACGAAATAGAGCATTCAATTACGTCTAGAATAGAAGGCGGCCAACACTTTGCTTACCATTGCACATTGGAACAAAATCTAGGCGCGTCGCTCTAATCAACCATTTATCAAAGAGTAAGGTTCTCTTGTCGTTATTGACACTCAACGCCTAGGTACCCGGGTTACGCGAAGTATCCAAACAACCACTAAGCTTTTTTTTCCCTACGTCCATACAAGAGTTGACCCTAAGATATCATTAATAGTAAATAACTTAAAAGCAAGCTCAGGAAGTTATGAAGACAAAGCGTAGAACAAGTGTGTTTCCATGAATCATTATTCCAAGTGGTGACCTACCCACATTGATCCATCCACAGTGTGTATATACCTCCCTTGAAATGAAGACCTCAAATGTGAGGCGAGCGGTGTAATTATTAAAAAAAGCAAGTCGATCGGGGCGTCAAAGCTTTCAACCCCCGAAGTCTCTACCTCTTATTACTAATAAATGAATATGACGGGTCGAATATCTAATCATGATGTCAACTTGAACGTCTGGGAGCACTGACAACAATGCCAGGGGCTCGAACCAAAACAGTGCTGCCAACATAGCAATATCGCTGAAGAGAAGACTGTCTCCTTAACTAATATGTTACTATCACTTTAGGCTATTAAAAAGTGGAAGTTCGAGAAAGACAAAAGGAATCGAGGTATTTGATATGGATTTCAACTTAACAATATTACTTTTCAGGTAATTTCATAAGGACCGCCAGGAAACACGGTGTGTTCGTTTCGTCAAGAGAGTATGTATATGCTACTCTCAGTACATTTCGAAGGCAGTTGAAACGATTGAGGGTAGCATTCCTCATAGTAAACAAGTTGACGTTGTACATATTATGTAATACCGAGTGGGGTCATTCGGGCTCAAGCCACTGACTGTATGGCGTATTTACCTAAGTTGGGGCGGGCGCAATAACTTAGCCATACACTCAGAGGTCTCACAGACAAGCGTTCCATCATTTACTTTTTCTTAAACCACAGCCTCGAAACAATTTATACAAAACTGAAGAGATGTCCTCCTCAAACCAGTCACAACCGCCAGCCATTAATTACGTCGTTGGTTTCTTGCTTGTCGGGCTTGCTTGGGGGCTTACGACGCCTTTCATCCGCCGCGCGGCTCGGAATCACAACCCGCCGCCTCATCCATTGCTGGGAAGGGATAATGTGAAAGCCAGTTGGCTCAAGAGTAAACTCTACGGTGCCTTCTTCGCCGTCGTTGACTTGCTACGGAATCCGAGATATGCCGTTCCACTTCTAATTAATCTGACGGGTAGTGTTTGGTTCTTCTTACTCATAGGCCAAGCAGGCAAGTTCTCTCATTCTTCTCTAAATCTACCAAAGATTCAAATTACTAACGCATCGCGTAGAACTAAGCTTAACTGTCCCAATCGTAAACACGTTGGCATTTCTTTTCACGGTGCTTGGCGACTGGTGGGTTGACAAAAAAGTTATCAGCAGGGGTAAGTTCCCAATGCCATGGCATCAAGTTGGAGTGCTTGCTAAACGAAAATTAGACACATGGATAGGAATGATTTTATCCTTAGGTGGTATCGCATTGTGCGTTCAAAGCAAATCTAGCTGATGAATATCCTTACCAAACACTCCCTTACGAGGCTATACATAGATTTTTTTTTTTTTTTTTATGTATTTTAATGGGCTAGCCGGGAATGATGGGGGGTACTGTTGGTCCAACTACATCAAGGGTGTAAAGTGTATCCGATATGGCATTGCGTGTAACTAAGAATCCAGAAAAAATACAGGATTTATATGCCTCGAAGGCCGATATCGTCCAACGGTGTCAGAATTAGTCATGTATCAATAGAATTGATACCTTTGTTTTTCTCTTATTGTCTTAAGTTAAGAATCGTTTGGATGATGACAAAGCTAATGACGCTACTCATTGCTAAGGCTACATGTATGTGTGCCTTTCACTTAAAAATTACCTAGGTACTAATAAGTGGCAAGTCACAATTAAAACAAACAAATTTTGAAGCTACTTATGCGCGGATAAAATCTCCGAGCTCGGGACTAAGTCCACTGACGTATCATAAAAGCGCTCTGTAGAAGGGATTCAAGATGCACCTCTAAGATAATAACAGGAATTATTAATTCGAGTAGTCGGAGTTACTCAGGTATCACAGTTGATATATATTCGAACCTGTGGCGCTCGGTAAGGAAGTCGGTGGAGGAAGTCCAGTAATAGAAACAATGAGATTTTAATAAGTGCATGAATCCAAAGACAACAATGAAATTGACGATAAGGGGACTGTGAAATTGAAATGTACATCCATTGCCCATGACTGGGTACATATGTACCTGCTTTGTAACTTAGCGCCCGTAGTGGGGTTAATCACCTCTGCGCGAAATACATCTTAGCCGTGACTTAGCTCCTTGCATCCCCTGAACGTATCTTTTTTCTTCTCCGAAAGGAGCTTGTTGGTTCCCCCTTTTATTTCGTCCTTCAAAAGCATTTCCCCATAGGAACAGATCGACAGCCAAGAAATAGGAACAACCTAGCGTGATCGTGCTTGGCCTTTTCTTCTTCTCCAATAATACACGCCCAAACCTCTTTGATCAACCAGGAACCGCAGGGATATTGACTGACATTCTCCATATTACTTGCGACCTCGTACAGATAGTCAGGTCCACTTGGTACTTGCAAGCAAGCATCGACAAGAACCAAAGAATGTTACTTTCGACAAAGCCTAGTGACTCGTGTTGGTTGGCCAGATTGATATTTAAAAGCTGACGGGTTTCCTTCTTCGGTGGATTTTCTATTATTTACATAGGTACGTCCGTTCATTGGAACAACGTAATATTAGCCTCTCACTTTGCTTCTGTCAAATCAAGCCCTACCAACGTTTACTTGGACCCTGTATCAACCGCTTCTAGTCACTTGTCCAAGACATTGCAAAGATGCGCGTTTCTTCCTTTTTAGCCACCTTAGCCAGCACTAGCATCGCGTCCGCGGCGGTAATGCGGCTTGCTGCCGACTCCATAAGCTGGAGCTGGACCGTAACTGGGTGGAGTGCCGGATGCGCAAAACAATGCAATTATGGTAAGATATTCGATCTGGATGTATTCTTCTTATAGCTTATCGGCTTGAAACAGATTTCAATGTGACCGGTGTTGGAAACCATAGTGATAAGCCGGCGACGCCTTCTTTCAAAGCTCACTGCAGTGGGCAGGGAGAGGGTGCAGCCTACGAGGCTTGCACTGCGCTTGGAGAATCCGAGACCGAATTTGCAGTTGTTGCGAAGCTCCTTTCAAGTAACAACAACACGTCCAACGGAACATCGCATCGACCCCGTATCCAAGTTAGTTTGAAGTATACCGATTTGGATTCGCCAACGACGTGGTGGAACTACACAGGAAAGGCCGAGGCATCATACAACCAATATGCGGCGTCGGTTTTGAACTTCACCATTACCCCCGATGAAGTTTTTGGTGTAGCGTAAAGGGGAGTTGCCTAGGGATAACGTACGCCATATGTCGAGTGCGACTTGTGAGCGTACTTGTGGTGGGCTATCGACATGAGTAAAGGAGTACTTGTGTTGCCAATTTGGACACCTCGCTGGTGACTGATGCACAACGCATTAACTGGCAACGACCAATACTCGCTGTGAAATCTCCTTGTCTGTAAGGGGAGCACAGACAACTGAGTATTTGGTCCTTTTTCGTACCAGTGTGAGTTGTCAAGTATGTTACTATCGGGTCAATTTCTCAAAATCCAGAGTTCGAGGTCGACCCATCCAATTACATATCTCGATTACTAGTGTCAAGATGGGCCATCCCTATATCAAGGTTTTGCAGATTGGTATTCTGATACGTGCTCTCTGATGCATGTGTTGTGTGTGTATAAGTATCGATGCTTGTTAGGTACCTACTCGACGTGATGACTTGGAAGTGTCCAATACCATGGAAACCTGACCAATTGGCCACGTTAATCTATATAATGTTAATAAATAATATCAAGACCTTCATCCTATCTTCTAGGTATGTATTGCATGTATTATTGAATTTACCTAGTACCTCATGTATGTTGGTGACTGTAGGTGTATATTCAATTTATCGTGAAGTAGGCAGTAAAAATGATGTTTTTGCCAAGATTAGGATTTGAACACCAGTTTAGCGACACTATTAATATCCGTGTGCCGAGGTACGCCTTCTAAGTTTGTTGCCTGAAAAATAAGATACTTCCTTACCTAAGCCTGCTTGCGTTGAGCCTTACGCAACTAACTGTGGCTGGTGACTTTTTGCCAAGAAGCTAAGGTGGCTAAGACCTAGGGGGGGTAAAGAAATTACATCAGTGTCGCAGCAGGAGCATTCGGCGCTTGTCCCCCCTCCCCCGCCGAACCTCCTTGTACGCCGCTTTGGCTCGGACTGCCAACTTTCTTACCTCCTAAAAACCACAATTCGAGGTAGCCTAATCTAGGCAATACATCTTTGAAAGAGCCTCGGGAGGTTCTCATCATCATTTTGTCCAAATACGCCTAAGTTTCGAACGCGAGCCTCTTAACCCAGTACCCGCGACCGCATATATCTAGTAGACGAGCGCTACTAAAAGGCTGACACTCAAAAACATCGCTATTTACTGCTAGGTCTTGAAGCCTAACGAACCATTCTCACCCGCTCTTAAACCAAACCCTATTGGCCATGAACGTTATAAAGCTTCAGAGGTAAATTTCCAACGTTTATCTCCTTCGCTCTATAGATAGTAAACTTAACTATCCTACACAGGAAATATCCTCAATTTGAACAAGGCGACATATTCGCCTTAACGGATGCCTTCCGGAAACTCGACGTCGACGACAAAGGCTACATCGATGAAGCCACCGCTATCAAGGCTACCCAGCAGGCCGAGAGACAGCCGTATGATGTCGTTAGACAGGCTCTGAAAGAAGTTGAACTTGACTCTTCCAGAAGGGTTGAACTCGAAGATTACGTTGGTGTAGGTTAAATGGTATTGCGTGGAAGATGCCATACTTCTGGTACTAATTCGTGTCTAGTTAATCGCCAAATTGCGTGAATCGTCTCCTGCTCAACGGCGCATGAACACCGGTGGCCCTGCGCCGTCTGCCCCTGCTGGCCTCGTATCTCAAAGGACCGGCGGGCACTCCTCCAAGGGAAGTGTTGGCAAGATCCATGTCCAAGGCTCTAGCGCCAACGTTACCCACACAATTAATGAAGATGAACGAACCGAGTTCACCCGTCACATCAATGCGGTCCTCGCCGGCGATCCTGACATAGGGAACCGATTACCCTTTCCGACCGATACCTTCGAGATGTTCGATGAGTGTAAAGACGGTCTCGTCCTTGCCAAACTCATCAATGATAGCGTTCCAGACACGATTGACGAGCGTGTACTAAACGTCCCTGGCAGAAAAATCAAGAAGTTGAATGCTTTCCACATGACAGAGAACAACAACATTGTCATCGAGTCCGCAAAGGGTATCGGATGCTCCGTCGTCAATATTGGCAGCGGTGATATCATTGAAGTCCGGGAGCATTTAATTCTAGGTTTAATTTGGCAGATTATTCGCAGAGGTCTTTTGGGTAAAATTGATATCAAACTTCACCCCGAGCTCTACAGATTGCTCGAGGAAGATGAGACGCTAGAACAGTTTTTGCGATTGCCTCCAGAGCAGATCCTTCTGAGATGGTTCAATTATCACCTCAAAGCGGCCGGTTGGCAGCGCCGGGTTGCCAACTTTTCAAGCGATGTGAAGGATGGAGAGAACTATGCGGTTCTACTAGCACAGATTGGGCGGGACTACGGCTGCAGCAGAGCTCCCCTTCAAACGCGCGATTTATTGCAACGAGCGGAGGAGGTGCTGGTTGATGCCGACAAGCTTGGTTGTCGAAAGTTCCTAACGCCGACCTCGCTTGTAGCCGGAAACCCTAAGCTTAACCTGGCCTTTGTTGCCAATTTGTTCAACACACACCCCGCTCTGGATCCAATTACAGAGGAAGAAAAGCAGCAGGTGGACGACTTCGATGCTGAAGGTGAACGAGAAGCCAGGGTGTTTACTCTGTGGTTGAACAGTCTTGACGTACAGCCTGCTGTTGTTTCCTTCTTTGATGATCTCTGCGACGGCACAATTTTGATGCAGGCTTACGACAAGGTCATCAAGGGATCAGTGAACTGGAGGCACGTAAATAAAAGACCAGCCAGTGGTGCTGAATTGATGAGGTTTAAGGCTGTTGAGAACACGAACTACGCCGTTGAGCTTGGTAAGCAGAATGGATTCTCACTGGTTGGAATCCAAGGCGCAGATATTACCGACGGTAACAAGCTACTTACTCTGGGCCTCGTCTGGCAATTGATGCGAAAGGACATAACCCTAACACTGTCGGCTCTGGCACAACGCCTTGGCAAACGAGAGATTACCGACGCCGAGATGGTAAGATGGGCGAACGAAATGTCTCGAAAAGGTGGTAGAAATTCATCGGTTCGGTCGTTCAAGGATCCAGCTATCGGCAGCGGTATCTTTTTCCTGGACGTGCTGAACGGCATGAAGAGCAGTTACGTCGACTACGACCTTGTTACCCCTGGACGAACCGACGAGGAAGCGTATCTCAATGCCAAACTTAGCATCAGCATTGCCAGAAAGCTGGGTGCAACGATTTGGCTGGTTCCCGAGGATATTTGCCAAGTTCGAAGCAGACTAGTTACCACATTCATCGGTAAGACATCAAAACATCTAACCCTGAGATGTACAGCTAGAAGCGTTTACTAACTACGGATTATAGGCTCGTTAATGGCGACTTATGAAAAGATGCAGTAGATGACTAATTCTCCTCTTCTTTCCAATTTCCTTTACAACACAATGCGACGCGACGAAGAGCAAAGGGCCAAGGTTACTGGAAAAGTTAGGAGATCTGATGATGATACGTTTGAGCTCATTGCGTTGCTTGTTTGCCCTGTTGGAATTCTCAATGCAGATTTTCTCTTGGGCACCCCTTATAGATAAGAAATAAAAAAGAAAGTATCAGGATGAGTGAATTATTAATATATTCCACATCGCTGGACTTACGATGAATACATCGAAATGGATGATATTTGGGTCTACCCACATAGGTGCCGAGGCAGCGGGCAGGTACCCAATCCGCCTATAAAGTGTGGGGAGTACATATGCAGTAGTGCCTTATTGTACCTACCGCACCAAAGTAAGAAAGAAATGTTATAAGGGATTCATAGGGATTAATTGTTGGTACGGCGCATGCAATGTAACAGGACCCCACTATTGTTTTGCCGCGAAGAGGGCAGGGCTTACCACTTGGGCAGTTAAATGGCAGTTAGATGGTAAGATTACAATCATATTACGTCTAACATTCGATTGCTGACGGCTCCTTTGTTTTTTTGCCCAATTTTATCATTTTCGGTAAGAAATTCCATGTGAAAGGTGAAGGGAGACAAAGACCCAAACAAATTAGGGTTGGGTACTTGGTAACACAATCCTCTTCACACCCATCGTGCTCGTACTCGGTTTTCACATTACTCGATCTGCGTAGCCCGAGCCTTACTAGGATGTAGGCCGAACAATACTCCAGAAATAAAATAAAGACATACATAAATGCGCCCGAAGATTGGTCAGGTACCTACCTACTTTAGTATTCGCTCACACATGTAGGTCAAGAGATTATCACCGAACATCAACTCTTCAAGAATATCCCACGGTCACGCTCCAACCGGCTCAAGCGGATTCTTAAAGTCGGTGGGCTCGCCCGGTTGTGCCGGCCATACTAAAAGTCAGGTGGCAAGGCTTGATACGATAGATCCGAACGAGCGAGATATAAGCTTAGAGGCTGGCCTTACTTTATAAATACTCGCATTCCGGATGTCGATTCAACTCATAACAGCGTAAATGGTGGCTCTCGCTATCATTCGACCTTCAAATAACATATCAACAACAACGGGTTCCCGAAAACTCATCGGCCTTTAGGTATAAGCTACTATCGTCCCGCCGGGAGGGAGGCGTTAGTTGTAACCAATTTTTTCTCATTATTCCTACAACATGCCCACAGCGGAGGAACTCCGTCCTGCCTCGCCCGACCTGGGCAATCCTATATCGGACAAGGATTCTTACGAGGTGCATTCAAAACAAGAAGCACAACACCCAAATTCTTTAGCCGAGGCTCTACGAGCCGTACATCGTACTCCAGAGACTCCATCAGATAGCAACAGTGAATATGGCTACGATGCTAGAGACAGGCCCTTAGAATCGGTTCTGCTACGACGCAAGTCTGAGACAGATTCATACGATAACTCGGGTTCTGATACACCTGAAATTCTCCCGCTAGAGAATCCAGAGCTGAACAAGACGAAACAGCGCCACCAAAATTTGCCTAAATTAAATGCATCAGGAAAGGGCAAAAAGACATATGTAGTGGCGAGCGACGATGCAGAGCTTCGTGATATACTACGGAGAGGCCTAGAACGGGCAAGTCAAAACTCCTTGAAATTATCATTTAGTTTCATTCACAACACACTAATGCCGAAATACTCAGGAGAAAGAGAAGCGATCTCCAATTCGTCGTGAGAAGCTCCGGGATATGGTCTTCACAAGACAATTCTCAGCTTTCGACAGACAAAATCAAGTTGCTGCCAATAGCCCATTCCATGGCTTTTATGTACTTTTCTGGATTGCGGTTTCTATATCTATCATTAAGATAGCTGCAGAGAATTGGAGGAAAACGGGAAATCCGTTGGGTACTAACGAGATCATGAAAACAATGTTTCGAAGAGATGGTAAGTTCATTCCTCAAGATAACGAAGACATTAAGAGTTATATTCAAAGTCAGAACGGTTGATTGACTGCTTAGTTATTGTGCTTTTACTCTCCGATGGGATTATGTGTGGCCTTACTGGTGTGAGTTGGGTAATTCAACGCCTAGTCTTTCTCAATTATATCGACTGGGAGAGAACGGGTTGGATCTTACAAAATGTAAGTTTTCTTCGTGGCACGTAATGAATGAGAAACTTTGGCTTATGCCTTCACAGCTTTGGCAAACGCTTTTTATCGCCAGCGTGGTCGGCCTCACGCTTGTGCGAGATTGGCCATGGACACGTAAGAGTTTCCCAGACATCCGTCATTAATTACCTCTGAATACACCAACACCAACACTAACCTTCTAATAATTCCTTTACACCCATATACTAACCAATAATTGCTAGACACCGTATTTTTCGTCCTTCACGGCCTCGTGATGTTGATGAAACAGCATTCTTACGCATTTTACAATGGCCACCTTTCGTCAACATATAAGAAACGGCAGGTTAGTATCGCCAATTCGCCTTGGGTGGCATCCAGCTGATAATTCATACGCGCACTCTAGAGTCTACTTCTTAAATTAAAACAGCTAGAGAGTATTTCTCCCGTGACATCACCATCATTAACGAGCCCTCAGGTCTCCGCTCTCTCTACATCACACCTTGCGCTCCCACCATCAGCGGATGAATATCATGAGAGACGACGCTCATTGTCAAAATCTCAATCAGCTGATCAAAATGACGTCGAAACAATTTCTCGCGCTATCGAGACAGCAGAACCACTCGACATGGAGCAAGTACACCTATTTGAGAGACTGATCAAGTGGGAAGCCGACGCACTCACAGACGAACTTCGGGGTAAAGCGACGGACCCTACACATTATTACCCTAACAATCTCACTTTCCTGAACCACTATGAGTACATTGTCCTACCTACTGTTGTCTACGAGTTACAATACCCTAGGTCCGACAGTATCAATTGGCCCTATGTGGCCGAGAAAGCCTGTGCTCTAGTCGGTGTAATATTCGTTATGATAATGATTTCCCAGGGTTTCATCTATCCTGTTGTGATGAGAACTGTTTATATGAAGGAGATGGGTTGGACGGTTGCCCAACGATTTCAGGAGTTCCCGTGGTTATTGAGCGACCTCATCTTTCCCTTCATGATGGAATATTTAGTGAGTTATCGCAACTTTCATTTAGTTTGATATTAGCCACCGTTTCTGACCATTCATAATTAGTTGGCATGGTATCTTATCTGGGAAACGGTCCTCAACATCCTTGCGGAGCTTACTTATTTTGCGGACCGAAGCTTCTACGATGCATGGTGGAACAGCGGTACGTTTCCCAACCACGATGTGTTTTTTTTTTTTTTTTTTTTTTTTTTTTTTCATTTTCATTAATAATGTATCTCATCTAACTGGTAATTACACAGTTTCGTGGGACCAGTATGCTCGCGACTGGAATCGTCCAGTCCATAATTTCCTTCTACGGCACGTCTATCACAGCTCAATCTCGTCTATGCGAGTCAACAAACATACTGCAACACTTATCACCTTCTTTCTTTCCGCTTGCGTACATGAGCTCGTTATGTGGTGTATATTTAAGAAGCTTCGCGGCTACCTGCTTATTTTACAGATGTGCCAGCTTCCACTCGTGAAGATGAGCCGGACGAAGTGGCTTCGCAATCAAAAGACATTTGGGAATATGCTCTTCTGGATTGGGATATTTACAGGGCCGAGCTTGCTCTGTAGTTTGTACTTAATCCTCTGATAGATTCCGAATTAGGTACTCGGCGTTTCGGGGATATTCGGGTGCAAATGAGATACAAAAAAGAGACAACAGGGCGGTAGGGCTGGGATATACGGAAGAAATCAAGACCATTGGCGTTTTGAAGGCGTTGGGGCGTTGTCTATCGATTTTTAGAATGGTAGCACAGCATTATCTTCATACTAGAGAGGAAATGATACGCTGCTCGTAACTCTCTTTAGTGTTACCCGGGCTCTAATTTACTCCTATTAGATGAACAATCTTAGTGACTCGTAGACACCCATTACCATCATTCGCCAATGAGGGACTGTCCCTATCACGCATGTGCAATGGTCTGGAACATGCATCGAGATTCCCGAAAATTACCTCATGCGAAGAGCTGTATGTAATGAATGATACGATATTTTCGAGAATTAGGATGACAGTATTAGGTGAGAAATACGTCCATACTTCTCCTACTTATCATCCTTATGCATTCGTCTAACCTCTTGACTTGACAAGCTTATGCAGCCTTCATGCAGCACATAATCTTTGCAGCGAGTGATCAACAGGCCATAGACTGCTATTGAACATTTTGGGATTGATAGGTCGGGCTGACCTCTGAGAATTGGTCGGAATATAGCACGTAATGTTCAATGATACGTAGATGGTAGTATGGTAGTATTCCTCAAGATCCGGACAAATGATTGTTTTAAAAGGGATGGCTATCTATTTTCGTTACGTGGGGGGATTCGTGACTTTATCTCCAACCGGATTCGACAGTTTTCAATTGGAACGTACAGTAGGTGGTAAAACGCCGGTTTAAAACTGCCAATTGCTTGTATGTCTAGATAGTTAAATAGGATATTAAATGGTCGCATTTGAGATTTTACGTACCTACCTAGGTAGGTAGGCAAATACCTAGGTACCTAGCTCCATTTGTTTGTTGGTCGGTGCCTGCTGTCTTTCACGAAAAGGTAGAAAGAGCTACTGTGGAGCTACGTCATAGCGTCCTAAGAATGGTTGCTGCGTTATGCAATGTGTCAAGTGCGGCCAATTTAACACTGTGTCACAGGGTTGAAAAAAGATGTTCCGGCTTTCTGCCGGCCCTTTCAAAGCAAATTTTATGGTTTCGGCCAACCACTGAGCAAACCTGAACCTCTCAGACGAACTCCTCTAGCTTTCGCTTGGTTTGCTGGGGATTCCTTTTTAAACATCAAACTTGCCCCCAACACGCGACCCTCTCAATTTATTTCTGCCTTGTATCATCGAGGATATTTATTCCTCACTAATTTTACTTTTCTATTTTCTTTCTATTCCACCCTAACCTACCATTAACCAACCTGCCATCATGTCTCGAGGAGGTACCACCCTCTACGTGACCGGCTTCAGCCACGGCACGCGTGCTCGCGACCTCGCATACGAGTTCGAACGGTATGTCCATTATCCTCGTCGGTGAATCGATCGACCGTCCTACGGATGCGGTGTCCGATGTCACCTGCCTTCTCGTCCTAACCCCGACCTCGCTTCGTCGTTCTCGGCTTCGTCGAGTCCTCGATCCGTCTTCTTGTCTCCGCTCCTGCCTCCCACGCCCTCCGTATCCATCTCAGCATCCCATTTCTTTCGATCGAGCGGTCGTGTAGCGTCTAAGATGCATCGTTTTACCGTCCCCCTACCCACCGCGATGGGAATTCGAAGCTTCATGCGATCGATACAAATCATTGGGAAAGTCAAATAAATTTTCTGGTATTGCTGACATAATAAATTCATTTAGCTATGGTCGCCTTGTGCGCTGTGACATTCCTGCGCCGCGATCCGCGAGCAGTAGACTGTAAGTGGCAAAAAAAGCATAGTTAAAAACGCGGTAGTGACGCGGTCTAACTAGAATTTCAGATTCGCATTCGTGGAGTACGAAGATCGCCGTGACGCTGATGATGCCTATCATGAGATGCATAACAAGCGCATCGGCCGTGATGATCTTCTGAAGATTGAAGTAAGTTACCCTCTGAGACTCGATCATATTTGGCATTTTGAATTAACAATAATCTATAGTGGGCCCGAACACCCCCTTCTGCGTCCTGGCGGTTTGACAGTGGCCGTGACCGTGAGCGACGCGATCGTGGAGGTAGATCCCCGCGACGTGGTCGTTCTCCTTCTCCCCGACGCAGCACTCGCGACTACTCTCCTCGCAAGGATGACCGCCGCGACCGCGACCGGGATCGTGACTACGACCGTGATCGTCGTGATACTCGTGACCGTTCTAGAAGCCCGGATCCTCGGTACATTCCCCCGTTCTCTGACTCCACCAAATCGGAACTTACACCCTAGATACATAGTGACCGCGACCGTGACGACCGTGATGATCGCGACCGCCGTGACAACGGTACCAATGGCGACGACCGTAAAGGTGAGTTAACGCCCAATCAGTTTCTACAAGTCGAGACACTAATCAATTTGGGATGTAGCTGTCGACAGTCCTCCCCCTCAACACGATGACTTGGACGTTGCAGAGTGATAAGTATACCCGACTATCTTATTCCTCGGCAGTGGGTTGCATCTGCGACGTAGTGAGGAAAATAAGACATCTCCTTTGTCGCGGTTGTTTTGGTTTCGCGTTTTCACTGGGCTGTAACTCATATTCTAGTTTCGATTTCATCAGTTGACCCCAGCAATACTTGATCTCCGACTAATGGGGAGGCCGAATCCGGAGACGACGCCGATTAAGACTGCTAAGATTTTCTATTCGAGAGAGCCGGAAATTACGAGGCAAGTGCAGCTAAGCTAGGTACCTAGTCTGCGACGTGCCAGGACGATGGATTTGCTAGTCACCTTAATTTAGAGAATCAACCAGATTTCGTGAATTACGTCCAAATGAATAGTGTGTATGTTAGTGGTATCCAATGAATATATGTATTCCCGAATATGCACATGCATTCGTGACCATCCCTACATCTAGTGACAACGATTTGTCGCATCACTAAAATCCCACGAAATTCTAGGGGTATAATATAACATGTAATGCTTAATATATGAGTTATCTTTAGATTTACCTACCTAGGCAATCATGTAGAGTACTACTATTTTTTTGATATGAGTGTTTAAAAGCCGTGAAGCTCTTCGTATGTGTAAATCTACATGTCTGGGTAGGTAACCTGGTAGGCTGGTTAAAGGACCACGAGCGCTAAGATCGACCTGCATGTCCAGGTGCATATGACTTCGAGGCGGTTCATTGAGCAGCTTCTTAACGCTGAGATATCCCTAGATGGCTAGATGCTAGAGCATGGTAGCCAACCGAATGTCAAGCAGTTATTGATGAGGCGGAGATCCCATGCAAGAGGTAGTGAAATATACATATCTTTTTTCATGTCGAATGACAACTGGTTATGATAACAACAAATCCTCATTCATGTCGAGTCACGTCATATTAGTACAAGGGGTTCTATGTCCTCTACAGCACACTGTCGTATCTGATGCATATAATCCCTAAACCTGAAGCCGATCTTACGACTTCTAAGCCTTGTGAATATCTATTTGTTACTGTTTCTTTCTCGGTTTTATGGTTTGCGACGCTGGAGGGTTAACTGAAAATATAATGTACCAGGTACCTTTGATCCGTAACGTAAAAAAATGGGCGCCATGAAAATCTATTTTAAACGTTTATCCTTATTTAAAGGCATTGACGTTTGAAACTTAAATACCATTTCTTAATGTATTAGCCTAACGTCTTCGCCGCGATCCTTAAAGGGATGTTACAAATTTACCAACTACCAATTAAAGACTTAAAGGAGCTACCTATATGTACTCGTTAATTGATCTAATTATACCTCTGTTTACCTCCTTATCCAATTACTAATTACTCAGAAACCTTGGAAGGTATTTGATATTTTGTTTATTTCATTCTACTATGTACACGCACGAGGTACGTTCTACATGTGCTTGTACATACATATGTAGCGGGTGGTGATACGGTCATTTTCAGTTATTGTCAGTACTAGAGTCTCAGGTGAGTTACAGTCTAGCAAGTGACCGCTCTCCCCTCAATACTTTTTTTTTTCTCTAAGCTCCGACTGGCCGACTCCCGACTTCAACGCTTGAAATCTACCAGTCAGCTACGATTTTACCATCCTATCTTTCATACATAGGTAGCTAAAATTTCTAGCTCTATTTTTTCCTCGTCCCCTTTTTTTCTTCTCTCGACTTCCGAGTACCACGTTTATACACTCTCCTTTTTTCCTCATTATGATAAAGCAGTATTGATAGTCTCAATATTTCAGGAGCAGAACGATTATGAGCGTCCTATGTGCCTTAACCAATTCGATGTTCTAACCGAACGGAACGAAGAGCGACTCCCTTGAGCAAACCGAACAATACTTGGAAAATCTGCGCAGTTACCGCCGTTACCTATGTTTGCCCTTGATAACAGCCCGCCCTACAAGCTCGACTATGTCGCCAGGATCGTCCAGAACCTTTCGATAAAAACTACATTGTTCCCATAGTCGTTCTAAAAATATCTCTTTCGATATACATGCCCAAGTATCAGCTGCGCGCAAATTTGTTCGACCCCGTACTTCGGCCCCGTGTGAACCACACGCCATCCCTCCTCCTCCTTCGTCGCGTCGGCCGACTCTGCTGCATCCGCATAGCTAGAGTTCCACTAGAGTTCCAATATGGCTGTTGTACGTCTACTTCGTCCTTAAGTTAGCCTATATAGCAGCAGCAATAGCTGACCCAAATCCTCTAGAGCCCGGAAGACCTCAAGGCTAAATACGCCGACGGACAGAAAAATGCGCAGTTTAAGGACTTCATCTCACAGCCGGTGGTCGCTGCTTTCTGCGCTGGTGGTGTTGCCGGTGCGGTGTCGCGAACCGTCGTGTCCCCCCTCGAACGCCTAAAGATCCTCTTCCAAGTACAAAGCGCCGGTCACAATGAATACAAGTTGTCAGTGGGTAAGGCACTTGCCAAGATGTGGAAGGAAGAAGGTTGGAGAGGCTTCATGGCTGGTAATGGAACCAATTGCATTCGCATTGTCCCCTACTCTGCGGTGCAGTTCGGTAGTTATAACCTCTACAAACGGGTACGTCCGCTGCAGTGACCACTTCCAAGTTTACAAGGCTGCCTGACTTTGACTGCGCAATACAAAGCACCTATATCAAACACAGCCCTTATAGGTCGATTAACTAACACATAATAGCATTTCTTCGAGAAGTACCCCAATGCCCCTCTAAGTCCTCTCGAGAGACTTTTGTGTGGTGGCATTGCAGGAATTACCTCCGTCTTTTTCACATACCCGCTTGACATCGTGCGAACCCGACTATCCATCCAATCGGCGTCATTTGCTGCGCTTGGCAACACATCGAAAGAGAAGCTCCCGGGTATGTGGACTACAATGGCTGTGATGTATAGGGACGAGGGTGGTATATCTGCATTGTATCGTGGTATAATACCTACAGTTGCGGGTGTAGCTCCATATGTGAGTAATATTCCACATATAAGAGTTACTTCTTATACGCGCTAACGCAATGCTGATGATTTTCCAGGTGGGATTGAATTTCATGACGTACGAATTCGTCCGCAAAGTTCTCACGCCCGAGGGTGATCAGAATCCTAGTGCAGCACGGAAGTTGCTGGCCGGAGCTATATCTGGCGCTGTTGCTCAGACATGCACGTATCCATTGTGGGTGTACCGTTGCCATTTTTTCCCCGATAACTGATTCGACTAACATACCTACAGCGACGTTTTGCGTCGAAGATTTCAGATCAATACTATGTCTGGCATGGGCTATAAATATAAGTCGATAGGAGATGCCGTCAGAGTGATATTATCTCAAGAAGGGCCACGGGGCTTATATAAGGGTCTAATTCCGAACCTGCTCAAGGTCGCACCTAGCATGGCCGCCAACTGGCTGAGCTTTGAAGTCACCCGGGACTTCTTAGTCGGGTTGAAGCCGGAACCAGTAGTTTTATAAATGGAGAGGAAAGGAACTGGATCGTAGCTGGATACGTTTCATTTCTGGATTACGTCCGAACTGTACTTGACTACCTTTAGATATGCAGTGTTGCTATCAGAATTTCCCGGTGGAATAGCGTCGATGCACTAGCTAGAATACGGAATACCGGATGATATACGTTAAAAGGGGGACTTGGTAGATCAACGAACATAGAGGGACCTAGAGGTTCTTGATTTAGGTGGCAGCGGTGGTGGTGAGCGATACAAAACAGCTCAAGACACGTCCTGTCATATATCATATATGTCGAGGATGGCCTATGTATTTACCATGAGGTCTTTTCCCCAAAGATATAGCTGTAAGACAGTATTTTGTATAGAACAATAAAATAAATTTGAAAGTAATCAGGAGTTACCCAGGTACTATGATAGAATAACTACATGTATGTATGTAGAAGCAATCATGCGCTAGGCATTCTAAATGGGGAGCTTAGACCAAGTTTATCAGTACGTAATCGATGAATCTCTTGGCGCCAAGAGTAAAAACCGGAAAAGTACCTAGGTACGTACCTCTGTAGTACCGACCAACCCTAACTGCCAGTGGTCACCGCTCGCCCACACAATTCTCTCGATTCTTTGTGATTTCCAACTTTTCTGCGGTCCACCTGAGATACTTTTTCATTTTCTCAGTTACTACTAACCCAACAGCACAACCACTTTCCCTTCCCATCGACTCTATTTCCTTCAATTACAAAGAGTCACCGTCAAGATGGGTACGTTCTTTATTTATTTGGAGATTTCTATGCGAGTGGAAACTTGAAAGATGAGCTACCTTGTTGTCGCTCATTTATTTTCTCGTTCTCTGCGATCAACTGGGAATCATCCTCTGGGATGCGCCCGATAGAGCATATTTGAACCAAAAAGCTGACTACGGCTTTTTCTCTAAATAGGTATCGATCTCGACCGCCACCACGTGCGCAACACGCACCGAAAGGCTCCTAAGAGCGACAATGTCTACCTCAAGCTATTGGTGAAGCTGTACCGCTTCCTGGCCCGTAAGTAGTAACCCTTCGCAATTTGAAAACAGGGTGTCGGCTATCCTATATGGCCGCATAGTATGATGATACTAATCGAATGTTCTATCATGTAGGCCGAACCGACTCTAGCTTCAACAAGGTCGTTCTCCGTCGCCTTTTTATGTCCCGTATCAACCGACCCCCCGTCTCCCTCTCGCGCGTCAAGGGCCAGATTTCTAAGGGTCAGGAGGGAAAGATCGTTGTCGTTGTTGGTACCGTCACCGATGACAACCGCCTCCTCGAGGTCCCCAAGGTTTCGATCGCTGCTCTGCGATTCACTGCCACCGCCCGTGCTCGCATCACTGCTGCCGGTGGTGAGGCTTTGACCCTCGACCAGCTGGCTCTACGTGCCCCAACTGGTAGCAACACTCTGCTACTACGCGGCCCCAAGAACGCCCGTGAGGCCGTCAAGCACTTCGGCATGGGTCCCCACAAGCACAAGGTATGTAGACTCGGTCTACTTCTACTAATTTTCGCCATACTCACGTTACGTAGAAACCCTACATCGAGTCCAAGGGCCGCAAGTTCGAGAAGGCTCGTGGTCGCAGACGGTCAAGGGGTTTCAAGGTGTAAGGAAATATGGGGCTGGGTTTGGTCTTGCGTTGCGTCTCTTCCGATATACCATGAAGGTAGTCCTCAACTGGGAGGGAGTTATGCTACTTCAGGAGTGGTTTATGCATGGCTTGGCGTGATACGGGATAACAAAATCAATTCATACAGAAATATGATGCTTTGCCACTTCTTCTGATAAGATGAGAATATTCTTCTTTCGAATGACTCCAGTGATCGAGTGATATTCTTAAGCTATTATACCGCACAATGATCCATCTCTACGACACCTACATATCTTGAGAAGCATCAATGTCTCGTCAGCATTTTATTCGCCAATTAAAGAGAAAGATTTCTAGCATCTTGTAAAAATCAAAGAAAGACATCACCTGACCCCGCGTCTGAGGCATGAGGGTTTGAATATGAATTTCGTCATAACTAGATAGGTACCTGGGTAACTTCATTTTACTTATCAACCCAACTTAATATACCAAACATTTATCTTACGCCCCAATTAGCCTTCCTTTCGCCTTACAATTCTTCCTCTCCTTCGCACGATCATCAACCCCCGTATTAACATCACCCATTGAAGAATGTGTGGGCGCTATTCGCTGGCCTTGGTACGTCTTAGAACCTTGCAATATCCATTCAATTAGTTGAGACTAATCACAAACCGAATTCGTAGCGCCCGGCGCAAGTTCGTCAGATGTTACAAGACGACGATATGTCTGTAGATGATGCCCCAGACGATGAAGGCGAAGGCGCTCCCAGGCAAAGTTATAATTTCGCTCCAGGTTACCACGGTATTGTCTACCGTGCCGATGTACCAGACTGGGGAGCTGGCTCTCGAGGGCAGCATACGGACGTTTCTCATAAGTCCAGGAACGATGAACACGACGAAGGTGGGGTTAAGACCAAAACATCCGCGTCCCGGCCGATTAGCTACAAGCTACAAAGCATGAAATGGGGATTGATCCCCTTCTGGACTAAGCGCAACCCAGACTATGGTTCGATGATGAAGGCCATAAATTGCAGAGATGACTCGCTCGCCCAAAGTGGCGGCATGTGGAGTACTATGAAAGCAAGGAAGCGATGTATCGTTGTTGCGCAAGGGTTCTACGAGTGGCTGAAGAAAGATGGAGGCAAGGAAAAGATCCCGCACTTTGTGAAACGAAAGGATGGTAAACTAATGTGTTTCGCTGGATTATGGGATGTAGTCCAATATGAGAGTAAGTTGGAGCTATTAAACAGAAATCGCAATACTAATTAGAAATTAGACGACGAGGATAAGCACTACACTTATACAATCATCACCACAGATTCGAACAAGCAGCTCAACTTCCTCCACGACCGCATGCCCGTAATTTTAGATAATGGATCCGAAGATCTACGAATATGGTTAGACCCCAAGCGCCACGAATGGTCAAAAGAGTTACAAGCCCTACTGAAGCCCTTCAGTGGGGAGTTGGATGTCTACCCCGTCAGCAAAGAAGTAGGTAAAGTTGGTAATAACTCGCCTACATTTATTATTCCTGTCGACAGCAAGGAAAATAAGTCCAATATCGCAAACTTCTTCGCCAAAGGTGCCGAGAAGAAGAGCAGTAAGAAGGAACAACCCGACATAAAAGTCAAGGAAGAGGGGTTCGTCACAGATGACCCAAAAGAGAGCCAATCTTCGGTGGGCGTCAAGCGAGAAGCTGAAGACGGAGTTGTTGTTGGGGAACCCCCGAAGAAAGCAGCCACGACAACGTCAGTGGCGTCAAATAAGTCGCCGTCTCCGCAAAAAGGAAAACAAAAGATTAGTGCTACCAGCAATGGGACTAAAAGCCCAAGCAAAGCGAAACAACCCAGCACACAGAAGATCACAAAATTCTTCGCGAATGGCTCATGAAAGCATAGCCTGCTCAAATCATAAAGGTCATGGGGGATGGCCCCTGACCTCATAACTTCGCAATTCTATGTACGAACAGTATCTTAGTTATTTGACTAGGTAAATTAATACTTTCTGAATTGAAAGATCTACAATGACCGCAAAAAAGAGCGCGCTTCGTCATGACCTATCTTAACGAGATACATCACATGAAACAATATCCAAACTTCTCACAATAATCTACCTAAGATATCCCCTGCCTTCACGGCAATCCTATACGAACCTATTTAGCAGGCGAAGACATCAGGGCCTGGGACGATGTAGCTGTGGAAGTTGTTGTAGATGTTGGCCGTGTCTATTAAAGCAGTAAGGTTAGCTAAGGGCATGTCGTTTATAATGGATGAGGTAAGTCTCACAGCCTGGGTCAGTAGCCTTGAAAGCACCGGGAATCTTAGCAGTGGGCTTGGGCGAGGCACTGTCACCACCGCTGACCTTGATCTGACCGCAACCGACGTAGAACTGCGGAACACCACCAGGGTTGTGGATGGCGAGTGACTGAATTCGGAGAAGGTATTCGCCGCTAGGGACACACTTGGGGATGGTGTAGGAGTAGGTGTCCTTCATGGTCCAGCTAGCCTGGCCGCCGCTGAAGTTGGGTGCCCAGTCGTTGATCTTGAACCAGTCACCGCTTCCATCGTAGTCGACGGCGGCACCTGGGGCCTTCGACATGTATAGCGAGATGGGACCCTGATGGTACACGGCCGTGTCGAGGGTGAAGGTGAACGGGTCGCCCGCGTTGATGTCGAGGGTGCTCGTGTTCCCGCCGGTGGCACCGCCGACATTGCATCGGAGGTCATTGGAAGAGAGGTCTGTTGGCCATGTCTTAGTAAGGGATCTACTATTATGGCGATTTGAAGAGTCACTAACCGGTGACGGGGGAGTTGTAGTTGGTATTGCGACGGACGTATTCGTACGCAGTTCCCTTGGCGGTGCCCTTGGACAAGGACTGGAAGATGTAGTGCGCAGAGGCGCTCTGGGCAGCCAGAACGGCCGTGGCGACGAGGGCAACGACGTTCTTCATTTTGATCAAGGAGAAACGATATGGAATTATCTTTTTTTGTCCTATTCTACCAAGAGCTGAAAGCAAACAAGCGGTGGGCGCAAAATATCAGAGTAGCAGGCTCTGCCAGCTACTTAGGTGTCCTAGAGCCATCCTTAAAAACGAAAGCGCCTACGATCTTGGCCCCTCGGCAGTTCTCGACCTCTTCAACCACCCCTAATCCCCGGATTCTGTATATGAAGCGGGCCGCGGCTCCAGTCGTCTTGGTAGGAAAAAAATTGGCTAAGCAGCACTTCAGCGCTGACTGAGGCTTGGGGCGGCCTGGTATAGTCCAAGGGGGGGTTGGACTGCGAGCTAGGCGTCATAGGACAGCTTGTTAATAAGATAGATTAAACCGCCTAGTTCAGACACCATCTTGGTTGGCTATCGTGACTCGTTGCGGTGCGTTTTGTGGGTGCAGAGCAATTTACGTTCCTAAGTAGGGATATATATAAATGTACGATGTCCTCACTAACGAGCAAGTAAATTCGGCACTGGAGTCTCCGGAGGAGCGGATGCGAGATCTGGCTACCAAGGATCGCTCAAGATGCTCACGATCGAATACGCCTTTTTGGTCACCTAGTAAGGGAGATCTTGTGACCTAGATTTCTATTCATAAAAAAAAGGAGAAATACAATTAAATCCTGGCCTTTCCGTCCAAGATCTAGGCGACAATGGGATTGGACGAGGAAGTAGTTAGATGTTTTGCGGTCGAAGTAAGAATTGCCACCACATGAAAACATATCCTTTCACTGCCTATGTAGAAGGCATGTTGTTAACAACCCACGGCAACTTCGTCAAGACAGTACCTAATACTCCTATTATCGAGATCACATTTCCAAATAGCTTCATTAAATAGCTTCATTGAGATATCATGCATTTTGGGCCCGTTTTCGTAGAGAAGAGGGGAGGTTGGTGAGGTCTTTCAGCCGGAGCGAAAACTTCAAATAATACCTTCAGTTCATGTAGTCTGCGTGGTGACGAGTATCCCCGATTAGGAACGTTTGCAACAGTCCGAGTAACCAACGAAAATGCGCGTGATACTATTCGTCACAGCTATGATATTGCGGAACTTTGTTCTTGTAGCATCAGGGATACGATTTCTCATAGCGATGCCGTCAAATGTAGTAAGACTCCCATGAAATGCATGCGTAGCAGGGAATCACGATATACTTATAATCCTCGATATAACTTCAACGTATATCTGACTTTTCACTGCCAAATACCCACTAAATCCCATAGACAAGACAAAGTGGTGGTAATTAGAAAGTTACCCGTCCATTGGTTTCACCAAGGGTGAGAAGCTTATTGCTGGGGTTTGTTTCTAGAAACGGCCCGGGGGGCGGCGACTAGAAGGAGACGGGAGATGAGCGCCGAACTCATCTTGCCTAAAACGAAGCGTAGGCGACCGAAAATCTACTAGCCTCGCCCTCGGACCCTGTATGTTCCTGTGTCGACTTTCTGGCTCGCGGGTATGCAGTCAAAGACGAGCTAGGGTCTCAGCAATGGTTCCTTATGCGTCTCCGAGGTAGAGTATGCGATCTCGTGACAGCAGCCTCAGTCGGCCCTTGCAACCGGCTGGCATCCTGGGTGGATTAGTTCCGAGAGAGGTGGCCAGACCTGGGGGGTTTCGGGGCGGAAAGCGATGGAAGGAGTTGATGTTTATGCTTACGAGAGTATGAGAGGGATTATTTTGAAGCAAAGGCGGAATATAGGCTGAGAAGCGGAAAATGGTAAACAATACTATCGCCGGTGACAAACCGGGAAAGTGTCTCATCCAAGTATATTTATCCAAATCAATAATCAATTAACCTTATACGTCTTGGTTGGGGAGACGACGCTAAATAGAACCCCTGCAGGTTCACCATGCTAAAAAACAAAACAAAAAAAAAAAAAAAAAAAAAAAAAAAGGCCGTGACGACATGGTTCTATACTGGTTGCGATGTATGAGTTTGCAATGCTTAGAAATGAGATGCATGCGTGAGGGTTATAGCGAGACAGGCGAGAACTGGGGAAAAGAGAAAAATAGCCCTGAAGGTACACTAATCCATGGAGCGGGGAGGGGAAACAGTGGATACTGTGGGGGAAGAATGGGCTAAGCGGGCCTAATCTTTGGCTTGATCGGTGGAATTACGGGCCTGAGGAGACGCTCCCCTGAATGTGGAGAGGGCTCAACGCTTAATCTTCAGCCCTTTTCGCACCTAATTACTCCGTAGACTCCGCAGACTCCGCCAAGACGGGGGTCAAGCATCCAAATCATTAACTAAAAATCTGCTCAAATTGGGGGGGTCAATAACTAAATAACCTTCTTTCTTTTACATCCAACCTCACTGGCGCGCAACCCCAAAATACCTGACCATTCCCCTTCTTATTATTGGACCACGGCTTTACGTTCCAGATTTTTATTTGTCCCTGACAGCAAATTCATGAATAGATAGATGGATAGATGTATGTACATACATACACACATACATTACATCTTATACCCTGGTCATTCTTCGTTTAGTTGCCGTCGATCTACTTCGCCTCCGTCACACATCCGACTTGGCTTGCCCCCCAGGCATTTCCATCCATACAATATATGCAAATGCATTAGTTGACCTTACTTTACTTTACCTTACCACCTTAGCCTAGTTACCTTCCTTGTTTACTTGTCATAATGTTAATGTTATCTTCAGGCAGGTATACTGCTAGCTCTCAGGCTCAAATGAACTCCTGAATCGTATTCTCTTATTACCTCCGTGAATCAATATCGCCTGGGTTATTGCTAAGCGCTTTTAGCTGACAGCCATGGGCGTCTATCGCCTGTTCCAACCAGTCGGCTCCCATGTCCATCCTCTTTCCGGATTTGAAACAATATACGGGCCTTTATTGTAAGGGACTAGCATCATCCGTGCTAAGCCTTTTCTATACGGATCCTCTCCGGCACCGTCCTCCGCGATCCAGTTCGTGCTTTAGCCAGGTCCTTCAACTTGAGTAGTAGATACAGTATACTTCCATTGCAGATCATGTCCTATCACGTCCTCTTCCCGGAATACCGGGCAAGCAATGAGATTTCTTGGCTTCATCGGAGCCACGACATGATGCCATTTATTAATCGACCTAGCTCCCCTTTCTGTATAGTCCATCAGCCACGCTACCTTAGGTCTCGGACGCTTGGACGGTAACCTCAAGATGCCGTCTTTTTCACGTATCGCGACTGCTGTACTAGCAGCTGCTACTAGTAAGTTCTACGGCGTCTTCAACGAAGTAAAGACACCCGCTTAACACAAGTAGCTTTCCGGGCCTGCCTCGCCCAAGATGCCGTCCCCTACACTGATGCCACCACGGGCATTGAGTTTGGAACATGGGCTCAAGGTGACCAGACCTTTGGTCTTGCTCTGCCTGAGGATGCCTTGACCAAAGATGCCTCGGAATATATCGGTATACTAGTATGTACCCAGGCATAGTCGAACTTGCGGCAGCCTTTACTGAATACTTCTCTAGCAATGTTCCACGGGCTGGTGTGGTATATCTCATGGAGAGTCCGGACAAATGACCCAGGCTTTGCTGCTCATCGCCTGGCCCTATAAGGATCAGGTCTTAACGTCGTTCCGATTCGCAACTGGTTACAACTTGCCGGGTGTATATACCGGAAATGCAACACTGACCCAGATCTCGTCTAAAGTTACCGAGACCGGCTTCGAAGTCATATATCGATGCCAGAACTGTTTCGCTTGGAACCAAGATGGGACCAGCGGCAGCGTCCAAACTAGCGGTGGAACGCTCGTCATGGGCCGAGCTTCGGCAAAGACGGTCCCCAGCCACCCCGAATGTCCCGCCGATATCAGCTTTGTACAACACCAGAGCTTCGGACAGTTCGGTGCTCCTTTGAAAGATATTGGAAAGGCCAAATACCCTGACTGGGCTGCGTTGGCAACAAAGAATGTCACGGGTGAATGTGGTGGTTCTACTACGCCGCCGCCGTCGGCAACCCCTGTGTGTGCTAAGGAGATGGCCAACCAGACGTTCGACTACATCGTTGTTGGTGCCGGAGCCGGAGGTATCCCCATTGCGGATCGATTGAGCGAGAAGGGCCATAGCGTCTTGCTACTTGAGAAGGGGCCGCCGTCCTCGGGTGTATGGGGTGGAAACATGAAGCCACTCTGGCTTGAGAAGACAGACCTCACTCGATTCGATGTTCCCGGTCTTTGCAACCAGATCTGGGTTGATTCAAACGGTGTAGCTTGCCTAGATACTGACCAAATGGCCGGATGTGTCCTTGGTGGTGGTACGGCTGTTAATGCAGGGTTATGGTGGAAGGTAAGGTATCTCGATCGTATATTTATGGCCTCGATGCTGATGGGCTACAGGCCAACCCGAAGGACTGGGACGAGAACTTCCCCGCCGGATGGCACAACTCGGATCTTGTAGGAGCTACAGATCGAACCTTCACACGTATCCCAGGAACTACGAAGCCCTCTCAAGATGGTGAAGTATATATGCACCAAGGATTCGATGTCATCGCAAACGGGCTGAAGGCGGCTGGATGGAAGAATGTCCCAGTCCCCAATGACGCTCCAACCGAGAAGAACCACACTTACGGTGCCACGACATACATGTTCTCTGGTGGCGAGAGAGCTGGACCTTTGACAACTTACCTAAGCACAGCGGCCAAGCGTGATAACTTTGCGCTCTGGATGAACACCCCCGCCCGAAGAGCCCTTAGAGAGGGTAGCCATATCACTGGTGTTGAATTGGATTGCACAGTAGAGGGTGGCGGATACGGCACTGTCAGCGTTACTCCCAAGACTGGACGAGTTATTGTTTCGGCTGGAACTTTCGGCTCAGCGAAATTCCTTCTCAGGAGTGAGTTTTAATCGCATCGTACTTTTTACTCGAATGGTTTACTGACTGTAGTAGGTGGTATTGGACCTAATGACCAACTCGAGGTCGTTGCTTCATCGCCATCTGATGGAAAATCATACGTTGCAAAGGAAGATTGGATTAACCTGCCAGTGGGATACAATCTAATTGACCACGTCAACGTAAGTAAGCTTCAACACACGATTGGGCTTCTCTAACTATTACCGTATAGACCGATACTTACTTCACCCATCCTGATGTTGTATTCTACGACTTTTACGAGGCATGGACGACGCCTATCCCCTCCGACAAGCAGAAATACCTAGCAAACCGTACCGGTATTCTCGCCCAATCTGCCCCTAACATTGGCCCTGTGGTACGTGTATTCAGCTTCGCTCTACTTCGAGACCCATTCTAATGAAATAAATAGTTCTGGGACGAAATTGAGGGAGCGGATGGAGTGGTCCGTCAAATTCAGTGGACAGCTCGTGTTGAGGGCGAGGATCAAACCAACAGCACCAGTAAGTCACTATGAAACAATTCTCCAAGAATAAGCACTAAATATATACAGACACTATGATTATGAGTCAATATCTTGGTAGAGGCCAAGTATCCCGTGGTCGAATGACCATCAACTCTGGACTAAGCACTGTCGTTTCCACGCCTCCCTACCTTCGAGACCCGAATGACAAAGCAGCTGTTATCAAGGGTATTGAGAACCTACGAAACGCCCTAAGCAGCGTCAAGGATCTCGAATTCCGATTCCCGTCCACAAACCAAACCACGGAATCTTATGTCGATGCTATTGAAGTGACGGCGGCTAAGCGACGCTCAAACCACTGGTTGGGTTAGTATTTCTAGGCTAATTGTCTTCTTCTTCGTCTTACTAACGCTTTACAGGTACGGCTAAGATAGGTACAGATGATGGTCGCAAGGATAACGGAACGGCCGTTGTTGATCTTAACACCAAGGTTTACGGTACCGACAACCTCTTCGTTGTTGATGGGTCGATCTTCCCAGGAATGGTCACTGGTAACCCCTCGGCTATGATCGTTACCGCCTCAGAATTTGCCGCCCAGAAGATCCTAGCTCTGGCTCCAAGGGTCCCGGCGAAGATAACAAAGAACACAGGGGCTCAGATTCTATCTCTATAGACTAGTCTAACGTAGAACTACTATAGAGCCGATATATATGGTTCGACAAAATTCTTGTACATATTCTTTTGATTATCGGGACGTCTATGAGGAGCCCCTAAAATTATATATATACATATATACGTGTAAATTTGCATAAAATTTTCGGTCTCCTCGAACTTAAAGTGTGATTTAGTTGGACACAACCGGTGCTTTGGTTGTAATTAGTTATGAGAATAAGCTCTCGAAGAAATTCGCGTCAAAGCCCTGGAAGGTCCACTGATCTACGTCTGCTACTAGCTCGGGGAATTGGTACGGCGCAGCAAGATTCGGCTCAAATGGCATAAAGGAGAAATTAGAATCTTCTCCGAGCGAAGCCAAAAAGCCAGAAGGGGGCTGAGAAGATTGCTGTAGATTCGGATCAACCACGATATCTTCGGGGTTATCGGAGGCGAGATAGATACTATCGGGCTGAGCGGAATCCTGCGGGTCGCTTGGTCCATTGTATACCGCTTCATCGTCCCCGTAGTTGGTTGATGGCATCGTGCTGCTGTCGCCGTCTAGACGATGTTGTTGTCGTTGTGTGTGTCTGCTTACTGGGTTGATATTGATGGTGCCAAGATACGGTATCTCCAAACGCACGGGCGTGTCAATGCCACCACTATCCGCCGTTAGATCAACATTCGTCAAGGGTAGCAGTCGCGTAATTATGTCGGAAGTCTCACGTGCAATTTTGTCATCGTCTCTCTCGGCCATCCCTTTTACGACGTCCCTGACAGTACGGATTAGGTTGCGATCTGCCTCACGGCATTGAGTCGTTTCAGGGTCCCGCGACCGCAGCTTTGGATCTAGGTAGCCAAGCAGAAGTGTTAGAGCTGCGGTTAGACCGCTATAATCAGTATGCCGACAAGCGGACGCGGCGTCGATGAGAGTTCGGGAGACGACATAAGCTTTGAGCATTTCGCGAGAGGCTTGTAAACACGCCGTTTTGCTATAGTCCCAGCGTCGCTCCTTGGGGTCTCGCAGCATATACGGTAGATGAAGTAGGAGCAGAAGATGGTGATGATCCATATGTATCCGGATGTGCATATGTGCCCGGATTAAGTCCTGCGGCAACGCCGCGAATGTGTCGATCTCTAAAGGTCTCCACCAACCCTCACCCATCGACTCTGCTGCCTGCTCTAGTTCACGTTCAATAGCTTGTGTTACGCCAAAGGCGGCCTCAGCTGAACTTTTATTAATGCTGATGTTGCGTCTGATAATGGCCCGTGTGATGACCGTGTGTAGCCGCTCAAGCCTATATGCCGGGGGCATGTTGGCGATGCGTTCTGGATCGGCAAAGGAAGTATCGTCATTGGCAGCATCGAGACCTAGAAGAAGTGACACGTTTCGATCAGAGAGATTGATGTGATACCACAATGCGCTGGCTCGGGTGCGCGTTGAGGGATCCGAACGTGGGTCGACGGATTTCAGTGGCTTTTCGTCTGGCCATCGGTCTACACCCATGAGTTGCGCAACAGCAAGAGCGCGGCGAAGGGCGAGCCAGGCTTTGCGGAGATTCCCTGCGTTAACGCTAAAGCGCATTAGAAACTATTGTCGACTCTCGAAGTATAATAGATTTACGTATGAAGAGAAGGTGTTTGCTATCAAGACATTAGCAATAAAACCCAAATGCGTGGAACATAAATCAACTTACAAGTATAGCTAGGTAGCTAGGAAGACTCTCAACCTGTTCATTATCCATGTTTCGAAAAACAAAACGAAAAAACCATTATTTCATTACTTACTGGTATACCACAATAAGACTTAACGTTTCCGAGCCTTCAACAGAACCGACAAGGTCGTCATTGGAAGCGACTAGGTCCACAACCAAGTTTACCATTCTATTCGTCTGGGAGCGAATAGGTCCCTTCGAGACAAGGTCTCTTGGGAGAAAGTTTGAAGACATGCTCTGCATACAGTTCGCCAGTTGCATTAAACGCTTCGCCAACAAGGCTGGGTGACTGGTCACGGGCGGAACCACCGTGATGGTGGATGGGGGCTCAAATGAGCCATCAATATTACCGAAGAATCCAGCGACACATTGTGCGCCCGAACCAACTGCAGCTATTGCATTGATATCGCGTTGGCACGGGAAAGCTGCGTGGAGAGTCCTCGAGACATTGGCATACTTGGCGGGGAGGACGCATACATGACCATGTGCGGATGCTGGGGGCGGCCCAAAGGTCGTATGAGCTGTAGTGCAAGCCTCGTCACTCCCCTGTAAAGGATCAATCATGCCTATGGTTTGGGATTGGTGAGCCGCTGACGAACATAGAAGGACGTCTGATGACGAATCGAGCTCATCTTCGGCCGAAGCGGAGGAATCAGAGGGTCGGCCGCCGGGCGGACCAAGCACATCAAGTGTATAAGAATTAGGTGCTAGCCGTTCGACAAGCGTCTCAAGTAGGCCCTCAACTCTACTCAATCTCTGTGATAGCCCTCGTTCTGGTGTTTGGGGCTGGTCATCGGTGAATTCCTGGGACACGCAGGCAGTGCCTCGCGCCTCGCAACCAATGCAGACGGCAGTTGCCTCTGATACGAATTGGCAACGAGTTTTCCTTCTTCTGCCTTACCATCGAGGACCCGTTAGTATCTGACAGTATCGGTATTAGATGGGTACTCACATTCCCAACAACTATGCGTCCCCTTACGGATTTTTCTCCTTTTTGCGTCTGGGTCTTGCCCTCCACTTGAACTTCGCATAGGAAGTTGGGGCATTTTCAAATCTTGCTTGAGCGGTATTTTATACCAACAAAACCGGCGCTTGGGACTATCTTAATTGGTGGCTTGTCTTGCAGTGAACATGTAGTAACATGCACACCACTTTCTGAAATTGCAAGGAGACTATCATACAACAAGGAATGTTCATACAAAATACTCATTATGTAGCACATTAGGGTTGTGGTTTTCTAGCAAAATCGATCAACTAACCTCTAATGCTCTGCTTTCTATCTCCTACCTAACCTCCTGAGCTTGATGCCAAGAAATTTCGTCCGAATTTGACGGACGAATTTGTCAGCAATTTAATGGCGGGGTGGTCCTTGGTAGCTGACGTTTATTTCCAACCAAACGAAGTGGAGAGTACCCTGGGTTGGTAGAGACCAAGAATCAGTCTCTTCCTCGGTATACATATTTCAACACGAACTGGTCATGAAGATGTCGTCGCATTAGCCCATCCTTTGTCCCGCACAGATTATCATCATGAACTAGACCGGCAATTTTAGCAAGGATCTGCCCAGTGGCACAGCATGGGTACTCCATAACAATACAGCGATCCAGCGATAAAATGCTTGGCCTGTCAAATAGGTACCTACAAGCCAGGTACCTCTAATTAGAGGTTCAGCTACGCCCAACCGAAACTGATGTGGCCAAAGGGTGGTGGCACACGGCTCGACTACGGCCAAAGGACTGTGCTGTGGCCAACCGGGTCGTTGTCTTACGGAATCTTAGAATCTCCGAGGAGGGTGGCTGCAGAACGAGGCGCGATTTCGGGTCCCAATCACCCACCTAGATACTCAGCGCAGCAACATGGCGCATAGAGTCGAAAATTTCGCCCGATTGTCTCCGTCGTTTCTACTACTCGGCAAGCGAACTAAAATGTAAAGGCATCTAACCGTTGTTCCCAAGCGCATCTGCCGCGTCCCCACGTCGAAGATTGTCTTCCAAAACACGCCCCAACTAGAAACTTCAGGCGATGATGCATTACCAGATAGCTACTTGACCTCCGATCATGAACACTGCGGCTGCTCTGATCCGGTGGAATCGAACATCGGATGACGTGGCTGGGAAAACTGGCCTCTACCCGGGTCGTACGAGCTGCAAGTGCCGGTGATTGTCAGACGGCCCATCCAATCATGATCGCGACGGAAAATTCCTTCTATGTAGGCAGGAGAGCTGCATCTTGATAAAGAGGAGGTCCATAGGCAGTGAAGGACAGTTCTAATCATTAACAATAGGATTCTCTTGCCTCCTAACCTCACATAGTGGTTCTACTTGTTACTAACAGTAGGCCCCGGAGGCTTTATTCTAGCTCGACAATCAGTTCCGGGCTTACACAGCCCAATATACGCACAAGAGGGGGGACTCTATGCTAAATGTCTGAAACCGCCAAGGAAACTTGTTCTCAAACTTGAACTCATTTTATCTTAGCACACGTCCCAAGTGTGGTATGAATAGGGTTGGTTATGATTTTTTTTTAAAAAAAAAAAATAAATAAATAAAAAAAAATAAAGGGAAAAAGGACTAGGTTCGAGAAGAAAACAAAAACTAGAAGAGATAGCGGTCGTTCGGGCGTCTATCTCAATGTTATATCGCCAAAAGAAAAGGTCACAAGGATAAGTTGACGACGATGTTCTGCCTAAAGCTCACAGCCTGGGTTGACGCCGTTTGATTCAGCTCTAAGCTCATAAGATTAGACGCTCTGTCATCATGGACAATCCAAGCTCGTCGTGAGTCAGAAGTTGGTAGCGAGCATGAACCCAAAACGTATGTGCAACGGAAACCCATCAAAAAGAAGAAACATGGGTGAAACTAGCAGTACCTAGGGGTATCTTGGGGTATCTTGATTCGGGTTACGGCGTTACGGGGCTACAGCGTTTATGACCTTTTGAATAACAGCGGGGACGTTTGAGATCCGCACAAGGGATCGGCCCAGTCGAACCAGTATAATTTTGTGTAAGGAACTTTTTCTTCTTTGTTTTTATTTTTCATTTTTATTTTTATTTTTATTTTCATTTATGACATCCATTAGGTCCGTTTTAAGTAGTAGAAATAAATTTAGAAATTGAGAAAATTGGGATTTACGGAACTGACTGCGATACAGTAAGATCGAATACTGCCAAGAACGCCACATCCACATCGGAAACCTGCCCAATATGATGAAATAGGTTTCCCATGAGTATCAAGGGGGTGGACGTTATTACCAAACCATCCATGGATGTCTTATGCAATGCAAATCAGCAATCCAGTAGACTCTAAACGACAAACGGATAGATCTCTGTGTCTTGTCTGCACATAATGCTGGGAACGCATTAACATCTACCAGTCAGGACAACTATTTTCCTTAGGGGCACTCAACCTCCTAGCTGGATTTATTCTAGGGCTGAAACGATCCGGAGCCAATCTTTAAGAGGCAGTCTTAGCGATCCATCGGTGTACTACCTGGGCATCTGACCCCTCGAGTTCGAGTTTCTGTACCTAGAATTGAAACGGTCGTCTCACCAATCGCATTTAACTACCGAGAAGAACAGTGATTTGCAATTGGAAATTGGAAATCTGCGCAGCGACTCTAATTCTTTCCATGTTAACGCCATCCGATTCACTGAACAAATATCCCAATTACCCCAATGTCCACATTATCTACGAGGTATCAATAGTAATTCGACGAAGGGATCGACATATCAGGACAACGGACTTAAGTACTTGTAGCAATTGCGTACTTAGGCACCTAACTTCAAGGATCCTTGTCTGCCACTATCCATTACCACCATTTGCGCTATGCAACCAGCCTTCTGGCCGATACATGGCTTGAAGGTTCTTGCCTTGTAGGTGCTAGAAGGCCACCCAGAAGGGGAGAAAAGAAGAAAAAGCGACACATATCTAGGTGCACTTTTGTTCCTCGCACAGTAGTGACGCCACAGCGCACCACTATGTATTATGGTCTTCCCTTCAATACACTGACACCCCTCGTCGGCCCCCAAAACCCCCCAGGCATGCATTTGTCCCCGTAACAACGAAAAGGGGTCTTGCCCTGTCAGGCTCGGCACATCCCGACGGGGTTGGCTGCATATAATATCCTGTACCGGTCTGGTTCTAATCCGGTCACAGATCGCGGCTCTAGCTCTAGTGGTTAGCAACCTTTTTCGGCGTCAAACACCGCATAAGAGTTTCAAACCCCGTCGTCGTCAGGTCTCAGCTCTAGTAGATCACAAGCATCGATGTCTGCCTGCACAGACCGATTAGTATGAACATACTTGGATATACCTAAGCACATACGCAAAAACACGCGCGTATGGTAGGTATCTATGTACCAGCTCGGCCGGAGCTATCTCTAGAGAGGATTGGCTACTAACATGTACATCAGAGGCAGCCCACCCTACTTTGAGAGAGCATGGCTCCATTTAGCCCCTGCACCCCACATAATACCTACCTAGGGTTATAGTACCTAGATGGAGCCTCAACCGCGGGAAGCCATACGCGCGATGCATGGTAGGCGTCGCAACCCCTAACGATATACCAAGAATAGGAATCATCATATCTAGCAGAGTGCCTATTTACCTAGGTAACGATGCATTTTATTTTGTGGTTATTCGAATTCGACAATCCATCCAACAGCTTATCAGGATAACATTCAAGGTTCGATATGAAGGCATACTAACTAACTGTCTAGCCCTTCAGATTACTCATAGTACTTATTCCCAGCGAAGATCACGGGGGAAGTATTTAGACGGAACGTTTTACGCCATGATCTACAGCGCGTTGATCTGACACACGGGTCGCTTCCAAAACGACTTACACGCAGACTCCTAACGATGGCCGCCTATACAGTGAACCGCTACTTCCTACCAGGTACATGTCTCCGTACTTGCCCCCTACCTTCAGCCTCCGTATGCCCCGCCTTCCTATATCGATCGCGACTATAATTTTTCCGGAAAAGAAGGTACAATCCTCGACGGGAATCGGAGGGGTTTTCGTTTGTCAGGGAAACCGCATACTGGAACACTTACCTAAATCGTTCTCCATCGTCCATCTATGACCCCTGCCGATTTACGTCCTACCCACTTGCATCCATGGAATATACTCTACTCTACGTCTTTGGGTAACTATGTGAAATCTGCCTCATCTGACATGTACTTGAAGTACCTGACAGCAGTGTATTTTGTGCAGTGGAAGCCCTTGCCGTCTTGCGGCGCAATGCATAATGTGAAGTGTCCGTGTGAGCCTCGTATATGGATAGCATGGTAACTCTGCTCTAGAACATTGCCTTTTCATCCTATGATCCTCGTCCATTTTCCTATGGCGGACGTCTTTTCCCCCAGTCTGTCCTTGACACTCAACACCTTTTGATCGGCCTCCGGATCGGACTCAGTACAAACTTTTGCTTTAGTCCTCTGAGGACTGAGCTTGAATTCAGAAACGAAGCATCTGTTTCTCTTCGGATACCCCAAGTTACACTTTTCCCCAAGATCCCTTCCACCCTCCCAAATTACCTATAATCCCCGATTCAGATACCTGCTCCTTCACAGCTGTGTAGCATTGACACAGCCTTACTATTCTCCTCCAAGGCCAACCCTCCCGTTCCGTCTATATCGTCTTATCTTCACGAATTGTGTATCTATCCGTTTCCCCTGTGCTCCCCCTTTTGTCGCCTTCATTACCGTCTCGTTCCTGACACCTCTGGAGTAGCCACTCCTCCTTTACGACCAGCCAACCTCGGTTTTAAGTGTTTCTAGACGGGCCGAGCAAGAAGCTTTCTCACATACTCGTCAGCAACGCCCCATTGTAGAAGGAAATCTAGATCTATAGCTAGCTGGACGTTTCAGGCGAAATCATCAAATAGCCAGGGAGCCCGGTGTCGTTCCTGTTGCTTTTGCTTCGGTCCCCCTATGATCCGACTCACCTGACTAACCAGTACCTACGTAAGTACTAACTCTACTACCTACGCAGCCACGCAAGCAGGCTCTACAAATTCTCTGCTAGCCTTCGGGCACTTAGTTACATTGACCGTTTCAACCTTCTGATGCTAATCGGTTCCTCTAGCGGCGATCATTGTTGATAACTCTAATACTCCTCCGTATCTGACCCTAGTTATACTTTGGCCCAGCCAACAAAAGCTTAGGGCCCCCCACAGCATACACAAGTCATCTACGTTTCTTCTGAATATTTGTCTCCCTTTTGCCGCCATTGCAACAAAAAGGAAAAACCCGACTTGTGCCCTCGTGGCCAAGGTGCCCTCCCCTCCTACGACAAAGCTAACAAAATAAAGGGAACTACTAAGTTCTCATGCGAGGGTGAGGGGGAAGTGACGCCCCCCTAGCCAATACTCCCGCTTCGCATTTCCCAATGGAGTTTTCCTCCCAAGCTATGAGTCAACACGGAAATTTTGGCATATCGAATACCTCTCTTGCCGCAGAGGTTTTCGTTTACCCAGAGGAACTCTAGCATACTAAAAAGTAACGACAAGATTGCTGGGAGTGGATAGTCACTTGCCATGTGGAGGGGTCTTTGGCCATCGACTATTGCAAATCTTCGTCTCGAGTACGGCCTTCTCGAAAAGAGGGGTGGGGATAACTAGTTACCAATCCTGATTAGTTGCCGCAGTTTCCTTTTTCATTTTGCTCTATCTTGAGAGCAAGGAAACTCGCAACTTAACAAGAACAGCTGGATCTGTCCTTCCAAATCCTGGACTCCTATACAGATGGGCTGGGGAAATAGATTCGGTCTGCTACAGCCGCTCATCATATTCCTTGGATCTCTATCGGAATAATATCCATTTTGTCCTTAGAACTTGGCGAAATACATGAACTATCCCCATTCGGAGGGAGAAAAAAGAAAGAAAAAAGAAAAACTACAAATCATCAGGAGGTTATTGTTTAACCTACCATTCAGGATTCCTAACATCATGGACGTTACCTCGTTGTTGAATTCATCGTCGATAGTGAAAGGGGAGTTAGGGATAAAGGCGGAGACACGAAGTGCGACAGATCATATTATTAGTACAACATCCTCAACAGCAGGAGTGGTTGCAGAATGTTCACCTGTTCCAGGGAATTCACTGGGTGACAAGACATCACCTCGGAGAGTGAGTGATGCAAGGGCGCCCAGCCGAAGCAGGACGCCATGGAGTGCAAACGGGTATGCGCTTCCGCTTACACTGGACACCAAATCAACTCAAGCACCAGGGGGGACGATATCCAGCAGTACATCGCCCGCGGAATCTGGGAGTCCCAAGTCACCACGACACAAATTCTCCGATAGTCATAGTAGCCTTTCATCTTACACGTCCTCGTCGACTTCGCTATCACACTCGAGGATTTCGTCAATGTCTACTGTGGGGGGAATCCCGCCAGTCAGTTCTATGCCTGACACACCTTCACTTGAGACTCAATTCGAATGTGTCGAGTTTCCAATACCTAGAATTTGGCCATCAGATGTCCAGCAAAGGTTGAGAAGAGAAAGAAATCAATCGCCACCTGCAATCGATGGGGAAAAATTAGTCATGGATCTAGGACGATTGGGCTCTCCATCGGATGCCATGTTAATGTCAAGAGGCACGCAGAGTGTGCAGAGTATGCAGAGCATGCAAGGTGTGGATCGGGCTACTAAGAGAAAAGATTCCATCATGTGAGTCAATTGCACTTTCTTTTACTTACTTATCTCTTTCCTTCCAAACTCCTTTTCGCGGTGCATGATCTCCGAGTGGCCGATTAGCCGATTAGAAAAGTTCGGACCAAGTGTCGAGGAAGGTACGAAGTGTTCAAATAGGGGCAATCAACCAGTCACCAGTCACGTTAGTTAGCGCGCTTGACATTTTTTTGCAGTCTTCTATCTCGATACCCCATTCAACCTATCATGATATCAATTTCATCCCAAACATTTATTTCTATTGTTTAATTTGTTTTCTATTCATGTACTATCTTTTCCCCAACGTGATTGTATTAACTAGTGGTAAGAAGTTCGAAATTGTGTGCGCGCTTATTTATTTGAGAATCTCTCCAACCCATTCTCTCTTTTCTTCTTTCTTTTTTCTCGAAATCAGGGCTGGCTATTCAACAATTTATAGAAGCTGATCTCTCTCTCTCGCTTTAGTGCTAAGGATATCAGACCTAATCTTTGTCATCTCGTCCCTCTTGAGTTTGCTAAAGTCCACAAGAGGGCCATTTCAGCACCAGATTTCGCACCATCAGACACAATAGATCGCGAATTCCCCCCACCACCTTCTACATTTCAGCCCACTTCATCTCCTTCCCATCGAGGTGAGCCTCGTTCAAGTTTCACCATGGAGACGACACCTTATTCCCCTCCTCAACCCGGTCAGACTCCTCAGGACGACGGCGTTTTCTGCATGTATAAAACAAATTGCGATACAGGCTCTCAGCTTCGCAAAGCTATTTCGCACATATTTGGTCGCAATAAAACGTGCACGCGAAACATCCCTTCGCACGTCTGGGTTCATTTCTGCAGGAAGCACTACCAACGCAGCCGCTATCGCAATGCGCAGGAATGGGCTAGAATTCAGTGTGATCTGGTTCAGAAACAGATTCACCGGGTCCAAGAATGGAGTGACAAGAACAAGCAAGACGGCTTGCCTGGAATTGTTCAGGAATGGTCCTTGTCAATGAGGAAGCGAGAGCAAAACCGCGTCCAGGAGAAGACCGGGAGAAAGCGCACTTACCGCAACGATAGTGACGACGACGACGATGATATACCGGATAGCGCTACGCTTAACGGTACCGCAGTCCCCGACTGGCTTCGCAGCAAATGCGGTGATGGGTATAGCACAACTGAAATCGAAGAGATTGTGGCTCGTCTAAAGCAAGAGATGGTAGAGACCAACATGACCCAAATACCCGACATAGAAATCCTTCCTAATATCTCTATGGATGTCTCGAACGACACAAGGCCTAAGACACTAATGAAGCGAAAGACTAGTGCTGGGAACAACACTCACAAGCGATCACAGTCCGTTGGTGTCGCTCTCCGACCTGAGTCGCAGGCCATGGCTCGTCGGGTAAGCCAGCCCACGTTCTGGAGAAATGACGATAACACGCCCCCTTACCCTTCCGAGAAACGTCAGCGGACAACGGATCTACCGCTATATAGCGACAATGCAAATATGAGTGCGAGATTTCCTGAGCGTCCGGCGCTTGCCCCACTGCGAGATATGCGCACGCTTGCTCATCGTCCCGCCTTCGACAATATCCGGGAGAATCATGCGGAGGAGTCATACTATAGCCGCGAGGGCGCGAAAGCCTTCAGCTATAACTATGATCATTGGCCGACGCCGTTCTCCCAACGGAATGGCAGCCAGCCGGCAGCTCTGAATTCAGACCCTAATACCTCCCGTAGCTATCTGAACGATAGGCATAACCCCCATCAACGATCTTTGTCACAAGTAGAAGGCTTCCAGAATAACTTCGCCTATCGCTCTTCTTCTACTTTCCCTCCAAGCCATGCTTCGGAAACGGCGCCACACTACGACAGAGGTCCAATGCCTTCCAGACATTCTCATTATGGCGACCATTTACCACAAGTTGAACAAACTTCGACTTCATACCAACAACAATGGGCTTCTTCTGTACCAGCCCACACCTCTTCTTACTCTGGGTATAAGCACATGCGCCATCAGAGTACACCATCAGCTCCTCATAGTGGTAATACCCCGCAGGTACCTAGCACTGAATACGAGCCTGCTAACAGTGCTCGCGCCGCCGGTTCATATGAGCAGCCATCTTTATGCCATCCTCGCCAGGCCCCGCACGCTCCGGCGCGCCAATACTCCCATCGACCTCTGGTCCAAGAATCCGACCAAGCTAAAGCTGTCTTTAGTGAGCGTCGCTAAGGCATCGATCGCCATATCTGACTCAAGCTCGTGTTATTCAAATAGCCTTGACTTGGGGATGCATTGATCGACCTTTTTCATTATCAGTATTATTAATATTCTGCGCCGCGTCCTACTATAATCCTTTCGTTTTCAACTAGGACTACCTCTTTCTCGGCGAAATCGCGAAGATCTCGACAAACTATAGAATAAACGAATTAAAATATTAGACAGGATACCCCGACCGGAGTCACGAAATCGGCCATACAACGTGGATTGGGAAGCGGTGTCCCTCCTTGGCAGGCCTCCGCGTTACGGCATCGTTGTCATCTTCGGATGTGTTTCTGCTGGTCATATTTTAGAGAGTTGACTTAACTCTGCTGGTTTTGGCTGTTAATAATATCCTTTGACAGCCAATATTAGTTCGGTGTTGAGGAGTTTTCGCCAGACGTTTTATGCCGCTATCCGAAGGGTTGCATTCATTTCTGATACCACTGTCGAGGGAAGGGGAAGGGGGAGGGAAAGCTCAACTATTTTACGTATTCAACAAAAAGGTAACGGGGGCGTATGGATTGGTCGTATATGGTCTACGGCCTATGATGTCTGTACGATAGTTGACTAGCACCCGCGATGATTTTTTTTCCTTTTTCTATTAAAATAGAGCACCTGCATCACACCATGATGAGCTTATGAAGTATACCCCGCTTTGTCGTCCAGCCATTTCATCAGTGGCGCTAGAATAAAAAGCAAATCGCCAAAAGACACATACGCAAATTTTATTTGTTGAGCTGCAACTATGACCCATGTAATTACACTACGGTTTAATAATTACGAGATGCAAAATATCCCGATGTAAGTCGTGAGAATTGGCGAGGCTCTTTCTTGAGTTGCCTTTTGCCTCTTCGATAACAGTTGGCCACGGGTCCCATGCTTTTCTGTGATTGGTTAGTTTAATGAATATTATCTCGATTAGGAAGTCATCCCTTATCAATGTACCTAGGTATCTATATCTAAGCGGGCACACCTACATGACAGCGGGAGGTTTATCGTCAGTGCGTAGGTACCTAGGTACATATAGCTAGCCCCTCATATTACTATGTTGTGTATGTTGTGGCACAAGAACTAAGGCATGCAATGGAGCTGCGATTGGGTGATCGTCATTGTACGACGAGTTCGACTGGGGATGGTACATGGCTGGCTTAGTTATTAAAAAAAAAAAAAAAACTAAAAAAAACTCCCCACATCATATATAAAACATCGAAGCACATGTCAAAACGTGTCTAAGCAGCAGTTGATAGGAAAATTCGAACTCTTTGCGCAATTTCGGAGACGACACATAATTGCTTCATGCTGGGACCTTCAAGTCAGATGGAAGCTATGACAGACAATCATCAGCGTATTCTTTCCTCAATTTCCCAAGGTTTTCAAAAAGGAGAACCATATCTGACCCTACCTAGGGGAGCAAAAGTTTGGCTACAATATGCATTGATTATGGAAGAGACAAGTGAGCTTTTATCTTATCATGGCTCTCTATGAAGAGCCAGATACATTGTCAAATCAACATAGAAATTGCTCGGGTAGCTGTGTCACCAGACAGTGTTTGCTAAGAGCGATTGATGCGTAATTTCCACAGCTAATTCTGCATGAGGACTGACTAGACCTGTCAACGAACGCAGGTAGGCAAACGCTTATTAGTACCTACATAGGCACACGTAAGGTAGGTGTTGGACTGTTTACCTACCCGCGCGGGAACTACGCACTTTCCAACCTCATAGCAAAAAGGTTAAATAGACCGAGCAAATAGGCTCGTAATCGTTATCATATACCCCTGCCCAGACAGCGTAGGTTTAAGTTTGAGCCTCATCCAACGTCCTTGCCGTGTCAACAAATATATCGGGAGACAGACTCTGTGATCATCAAACTTAGGGAACATTGAAACTTACCTAGATATCTATTGAACTTTGTAAGGACGTGATGCCATATCGTCGACGAGGAAAGTAGTCACGATCTCTCTTCAGAACGCATATAAAAGGGCGCCCTTCTTCCAAGATTTCCCTCCTCTCCTCTTCACATCTCACCTTCAAATTTCATCTTCAAATCTCATATTCTCAGCTTCTCATCACATTTCTCACCACTCACGTCTTCGGGGATCGCCAATACCTACACACCTAGCTCGATATCTTTCTTATCGGTATCCAGTAAGGAGACGATGGCACCAGCTACTCACATTCCCGCGTTCGTATTCGACATCGATGGGGTGCTCGTAAAGGGCACTAAGCCGGTTCCAGGGGCCCGCGAGGCTATTGAATTGTTGCAGGACCTGAGTATCCCATTCATGTTTCTGACCAACGGCGGCGGTCACACGGAAGAGGCTCACGTCGCCAAGCTCAAGAGCCGGCTTGGTCTCGCCAACCTAAGCGCGAAGCAGTTCGTACAGTCCCATACACCGTATTACGACCTCGTGTCTAGGTATGGTGACAAGACGATCTTGGTGCTTGGGGGCCACGGCCAACAAATCCGGGACCTAGCACACGCCTACGGCTTCAAGAAAGTCGTCACCTCGTCTGATAGTAAGTAAACCCCTGATGTCATGACGCCTCACAGTACTAACATGAAAATATAGTCATGGCCGAATTCGAGTATATCCACCCCTTTCCCGAGATGACCAAAGCACACCACGAGGAGCACGGGCGCCGCAGCGATACATGGCTGCGAGACACACCGATCTCGGCTATCCTCTGTTGGACATCGCCACGGGACTGGTGCCTCGACCTACAAGTCGTCAAAGACTTGCTGTTGTCAGAGGGTGGTGTGCTCGGGACGCAGTCAGCCAAGAACGGCGATGCTACACTACCCGACAACGGGTACTTGCAAGACGGACAACCGGACCTGTTCTTTTGCAACCCAGACTTCGAGTGGAGCACAGAGCACGAGCAACCACGGTTCGCGCAGGGGGCGTTCCTCGAAGCGTTGAAGGGAATTTGGAGCCACACCACACAGGGGAAGGCCGACCTTCAGTACACAATGGCCGGCAAACCGAGCAAGGCTACATACCAGTATGCCGAGAAGGTTCTGCAAGGGTACTACGACGGCGAGGTGAAGGAGGGAATGAACGGAAGCCCCGCCGCCGTGAAGCGCCCAAAGATCGGCACCGTGTACATGGTAGGTGACAATCCCGAAAGCGATATCGCGGGGGCCAACTCGATTCAGTCACAGCGATTCATCGGGTGGAAGAGCGTGCTCGTCGGGACGGGCGTCTACAAGCCTGGCTCGGTGCCTACACACAAGCCTTACCACACGGCCAAGAATGTCAAGGAGGCCGTGGAGTGGGCGTTGGGGGAGGAAGGTGTGAAAGAGGATTGAAGGGGTTTCCTTTTGTCCTTCCTTCTAGTGTAGCAGCCGTGATGCTGTGATGTGCTCGGGAGAGTTCGGCGGTGTTGCCATGCTGTCATGTTATCGGACGTGTAATTGACTACCCACCTAGAGAGGGTAGCCAGTAGTCGTGTATAAGAGAAGAGGAGTTGGGAGTTGAGGTACCGAGGCTAGCGGGCTAGCAAAATTGTTTCATGGCTGGGTGGCGCATTATATTGATGTCGGACAGCGGGCCTATCGGACTTTATTTAGGAGTTTAGTATTTTGTGGCTTTCTTTTATACATTGTGTACTACAAAGGCGTTCGATATTAGCGATAGATAGTGATATTAGTGAGAGATGCCTGCGACTTGATAGTACTTTATGTAATGGTAATTGTTTAACTTCATCTGATCAAGTACTTGCCTGCACACCTAAGTTTGAAAGTTGTAGATATTACCTAGTAAGATAGGATGAAGAAAGGAAGAATCGAAAGAGGTATGGCCTGTGTTTTGTGCTTGATCTCGTAGTTCAATAGCCCAGCAATATGTACTTGGAGGAATACCTAAGTAGTTTACGTACCTAGTACCTATTACCTATATTACAGGTCTCATTAATAGCGCTAAAACCATCCGCCGTACCTCCCCCACCACCGGAATGTCGAGCGGAATACCCTTACCGTATGTCTGCGGTATTCATTATCTATCCTTTTCTGATTATCATATTTTTCATATAGACGAAGACTTGATTTTACCTACCTAGGTAGTCAGGAGGGAAGGATGCGTTGGCATCTCATGATTCCCCCTTTCGAGCCCAGGCAATTACCTAGGTATGGTACCGATGCGGATATGCCCCCCCGTAGGCTAGGAGTTGGAGAGAAGAAGCCGCCTATTAGCAGCGTTTTAGTTCTTCCGGTTCTCGAGTTATGGTTGGTTTCGATTAATAGAACCCATTCGAGGTAGCAGTGCTAACGCAGGTCCATCGTTGTTCTCATGTTGCCCTAAAGAATATAAAAAGCTCCAATGAGAGTCCACAAAGGCGCCATCGACACAAGGTTAAAAGGCGGTCAAATTACTCGTCTGAAGAGCGGGTGCAGTTACTTATACTTATATTTATAGCATGTGTGGTTTCTGCTGTTTAATGTGGTAGCTCACCTCAGTGGCTGCCCAAATGTCAAATTCGGTATGTGTATTTGCGTATCGAGGTAATATGGATTGTCTATTGTTGTTCTCTATATTTTATGGAAGGGAGAGTGCAAATGGCAGGTATGGATGCGTTTAAGTTGAAATGGCCCTGTTCGTCTTGGTCGGGCTTAATACATGCTCAGTGGATATACTCTTAAAAAGATATCGAAACTATCGATGAAAAAGAAAGCTAAAGTAACTGCGGATCTAATGTGGTAGTCGACCCCATCAAATGTACTATAGAATAGGACGTTTCTCACTATATTGATGCTGAAGGTACCAAATATGTACTAAATTGCCAATTATATCAGATAATTACTCGAGATGTCATTATCAACATGTATACAAAAGTACGTGATATCATTTTACAAAACCAAGTTATCATCTTAATTGCCTTAATTAGCTGTGTGTGACTTGGAAATGTGACGATAGAGGGGTAGGGGTTCGTGACAGGGGGGGCGGTGAATGGATGATTAGATGCTGGCAGGCTGGTGAACTATAGCGGGGCATTATACACTAATACCTACATAGGTACAGCTTGCTAGCCCAACCGTGCCTTGCGCCATTGCCCAAATTGATGAGTGATGGATGGTACATGCATCATGTACACGCGACCTCTGAACTTGATAGCATGTGCACATGCCTTTTTTGGTCTGCCTAAGAGACGAAGAAAAGTAAGAAAGAAATTGTGGTAGAAGCTTTTTCTTACTTCGAACAATGTGAATTGTAAAGTTGTCGCAGTGAAGTATCGTTTAGTTTCTTTATTATTTGTGAAGAAAATAGAAAAAAGAAAGCCACCATTAAATAAATCTTGAAATGAACGTCTTCAACCTTGAACCCATGGACCAACCGTTATTCGCCTAACTTTAACCACGTGCAGATAAGCGATAAGACATACCTCGTCGAGATAACTACCTAGGTACATGTAACTATACCTATTTAGTGCTTAGCAGGGTACATGCAAGTACCTTTTTGAGCCAAGCCAAGTGGGAAAAGAAGAATCTTGGCCAGGAATAATAATCTCTTACCTAGTTAGTACTTTATTAGGGCCACCTTGATCAAAAAAATTAGAAAAAGCCTTATGGTTTTTTTTTTTTTTTTTTTTTTTTTTTTAAGAAACCTGCCATCTACCCCCTAAGGAAGAAGCTGATAATCTAAGGCCCCTCTCTCCCTCTTCCTAACGCGACGACTCTCTACCAACCATCCCCAAACTTGTCGCCGATGACTCCCCGCCTCTAAACATCTCGTACTGACGCGATTCTTCCGCCAACTTAAACTCGGCGGCATTCTCCGAAGACCACGAACGAACCGAGCGAAACTAACGAGAACGAACGTCCAGTCCACCCACCTATATAATATCATCTATCATAGATAATACAACAACCCTGGCCGAAAGCCTCGCTACCTCGGCGCGGCAGAAGCCACCACTAACGCGCCCATGTGGTGGTTCTTTCGCCTCGTCTCCGGTTCCGTCTTCCTCTTGACCATCGTCTTATCCATACCTATCTCTTTCGATGTAGGCGGACGCGATAGCGGGCTGGCCTACAGCCTTTCCCTCTTCGGCTTCTACCTTGTCTACAGCGCTGCCAAACTTGCTACCCCCGATAGCTCACGCGTACGCTGGACCATCACGAAGCTACTCCAGTCCTCCCAGTGGATTATTATTCCCTCACTTCTAATATGGTCCCTCCACAATTTTGCCGTTGACGCCAATAGTACCGACTGGGTGTCCAGAACTATCGGCGGGCTCGGACAGAAACATGCCACTTGGACAGACTGGTTTTTCGGCAATGGAGGATTGGTAGAATCAGTTACCCTCGGTGGTTGGGATAAGACGTTGCGTTACTCAAGCCCAGTCTTCCAGCTTGCCGAAGGGTTCTGTACCTTGTTGGTCATTCAGGCTGCGGGTTGGATCTCGAGGGAGCTTGTGAACAGAGGAAGAAGCGATACCTGGGTCGTAAGTTATCCTCTACATTATAGTCCCACATGTCCTCGTCTTTGTCCTTTGTTTTTCTCTTCACATGCTGACCTATACTAGCTTATCCTCCTCATCATATCCGCCTCTATCATTGCCAGCTCTGTCTACTTCCTATGGAGAGTTGCTTTGTTCCCTTCCGTCAATAATGTCGACGCTATACTTATCGGTGTTACCGTCACCTCAGCTATCTTCCTAGGTGCCATAGGAATTGGTACAGGCCGCGGAAATCCCGTCGAATCGTCATTACTCTTCGCCTATGTCGTTCTATGCGTTTACCAGATATTCACCGACTATGTTCAGTCGCCAGAAGCCCAAGCCCAGGCTGCAGAGCAGGCTGCCAATCAACCAGAATTTCCGCCTTTACCACCTATTATCATGGCAAGCTACTCGACCCTTCTACATCTATTTAACTTCCTACCTTCGGCCGTCTACTCCTCCCTAAGCTTTCTCTATGCGGCGTTCCAGACTATTGCGCCTTCAGTCATGATATCCCTAATTTACCGACTGATTGTGTTTTATTGTGCAACTCGAATTATTCCGGCGGTGCGGGAGTCAGGTATTGGTGCCTTAATAAATGACCCTGCTTTTGACGACTCAGACGATGCAAATCGTTTATTAGGGTTCCTTTCATGGTTCTCGCCTTCGATCCTAATTGCTGTCTACACAAGTCTCCTTTTACAGCACTTCTCTGCCAGTGCTGGTGAGGAAGGCTGGACGCTTCGTCATGGAGACGCAGGAGGCAACACTTGGCGTTGGGTCAATGTTGCCGCTACTATGATTCTTTACGCCAACGAGTTACGAATAGGCAACGAACACCTAAAAACCGACTGAACACTATCATTTGGTAGTCTAGGAACAGGAAAGTTGAGATATTTTAGGCCTGTGGCATGATGCCAGTCCGGAACAACAGGTGACGATGACCTCATTATGAGGAAAGTTACATACATTTTTGACCTTCGTCAGTCATAATTATGATTGAAAGTTGGCGGCAGCATTGGGCAGGGTAGGTCGTCGGCTTGGGAAACGAAGGTTCACAGCACTCGGCGTTAAGGGGCATAGGGGACAGTATACCATTCCATTGAATTCAACCATTGTTTTATTTGTTACAAGGCAGCACTTACGTCTAGCTTAGCAGGCGTGCCGTGCATTTGTGAGGAGTTCTCATGCTTTGGTGTCGGGATTTGCGGAGGATATTTCACATCCCATCATAGTACGGATAGATCCTGTTTGGCCTTCTTCCGCCAGGACACAAGCTCCGTGAATTGAGCTATTGACCTAGGTAGACATACCCCCTGAAATTCACAGCCCCAAGAGCGAATATTCAGCCCAGTCACAAATGAAGATGTCCTGTCATAATGTAATATAGCATTAACAGTCTTATCGATATGGTGTAGGCTCTTATAGATAGGGGTCGGCTTAAAACCCATGTAACACCAGGCTATGCTATAACAGATGCTCGAACAAATTCCTCCATTTCCCCTCTGCTATATTTTTCATGATCATTTGAGTATGACCGAGATTATCGCCCCTTCTAGGAATGAAGATTCAGCTGATTCAGTAATAATTTTATGGGAACAGACACATACCTAATCAGATGTTGAAGGACGCATACAATGAACCACATTTTGCCCCGACTAAAAATGGAAGATCAGTTTCTTGATATTCCTTAACAATATATTAATTTCGAAAGACCTCGGATTGATCATTTTCTCGATTTTGAGATGCCGCATCTAAGTCCTAAATACTCATCGTCACTCTGCGCCGTTGCCGCCACCTTATGAATACTTATGCAACGCCCATCAACCCGTCTAGTTCCAACAGGCTCATCGGATTAAGCGGTTACCCATGAACCTTATGCCACCATAGGTGCTAAATGATCTCTCCCAAGAAATTCGTATAGATTGCCCGTGGTACGATTTCTATGATTGCTAAGCCAATGACCCTCGGTTTGAGATAATCTCGCAGTTTTCAACATGCTTTTGTCTTACGTACACATAAGAGCCGCGGTAGTTCCAAGCCTGAGATTAGACATAAAAATGTATCTCAGTAACATGATATCGAATATCAGTCTATAGTCAATAAAAATAAGGATCACTCGCTGCATTCCCGTTGTTAGTGAATACAAGATCTCGCTTATCAACCCTTAAGTACTAAGCTTATCCTCCAGAGAGCATACAAGTTTTCAAGAGACTCGTGCCCCCAAGTAGAATCGACCTCTCCCAGATTACTCACTGAAGCTAATATCTTCGGATATCTAAACACTTTTCTAGATAAGGAAAGTATCGTAGCGGACCATTGACGCGATCGATACCTCATGTCTCGGAGACTATACACATAGGCATGAGCTAAACCCGGAGTTATCTACGGACTTTTCTGTGGTATTTCATCACTAAAGGAAACAATTTCCGAAGTACGTCCCAAACTTTGTGGTTAGCCCTCGGTATGCTTAATATTAGGTGCTGACTCCGGAGTCTCATCGGCTGACTATAAGCCGCTCGATGAGATACAGCTTATCCGGATCAAGAGGGCCCGAGAAGATAGATATGCTCTGCATTTAAAAGTGAGGCCTTCACATAAGCCTGTGGGTTTTTATATGTTACTTTAAAAGCTTGAACTGAATAATATGGATATTCGTTAACTTCTCTATCCTCCCATGGAATTGGTATTCTTGGGGATATGGTTTATATTGAGGCATCTACTAGCTTAAAGGTTGTGAGATTTTTATATATAACTGAATAAAATATTGCCATCTGACGGAAATACGCAATTTGTATTTTAATTGTCTCTCGATCTGTAGGCTATTGTTACCGATTTCCGTACGAAGCTTCTCCCGGGCCATCATGCTTCCAGCGTCATTTCTGAGTAATACCCTCAAGCATTTTATAAGACCCCGTGAATGATAGTAAACATGATAGTGACGACATGTAACACCTCGTTACACGCTGGAAGCTGGGTTAGCTTCAAGTCAACCACCTTACATCACCACATAGCACCCCCAACCCAATGAACACGACCGCGATCTTTTCACATGGCTAAACCTTGGCACAAAAGTATGTCAAGACACCATGGATTAAGCAGGGGGTAAGAATGAAAGCTTGCTACCTGGCGTTCAGACATTCCCCTTGGACAGCACCGATGAATGGCCAAACGTGGTACAAGCCACATTCGAGTGGCGGTCTTGCCATCACTATGGAATGTTTTGCCCCGAAATATTCAGGCTCGCCCGGGGTTCCGTGGTAAATCATAAAAATAACACGTAGGGGTCCATATTCCAATAATATCTTTTGGTACGTAGTTGAGGCTCATAGTTCCCGAGTAGCTTGATCTGACATCAGAGCGATTTTCGAGAAGATTGGAAATATAGCTTTGAGTCCATAAGTACCTAGGTACTCAGGTAAGCATTTGCAATGTGTCGAGAGAATTCCATTGGTGGTTTATTGATAATTCCGAAACTTATCTCCGATTTCTCGAATATGAGCGTTGGTGCTTAACAAGCCTTTAAGGGGTAAGAGTAAGCTACTCGATTATTTTATTTTGATGTGGGCATGCTCGAGTATATCGGTCTTTTCTTCCCATAGATCGAAGCATGCTTAACTAATCACAGAAGGATTGCTTTCCTTCAAAATGCATGCTTACCTGGGTAAGGGGTATTAACGCAATGAAGCCGTCGAACGCCCGAACCTGGCTAGAAGTTAGGAAAGTTGGCGTTACATAGAAGGATCTAGCTTCGAGAAATGTTCAAGTCATGACTCCGTTGACGGCATCCTTTAGTGAAAACCAACACCGACTCATGCAACTGTGTTGGAATATACGAATGTATTTTACTCGCACATTAGTGCGCGCGGAAAGGGGACTTGAATGCACATTGCTGACTCCATTTGTCGGCGAACTCCCTAGGCACCAGATAGGTACAAATGTAACAGCTATATTACTTGTGTACCTAAGTATTAAGCCACCATCGTCATCATCACTAGGTGACCGGGAATGAAAAATCGACCCGTTTCCGACGGATGTCGGAATGCGATCAGGGCACGTGTCCAACAAGGTGCGAGTCCATCGTTCTTCGTTTCTTGATTATCGCATACCGGACTCGTTATCCGCTCATTTAGTAAGTACCTAGAGAAGCCAAGATAGTCTATCTCAAGAGAAATCATCGACTAGTAAGCTCTTAACTAGATACTATGGCATAGCCACAAACTTGTAAGTTATAGCTTAGTGTAGCTTCATTGATCTTCTTTCAACATTTGTATAGCAACGTGACGAATAAATGCACTTCCTGATTCATGAGAGCGTAATACGAAGATGGCCAACACGGAGGACTGACCTAGACCGATCAATGCTTTGTGCAAAAGTCGGAGGCGGAAGCATTTAGAAGCAGAGACGGGTTGTGCATGTCGGAGAATCCTTGAGGCGTAAGCACTATGACCGAGTGTCGAAGTTGTGAAGATCCCATTGGATATCACAAATCAAGTTGCTGCAGAAAACTCCGGCGATTTTTCCCAAATGAGAACGCCTTGTTTTAGATAGTTCCCGTGTCGACATCTTATCTTTTCATACCAACCCTCAATCTAGGGATAGATTGATATTGATTAAAGTTTAAGATAATTCCAAAAAGGGGGGCCTCCTTTTCTTTTCTTTTCTTGCTTATTTTTTTTTTTTTTTTTCTTTCTAGGGGTCGTGTTCGTTGCGATTTTCTCGAAGACAAGCCAAGAAAATAGCCATGTGGGCAAATGTAGACGGATGTGGACAAGATCCAGTAATCAACGAAGACTGATTCGACATGGAGTTTTGTTGACCGATATACTAAACCTATTATGGCTAGATAAGTCCCCCGGGGATGGTACGGATCGTTATCTGGGGTAATTTGGTTCGGTAGTGTATATTAAATGCTCCGTTTCTCAACGGATGAGACGACTAGGGGGGGTTAATTTGTCGGTGAGGGAACCCAGTCCCCCTAAGTACACTAATTACCACCTACAGTAGCCCTGAAGTTACTCTCTGCCCACTATCTGCTGTCGTTCATGCCCCGCAGTCGATCTGTCAATGCCATGTCCGTCATTTCTTCCTTCTGTTTGTTATCTTTACCTACCTGTTAACTCTCATACTCATCTATACCCAGGTATTCTGATGCTAAACTTGTAGCACCATTGTCTTTGTTGAGTTGCCTACGAATTGTAACGGAGTCGACTAGGACTAGGTATTTCCATTATCTTGGCCGTTTTAAACACTATTACAATAGTTGTCGGCTATGGATCTTGGCAAACAACTACCCGCCGATCTAATATTAGATACCTGGGTACTTATTATAGTGTATGGATACCTGTAGGTAGCGAGAATGTATAGTGTAAATTGGATGGCGTCGAGTATGTACAACACATACAGATAACCTACATCTTTACATTCGTACGTATATACATACATACATCAGATCAATACATTATATGGACATTCAATAGAAACTAACCTCCAAAGAGAATAGATACAAGATCGTCTGATCATCACCTTCTTAACTTCCTAAACCTATATGGGACTACGCAAGCATTGTAGGATGAAAGGTGAAGCAGCATCTGCCGCTCTTGGCCCTCTAGATCCGACTTGCTCGCTTTACTTGCAGGTATGAATTCCGTCTTGGTGTAGTTGCAGCCAACGAATCAGACCCCAGGTAAAGAAGAAGATCAACCTAGTTCTTGCATGCATATACTATGTTACTATGTGTTGTACCTTGTAATGCTTGTGGTCTAGGTAGCTAACTCACTTACACACGCACGACGAACATCCAGGTCCCCTTGTCAGGATCAGCTCACCTCACCTCACCCCGGACCTCCGATCCCTTCTCAACAATACCCATTCAGTTCATTCAAAGCCAACATACAAAGTTCCCTATCTCCCTCTTCCGATCGTCTCATAATCCCCTCATTCCTCCCTTTACTCTCGTCTCTACTTGTATCAAGTCATTGAACCTTACAATATTCTATCCTTTTACCTTACCTCTAAATCTAATCCTTGCTCGAACAAACCAACGCACTGACATGGCCGGCCCTCGTCTTACAGCTCCAGCTACCAAGCTCGCCCGCTCTATTAGCACCACAGCTTCCGCCTCTGTGCCCAAGTCGGCTACGATACTGACCAGCTCTAAGAGCTCGGCTCCTCTATCCAGGAAATATGCTGATCTCCTTAAGGAGCGGAATATAGATCCCGACGTAAGTTTTTCTTGCGCCAATTGCTTTTCGCATAGCTCTTAAGCTATTTTGATGCCTACAATAGCTAACAACTCTTGCTTAGCACCCGCGTCACCTCTACACTCGTTCTTCAAACCGCCCGCATCCCCCTCCCCGTACGATGCGCCTAATGCAGACATTTACTTCGAGCGCCCCTCGCTCCGCCCAGGTTGACACAACCACCTTGGACAACATTGTATTCCCAGGTTCTGCCGCCTTCGAGGGCGCCTCTAGCGATCCATTCGCGCACCTTCGTGTGCCGCTTCTACCGGATAACTTTACCGCCCAACACACCCCCGAGGTGGTTGACGGCCCTGTCGCGCCGGCCCAGATCAGCATTGTTGCTGCTAACCCTGAACTCGTCTCCCCGGCTGCTCTCACCGAGGTTGAAGGCATGGGCATCGACGGTGTCGAGCTCAAGTTCGCCCACGAGGGGGCGGCCGAGTCAGAGCATGAGCAGGGAATGCTTACGGATCTATGGAAGGGTCTCGTCGACGACGTATTAAGTAGTACGAATAAAACCCGCGTTGCTCTCTAACACCAGCTTGTCGACAAATAACGGTTATAACACGAAAAAGAAAATATCTGTAAAGGGACGGTGTGAATAGCGTATTGTGTGATTCGAGCTCTGTCGGGAATTTGGCGTTGCGCGGGCGGTTCTGGAAGTGCTTCGGACCGGTTTGAAATCATTTGATTTTTTTTTAATTGTCTTTACGAGAACAGAAAAGGCTGCATCCAGAAAATGGAGTCGAAACGTATCTAGGATGCGCGAATTGAACTGAGACACGACGATATCAAGTCGTGAAACAACACCCACTACAATATTTCCATGCTCCTATGTGCTTGTTGTTGCGTCTAATTGATCCAAGGCACTTGTCTATCACTCAACACCAACCAACTTCTTGCTGATCTCCCACAACTTCTCTTCTTTCTCACGATCATACGCCCATTCCCCGTACCCATATTCAATTACGTCACCATCTGGTGGTACAGGGCCTGCCACTGATGCACCTTCAAGGTATAGGGCTCCTCTACCCTCTAGATCCTTTGACACAGCCGCGTAAATACTTGTAGCACAAGCTTGTTGTATATTGACGAAATACTTCATTTTCCGTTCATCGCTTTTGGTCTCTTCCATCTCTTCTTGGCAGAACTTCTGCAAATTGGGGCTTACAAAGCTGCCTGGGTTCAAACTATACCCATGTAGACCTTGGGCACCATAAAGCCTCTCAATTTGGTTTGTCACTTTCTCGAAGTTAGCAATTTGCTAATGAAACGAGGCCAAAGGGGGAAGAGAACTTCATGTGAAGGATTGTGCTTACTATAAATCATAGCTGTCTTGGATTGGCCGTCTACATGGAGGAGCGTTAGCTATCTGTGGTCATCAATGCCATTGGTACCAAACCAACAGCTGAAGCAGAAGGAATGGCCACTTACATGCAGCCCATCCGTTATATTCGCCCTCAAAATTCAAGTTGTCGAATCGTACAGGGCAATAGCGATGACCCGAGGACGAAACGTTGACGACGCGTGAGTGGGATTCAGGTGTCGAGCTAGAGAGCAGGAGATCTTTGAGAAGATAGAAAAGGAGGAAGTGCGACAAATGGTTCGTCCCGAACTGTAACTCAAAGCCGTCCTTAGTACGACCTTCGGGTGTCTTCATAACACTGGCATTGTTGATTAGGACGTTGAGTTTGCCGTCACTCCGCTGTCTAAACTCGGCAGCACAAGCCTGAACGCTCGAGAGGTCCGTCTGGTCCATGAACAACAGATTCACGGCTCCATTCTCGAGAAGTGAAGAGCCAAGGACTTCCCGCGCTTGGTCAAGTTTTCGGGCTGTAGCGAAGATAGTAGCCCCCGTTGATACCATAGCGCGAACGGTTTCGGGACCTATGCCAGAAGATACACCAGTGATTAAGACAACTTTGTCGCTCATGGTTCTAACGAGACCTTCATCTTCAATTACTTCCAAGGCTGTTGGGCGAGAGTCGCCAGGGCCGTTGACGACTTCCCACTTATTACGTTCGGCATAGCGACCGGTAAGTTGGAAAGGGACTCGAGATAGCATTGCCATGATTGAAGCTTGAAAGTTTTCTCACTCAAGTAAGTCTTTCCCTTGCACTTGTTCTTCAGGAGATGTTTGATACTCATTTTCATTAAGAAGGAAACATTACGAAGCAAGAAGAGTTGTTACTTGTACTGGATGTTATTATATACAATAGTGCAGGGCTTTTCTTTACTTTCTACTTTTTAAAGGGTAGTGGCTCCATTCCACTTAGTTCCGCCTACGACGGCTCCTAACTTGCTAATAGACTACATGTCCGATCAACTCGATCCTTTTACCTCTATCCAGCATCAACACCGAATTTCCTGCTCACCGCATCTGTAAAAGTTTGACCAGACTTCCGGAACCCATTTCTTAACTCCAAGCCTGCAGGTGGCGCATAGGTCCTCCACCAGCATCGAGCCAATAGAATATCGTGGTAACATATGCATATTAAATCCGAAGGGGCAGGCCGGGGACCGCTAACCGACTTGGTTTTCTGACGTTCCCAAAATGCACGCCAGGATATCGATCGCAGGCGACTTAACGGTCTGTGTGACGTCTCACTGATGACACTGACCAATCTAGTACTTAGGCGATTAATAATAATATCATAGTTGGCTTCTCTTATTCTATCACTATTAGCATCTCGGGAAGGTTAAGACTATTTCCTCGGCAAATAATTTATGATTATCTCCCTTATCTAGGTATTCCCCATACCAACTTTCACATTTCCTCGGAGAAAAGCTCAATAGCACATTAGTCTCATATATAGCTTATTCATGGACAGTTTAATAAGCTTATTATTAGGCCGATCCATAAGGTTGTCGTTTTACATCGTTGAAGCACTCGGGTAGTATAGGGATAGATGCTGATAAATTACATAGGCAGGTTTATCCTTTCCTACCTAGGTATACCACGATATGAACTCACATGATATTGAGAGACCAACATAAGCCAAACACGAATGACGGAAGAAGAATAGGCTACACGACAGAACTTCCACCACCTCTCTTATGCGAGATTGTGTTCGCACTTATATCCGGACTCCATCCGCGCCCAACCCTCAGAGTCTGTTATTCCAAGACGTCGTATGAGAAAGAGTCAGCGAGCTTGTTTGCATCCGTCGAATCGTATGGGAGCTGTTGACGAGAGGGCGGGAATATAATAACATCCTATTGGATATTGTGTTGTCAGACTGGACTACTCACTCTTGGCTTATCCAATCAACAGTATAATGCAGACCCGAAGTAACCTCATAGTCTCTAGACTCACACAATTATATTATACCTCATGTCACGACAGCTGCATAAGATGCCTACCTAGGTATGGGGGGAGCTATAATCTATAAGGGTCAATTTGGCTCTATAAAAGCCATATGTATCCGACAATAGCACGAAAGGAAACGGCAGGCCGAGTCCAATTCATAATACTATACTATAATTCACAACTGGACTTAATCTGCGGATAAAAATGGCGTCGCAACTGGCAGGATTTATATCTATCTCCTTCCTATCCCCCCTCATAATAGGCCTGCTACTTCTGCGTCTTGCATACTCCCGTATCTTAGCGTGGTATCGACTCCGTCACGTCGACGGCCCATGGCTTGCCCGTTTTTCATACCTGTACATGCTCTTGGTGACGCTTAATGGCCAACAATCCGCCAGCTACCGCGCACTCCACCAAAAATACGGACCCATCGTACGTATTGGCCCCAACGATATCATAATCGATGACCCCGAGATCGTGCGGCGGATGAACACGGCCCGATCTAAGTATGGGCGTTCGTCGTGGTATGATGCAATGCGCATGGACCCATACCTTCCATCGCTATTCGCTATACAAGATACGGCTGCGCACGACAAGCTCAAGGCGCAGTTGTCATTCGGGTATGGGGGTAAAGAGAACCCAACAGTCGAAGACGGCATCGACGAGCAGCTTGCGAGCCTCGTAGCGTTGATCCGACGTAAGTACCTGTCGACGGACCATGAGATAAAGCCACTCGATTTCGCCCTCCGGATCCAATTCTTCACGTTAGACGCTATCACAAAGATTGCATACGGGAGGGCATTCGGATACCTGAACACCGATTCGGATGTATACGGCTATGTCGCAACCGCCGAAGCAGAGGTGCCCGTTCTTGTAGTGTGTGGCGACGTCCCTTGGTTATCGCGATTGCTCCACAATAAGACTGTCCTCCGTCTTATTGGACCTAAAACTACGGACAAAAAGGGAATGGGTAAAATGATGGCGGTTGCCCAGGAAGTCGCCGGCGAGCGGTATGGACCTAATGCCAAAGACAAGCAAGACATGCTGGTAAGTAACTTGCCCTATCATCCGAGGTTGTGGACCGTGCTGAACTTAGAGAAAAGGGGTCGTTTGTGAGACATGGCATCATGCAGCGCCAATGTGAAGCCGAGATTCTATTCCAGATTATAGCCGGGAGTGACACAACAGCCACCGCCATCCGTGGGACTTTGTATAACCTTTTGACCTCACCATTCGCTTATTTTAGACTGCGGGAAGAGATCGATGCGGCTGCAGCGGAAGGTCGGATTTCATCACCGGTCAAGAATGATGAAGCAAAGGAGTTGAAGTATCTACAAGTAGGTGTAGATACAGTTTGAATACGCGTATTTGGCCTCTAATGCTGACGATGACGCGCACAGGCTGTGATGTACGAAGGTCTTCGAGTTAATATCCCCTTTTCGGGGCTCTCTATGAAGCAAGTGCCCCCTGAAGGAGACACAAGTGAGTATTCTTATTCCAATAAACCCCACTGGGGCAGTTTAGACTGAAATTAAATGCCATAGTCCATGAAAAATTCATCCCAGGGGGAACTCGCGTCGCCCATTGTTTTCTATCCACGCAACGCTCAACAACCATATACGGCCCTGATGCCGATCTATTTCGACCGGAGCGCTGGCTGGATATCGATCCCGAGAAACATCGTGAAATGACGCAAACAGCAGAGCTTGCCTTTGGCTATGGCCGATGGGGCTGTAGCGGCAAGAATGTAGCGTTTATAGAACTGAACAAAATTTATGTCGAAGTGAGTGAGCTCCATTCATAACCTTCTAAGTCTTCCTTGGTCTTTCGCTAGAGGGCGTGGTTAGTACTAGAATGTATATGCTGATGTGGTTTACTCCCTTAAGCTGTTGCGGAACTTCGATTTCCAGTTGATCGACCCTAGGAATCCTATGCAAAGCACCAATAGGAATATGTTCTTTCAGAAGGGTATGTGGGTGAAAGTCACCGAAAGAGTTTAGCCAATACTGCAAATGACGAGAGGAACCCGGTACGATGTGGGCAATATGAAGTCAACGACCTCGACTGTTATGGATTTCAGATTGAATAGTAGTACGGCAATGTTCGAGAGGGGAATAGCCATTGAAGTGTTAATCTCAATGTAAGGGCGACAACCATGGATGAATAGAGACAAAAATACCATTTTCTCGGGCTTGGTAGCGATGTCGGGGGAAGTTCGACAGCTTCTATGTAGTAACCCAATCTAATCTTCACTTTTATCCACTATCGATTTTATATCCTCCTTAGGGAAATAAATAATCCTGACAACTCTAGATGTAGTAAGGTACATCCTCAAGTATTGTAAGGTCGAACCAGGCGAATTGTAAATCTGTCAACGATATTCAACTTGGCTTCAGTGGAATAGTATTTGATTTACTATTTGCAATTGTGACCCAGTGTGTCTATACCTACAAAGAAGGGTATCGTGTGTCTGGACCAACCCAAAGCTATCCTAGCCCGGAAGGCTGGATAATTTTTTTTGACCATCTGGCTATCTTCGCTCTCGATAATAGGAACCGGCTCTTCTAGTATCACAAATTTATACGACGCAAAAGAAATTGCATCTCCAACACATACAACTATTGGCTCCTGTTGTCTGAACTTCGCTCATGGTTCGCGTATATGTGTTTCGCCTATGTTTTTCTTTTGCCGACCTTCGGCCTGCGCGTGATGCAAATTTTTCATCACGAATTCGTATGTCATCATCGTCACCGTCGCCGCTGGGACGGCTCGCATCATATTAACCCCCATACCTGCGTAGAAGGCCCTCCAGCCTTCCTCCCGTAGAATGGTACGAAATGTCATAACCACACCCCGATATTTAGGTTGAGGTCTGGTACTCCGTGCGTTGTTTGGTACATGGCTTTGACTTCCTGGTGTAGACTCAGAGACTCCCAACCCTTGTAGATATTCGCTTCCGGGCGTTGGACGCCTCTGTGTTTGTAATCTTGTGCGAATCACCTCATGGGGATATGTTGCTGAGCTAGCCATGATCTTCGACATTATCGAAGCAGAGAGTACACCGAGCCAATGACTCTGCTTATCGTCACCAGTCATCTCACCCATGGCCTGGCCTGTGAATTTTTTCCTTAAAAACTCGTACGCTGGGAATTGAACAGCAACGTGCGTTAAACCCAGAAGGGCCGGAGTAAGCCCAGAATAAAATGATAATACACCCTCCGAAGAGTACATTTTACGTGCTGCATCAAGGGTAGAGCGGTAATGCCAAGGTGAATCGATGGTTGGCCTCGATGTTGGGGTATTCCCAGACCGTGGAAATGAGGACAGTTGTCTGTTGTAACCCGTCGCAGACTGTGACATAAGCCGAGTTTTGATCACCCATATTGGATTCGTCACTATTGTACTGCTAGCCCCAGCTATGATTGAAGACCAAAAGTTGATGATAAATTGGTTCTTCTGAACTGTAATATGGATGCAATAATTAGCTATCCGTTGTAGTGGGCCGGTATCGTGTGGAATAACTTACGTTTCTTCTCTGCTATGAATACCTTGCTCTTATTGTAAACAGTGAACCAAACAGCCCAGGTGGGTAAATAACCAAGAATGATGGGTCCTAAGCCTCTATACATGCCGCGCAATCCTTCTTCTTTCCATATCACTTTCGCCGTACCGATCAGACCTGAATAGACCTTGTGGTGTCCGACATATCTTCCTTTGTTTACTGGTACAAATCCTCCCTGAGCTTGTAGCTTTGTCTTGATAACGTCAAGCGGACATGTCACTATACCGGAAGTAAAACCGCCGACGGCACCCGATAGAGCGTTGAATTGCGAGTCGGACGCATTCACGGCCCATTTCTGCAGCGGAGAAAGGGCTCGGGGATCGTGCAGCTCCATGTTTGCTACCGCGGAGACCAAAGAGCTTTGATTATCTTGGCGACGAGGAGAGTTCGCGGGCGAATGGGTGGGAGTAGCTGTGGGGGAGGAATGATGGGAGAATACCCCATATTCTGCGGGATTGTGTGATGACCGTCCTGTCGGATGGCTCTGTGCTTCGTCGTGAGACATTCCCTCGTCGGTCCAAGGAGTCCAAGAGGGACGGGACAGAACGGGGACCGAATTGCGGTTTCGGGGCCTCTGGAACAATTCAGAGGCCCCGGGGAGTAAATGGGGGTTTAAGCTGGGCGGCGCGGGTTGGGAGAGACGCAATGGATCTAGGTGTAGGTATGAAGCAAAAGGTCGAATCGTCGCTAGTTCGGCTTAGAAGAGTCGTGATGGTGTGCGGTGTGCGGGGAATGCACCCTCGCAAATCCACCGTCCCGTCGACCCAGCAGCTACCGTTTGTCACATGCCATTGGCATCAGTGAAAGCCCCCGTCGAGCGAATGGGATGGAGCTTCGACAAGGCGAAAGTGAAGTTGTTGGCGCACAGAAGAAAATGTAGAGATGCGAAAGAGGGAAGGGTGGTTGTTGGAAGTTGGTTGAGTCGAGAGGCGTGGAGGCGTGGAGGAAGTCCGAAGCAGAATAGAATATCGATCGGACTTTGGCTAACAGAAGCGAGGCGAGGCCAAGCGGGTCGCTCTAATCGTCAAACGTGATTGGGATTAGATATGGATCAATCGAAAGAAGTCCAGTCTACCTTTGACTACTTTCTACTTGCTACTTGGTACAGTAGTCGACATGCACCAATTTAGCGTGCAAAGAGACGGGCAAGTGAATTGAAATGTTACCTTAGATACCTTGGATACTCTTGGATAATGTATGTAAAATAAATAATAAAGCCTTTCTGAACAAGAAGAAATAAAAATAAAAGGGACTAAGATATAACAAGAATATTGCGGCAATTAGAACTTTACTGGTAACTCGAGTTTAAAAAAAAATGCTTTGTCAGGTAAGTTTCAAAGTGTTACGGAGATACACGATACACTTGGATATAGGCAAGTAAAAAAAAATGATTGTAGGGCAGGTGCAGGCGTTCATTGTCTCGTCAGCAAGGAATTGAAGCTCCGACTTCTTAGCTCTGACGTATTTTACTTGACTTCCCTAATAACTTGAACTGACGATGTACGATGTACACTATACTTAGGTACTTGGGTACTTCTCGTTGGTACTTTCTCTCTTATCTGGGCAATCCCCCGTCGAAGAAGGCACGGGGGAACGCCTCCAAAAATTATTAGGTCATTTATATGGGCCACAACTTAGTCCTGTGATTGTGTTGCCTGGTTGCCTTTGAGAAGGAAATCCATTGGAACTTAACCAACACACAGGATATACAGATATAAAAAGTAGGTTATTGTGGTACTTACAATAACTAGTCGTTCTGTTCCGAGTATGACAATGACATCAATTTCTTGGATGGATGCACAGCATCAGATGATGATGGTTCTGAGATTTGGGACATCCTGATGGAATTGATGGAATATCAGCCCCAATTTTGGAGACCCGGACTTTCGGTCGAACTGAAGTGGACCCGTTTGTTGTGGCATGCATTAGATCACGTGATGTCTTCGAACCCGAAGAGCGATTTTGGAACTTCAAATCTGAAATCGAGAAGCTAACGCCCTAGTCAGAATATACAATCATTACGACCCCCCAATAGCTCTCTCAATTCCGCCAAAAACGATTAAATTGTCGCCATGGCCTCCTATCCTTCTCTGGCCCCTTTCATCTCAAAGCGACCGTGGCTACTGAAATTCTTTAAGCCCGTCGCCAGTTGGTACAGTAATGCCGCCGGCTACCGTCAACTCGGTCTTCGGTACGCCCTTCTTTTCAATTGGAATTCAATGCGACGACAATCGAACATAAGCCACTAACATATCTTGACAGAGCCGATGACCTGATTGTCGAAGAAAACGAAAATGTCATCAAGGCATTGAAGCGCCTACCGTCGAAAGAGGCCTACGACCGCGTTTACCGACTTCGACGTGCGTTCCAATGCAGCACCACCCACAAGCTGCTACCCAAATCCGAATGGACCAAACCCGAGGAGGTGAGTTAATATAAAATTACCAGGGGAGTTAAGAATATGGAAGAAATAGAGTACTTGCGAAGAGTATATACTGATAGCACTGGGTGAAATAGGACATCCCTTATCTACAGCCATTGATCAACCAAATTCACGCCGAGGAGAAGGAGAAGCAAGCCTTGGATTCATTGACTGTTATACGAAGTCACTAAATTAACCTAGCGACGAATACTGGGCGAGCCGAATGGCAGACTTGTACAAATAAGACTTGCATTAAGGAAAGAGGAATAGAATTGGCTGAAAGGGCACTCCCAATGATTCCAAAGTGTACATACCTAGACCACTTTTCCTCCCATTGAGCTATAAAACTACCGTCTGAACACATGTGAATCGTCTTGATCTTATGTTTTTTCTTTCTTTCTGGAAGATAGTCCTAGTTAGTTGTAGCGCCAATGATATAAATACGAAACTACGAAATAGATCTATACGATCATTGTATACCTAGGTACTTATAATTCGAGACAAACAGGTGGAGGATATGCAACAGATTGTATATATTAGTTTTCACTCTGATATCCGCCTTGGCCCTTTCGATCCCCTACGGACGCTTTCAAACCACACAGCCTTCTGCGGCTGAGGCGAAACCTCTGTACAAGTTATAATCGCCAAGTGAGATAACACAATGGCATTTGACCAACAAAACTCCGTGTAACACGCCTGACACACACATGTGCGCGTGCCTTTGCCTGCCTCCAAATCCATATGGGGCAATAAGAATTGCCAAATTCTATTACAGCAGAAGCTCACAGACGCCCCGGTCATAACATACCATCGTGCCCTTTCCTAAGCACGACAAAATGTAGAAGTCCAACTAGCTCGACCGACTAACCAACCCAACCAACCAATGTGTATGTAAGGCGCGAGGGGAGAATATCGAAGGGGGGAGTAGGTGACGGAACAATAGAGTCAGGGATGAGATCCTAAAGTGTGAGGTGTGCGAGCATGCGTGCTTGATGAGTAGCCGGACTTCCTCTCCCCCTTTGAACGCTATGCCAGAGAAAAGATAAAAGGAAAACAAGATCAATGGCATGAGAATCGAATATCCCATCCTTTCTAAACGCCTCTTTGCCCAACGTATCTGACGACTCTGGTATTTTGATGCAGTTGCTGTGTATGTGTGTCATGAGTTCCTCGTACAAGTATTACGTTCCCTGTCCCATCTGGACGTCGATTGCCTCAACGGCGGGCCAATTTGGTACGATGAAGGAATGTTGTTATAGACAAGGAAAATATGCAAAGGTTTCCAAACGAAGATTGATGGTAGCTTATGCGTTTCCTGGCTTTTCTTCTGTGTCGATGTGCCAGACGACGTAATTCGGTAGTCCGATGACTTCGTAACCAGCCCTCTTGGCCATCTTCGCAAACCCTTCCGTCTCGGCTTGGTTTTCGAATGCATAGCACGGGAAATTGATGCCTAGATGCACATATTAGCATATGTCTTTAGATACTACATTTGGCGTGGTAATATGACGTACCCGATCGATGAACATCGGCTTTTACTAGAATGTTGACACCTCCAATACCATCAAGCTCAATTTCCTCATCTGGGTCGTTTCTCCAGTCGCCCATGCGTGCCATGTACGTCCTGCCTGTGTCGTACTGTTTATAGCCTGAGACACCAATATGTTAGTAACTCGAGTTATTGCTGTGGGAGAGAAGTATATACCTTCTGCTAACACTATGTTCTTATCTAGCTTCGACGCGAGTTTTAGAGCTTTTTCGGATTCGACCCAGGAATTGTAATCGACTGTGCACCAGATCATTAGCCAGGTAACATACAAGTTACATCCTTGAGGCGAACTTACATCGTCCCTCGATATCGTATTTGTTTTCGCCCTGGCCTTCATAACGGTGAAACCAAATATCTAAGATATATCAGTAAATATTCCCTTCTATTCGCAACGGGTGAACCATACTGGGCACAAGAATGTCTCGATCATGCGCAATGAAATCTTCGAGAATCTTCTTAGGGCTATCCACGATGTCGACATCACGCCAATACACCCAAGAGTGCTCCGGTTTTAGAGCAGCGGATAGTAGGTAATTTCTAGCGCGGCCCATAGCCTTTCGTCGTGGGCCTTGAGCCTCAAAACTATGCCGATCTTCGACAGACTGGCTAAGATGACTTCCAAAATCCTTCTCGACAATAAAAACGTTGTTGAACGGGATATTATCCGGGCGCTTTTGAATGCGATCTAGCTCCATTCCCAGCACACCCATAGTATCATCGGTAGAGTCTCCAACAAGGAAAGCAAGATCAATGAGACGATGAGGATAAGTCAGCTCGGCGATGAGTTCGAAGTATTTTGAAAGGTACGGCGCAGCATCCTTCAAGGGAGTGAGGAGGAGGACTCGCTCTTCATTGTCGATGGCTTGGCGCGTCGATTTGATCTGGTTGAGATTGACGTGGGTAATCGAGGATTCGTTGATAGTTATCGGAGCATGGTGATTAAATATGACAGGTGTTTGGAGGTGAGCATTCCACGCTTGCTGCTCATTAAGTGACATATCCATTGGGGGTTTTGACGGGCCCCAGCAGTAAAAGCTGTTAAGGCCAACCAAGGTCAGTAAGATCCGTTTTTAGGGATGATATTCATGTATGATAAAATCAGATAATACCTTTGCATTTCGCTCGCCGATGTCCTAATGCCGCGCCATAATAATAAAATTATGCCAGCGACGGCAATGGATAGAAGAACTCGCGTCCGTGTTAAGAACATCCATATAGCTCTGGTAGGGGGGAGTTGTGCCTTTGCAGACTTCCATGTAATGCCGCCTTTTGGAAGAAGCATGTTGAGCTCTTCGGGGCGGCTCTAAAAACCACCCTAAAATTGCGCGGTAACAAGCAAAAGAAGGGGACGGATTGAAGCTTAAACGCGAATAACAGGCAGGCTCTCGCTCGATTTCAGGCCGGCCTCCTTCGGGGGTAACCGCGGTGAGTAGGATGACACGATAGGTAGGTAGGTAGATTAATTAGAAGGGCGGTTGGAGACAACCTTAGTGGAAAAATCTATCAGATTAGCGAGCGTAGTTTATCAGGCCAGTCGGAGGCGCTGATGAGGAATAATTTGGATTTGATCTATCGCAACTGCGTCTCGAAATATGCGAATAGGAGCAAATCGACACCAAGGATGAGGGTGGGTGAATTTGGCGCGAATGAACTCAAATTAGACGAACCGGTTGTGTTGAAAAAAGTCAAAGTCAAAATGGGGTGCGTTAACACGAAAGCTGGCCTGGCCACTGGTGGCTTGAAGATGGGATGCAACTTTGAACTAAAGGACCTAAAGGACCCCCCGAGGTCAGACTTGGGACTTGGAAACTGGACCCACGGGGCTTATAGTTTTAGTGGCGGAGTACAGCGCAGAATGTATCCGACCTTGGGGTTCAATGTACCTAATTTGACGAATCTACAGTATTTACAGAGGGGAATACGGTAAGCACTAACAGGAGGGCCAACGTTTTCGCACTAAAATTTGGAAGCATACCAGAAAGTATGTACTTAGATACTTAAAGCACTGACGCGACAGGGCCAGGCTTCTATTCATTTTGGCACGATAAGATCGTGCTCGGAGTTAGTAGCCCTAGTGTCTCATGATTACACGTTGCATGTGTCCGTTAATTAATAAAGTATTCGATTTTGCCAGTCTACTTAACCCAGATACATGATGTACTTTCAAATGAAATCATATCGCTTCTTCACTCCTATGTATTATTATAAGCATGTTCAGCCTAGACTCTTGCGCCTGTTACCTACGTGTATCTCAAGGAAATTTATTTTTTAACCTTAACTTTTCAAATACCAGCCAAATAAGAAAAGGGGTTAATCCCTATTCATCTCGTCTTCAAGGTTACATACATCTATCACTATAATGCATTCTTAGTTAATTAACCATTTTCAGTATGGCATATTTATTTTGTGTTCAAAATCCAACAAAATGGACAATTGGCGAACATGGAAAATGGCAAGTCGCATAAGGAAACCCATATACGCCTCAGTGCTAGGACTCAGACTCCACCTGTAGCTTTCATTCCAACGGTCCAACGGTTTATGCCAATTGTTCCAGCCCATTAAATATGGTTGCGGAGCCGACATCATTTTTAGCCTCAAACTTTTGGGATCGAGTGTCTTCAAAACCCAATTACTAAAATACTCGAATACTTAGGTACCGAGGCCGTAGACAACGAAAGCCCTATCAATTGCTGCTGACCATCAATCGTAATACCTAGGTACCAAAAATACGTCAGCTTTAGCGAACTAGGTACCGAAATTTAGGCAGCCTTGGCAACCAGAGTAATACTTCAGGCAATCTGATCCATCATAGCCTACCTAGGTACTCTTCCTTCCCACCAAAATAAGAGGAGTTACATACCTAAGTAATGTTAATAAGTATAAAATAAGCTTAACAGGCAACCATGCCTAAAAAGGTCAATATCGACACATAAAATCCATATATGCTTATCAAACTTCAAGACCACATGAGTCAGAAACGGAGATATTAGCTCTAAATCCCGCCTCAGCCTTAAATGTCAAAGCAAAGGCGCGTCGAGCTACCCCAGAATTTATACAACTTTCATTGCTTCATACACAACAAAACAATGATAATATACTACCTAGGTATTCGATTCATTATATTTATTTGATATTCTTACTATGATATGTATCTATTTTGAGACGGAATAAAATCATTTAAGTTAGTTGCGATCAATGACCCTCAATTATAGGTAATTATAGTTGATCAACGCCTTCCTCACATGTGGACTTCGATAAATCAACTCATCTATTGTATATCCTCTGATCGCGTATACCCTCTAATTTCTAGAAATCTTCCGAAACCAGTACCCCATCTCGGTAAATTGAATGAGAAAGCAAGTCGCACAACCACATACTACGCAGCACAGAGGTGTAAACTTTCGTTTGGCAACCAATCCCTAGGACCTTTATACACCCTTCCACAAAGACGCCAATCTCATAACCCTAGGCGCGCTCCATCACAGGCCTGCTACGTAAGAAATATGGCGACACGCAGATCTACGCGATTGAGCGCAGCGTCAACGACTTCCAAGTCCACAATAGCACCCCCTCCACCTACCCCAGTACCAAGAGGACGAAAGAGGAAAGCTGGGTCGGACGAGTCACAGCAGGAGGGACCGAATGGGGCTCAGGAAGGGCACAAGGAGATCAAAGAGGCGCCGGCGGCAGCACCTACAACTCCCAAGAAGCGCCGTACCCGGAAGCCTGTTGATCCTCCGCCCTCAACACCTACACCTAGCAACGCGCAGCTCATTGGCGAACCTGCCAGGACTCTTGAGACCCCCAAACCGAAGCCAGCGGCAGTTAGGCGGCTAGCGGACCCGAACGCTACCAACGCAACACTTCTCTCACCAGAGACATCACGAGTTATAACTAGAGCTGTTTCACCATCTAAAGCGGATGCCAGTAAGGTAACGACAACTAATCTTCTCGAAGAAGCATGTAATCATCTCATTGGTGTCGATGAGCGAATGAGGCCGCTAATCGAAAAGCATCATTGTCGAATTTTTTCCGCAGAGGGATTGAGCGAAAAGATTGACCCCTTCGAATCACTCTGTAGTGGTATCATCTCCCAGCAGGTTTCGGGAGCAGCTGCCAAGGCAATCAAGCAACGGTTTATTGCTCTGTTCGACGACGGTGGTAAATTCCCTCACCCGTCCCAGGTAGCTGGGTGCAGCATCGAGCAGCTCCGGACAGCAGGGCTCTCTCAACGAAAGGCCGAGTATGTGCAAGGTCTCGCGGAGAAGTTTACTAGTGGCGAATTAAGCGCACAAATCCTAGCAGACGCTTCCTATGATGTTGTTCTGGGGAAGTTGATTGCAGTGAGGGGATTAGGTCGTTGGTCTGTCGAGATGTTCGCATGCTTCGGTCTAAAGAGAATAGACGTTTTCTCTCTTGGAGACCTAGGTGTGCAGAGAGGAATGGCTGCATTCGTGGGACGAGATATTGCAAAATTGAAGAATAAGGGCGGCAAATGGAAGTACATGTCAGAAAGTGAGATGAAAGAAATCTCCGACAAATTCGCTCCATATAGGAGTCTCTTCATGTGGTACATGTGGAGGGTCGAGGAGACCGATATAAGTACACTGGAATAGATTCAGCGTTGCGGCTTAACTCTGAAACTATACAAACCATCACAAGCTACATCGTATTGATAGACTAAGAACTGATCCGGGTTCTCGCGTTATTCACTGTGTGCTCGTCTTGGATTAAAGATTGTTCTCGGCTCAACAACTCGGTAGAAGACATTCAGCTCATTCATTGCATACTCTAAACCCACCTACCTAGGAAGGTACAGACAGACACCAATGGAGTCCGACGATGTAACTGGTTGCTTTCATTGACGATAAGTACACACTAACTACAGGATTGCAATAAAGCGGGTTTAAAGTAGTTGAAGTTACCTGTACGAGCTTAGAAGTTCAGTGTCCCTAAACACGCAGCAGCCTTGAACATTAGGCAAGAAAGGTGGTATCTCCAATGCAAAGTTAATAAGTTCTCGTGTTCTTTACAATTGCTGTATATAGCTGGTTGGTCCGAGGTTCTCTGCTCTTGGAGCATGTCTTGACAATGTGGAATTAATGAGGTATGAACGATGGTTGCCCAGCCTACAGCATATTTAACCCGGATTGTGATATTCGACTTTATAGTTTTTGTATGAGCAGAGGGCGAAATTTGACGAATAAAACGGAGTCGGGAAGTGCCGAGTTGGCTACTGTGAAATGGAAACCAAAGCGCTGGGAAGTGCTTTATTGATACTATTGGTGAGTGTTGGATTGTTGCGCCGAATTTCGAGAATTGTATATGTGATAGGATACCTACCTAGGTATGTTCGCAAGGTATTCATTGGATGGAATAATTGGCGAAGATATCCTGTTCTACCTACGTGCTTAGCTGGTTTTTCATAGGATGGTTTCACCGCTAGAAACCCGACAGGAGGGTTCCGATACATATAGACTATAACATAGCCCATTGCGTTCTGAAACTTGAAGATATTGCGGAATTGATTACAGGCCAAGCAGATCGACCGGGTGGGCACATTGGGCACGTTGTTGAATCTCGACATACCCGCGCTAAATGAAATTGCCGTTGTAGATCACAGAGATCGGGTTTGGGATGCTAGTCAATGACGCATTTCAGACTGGGGATTTGAGGCCGCTAGTCGACAATTTTGTCGCAGGTCGTGAAATCCGGATGACGAGCGACAAAGGCGCGTGCAGGAGCAAATAGAAATGAGCTCCGAATTGACGATTGCCACGATGGGGATGGGGGGTTACGACTCCTCATTAATACGAAAAGAAATACATATATGTGTCAAGCTGCTGGCTGTAGTTCTCGTGTTGAATTAACAACGCCAGATCGAATTGATGGCTCAAACGACGCGTCAGCATCGCCTCCGGAGAGTTGAATGGGTGTTATAATTGGTCCTTTTTGTTTTCTGTTCTTTATCAATGCGAATGCGTTGCGTTATTCTCGTTAGCAGGTTAGTGGTTGAAAGTGGGAAGTACTTAGATATGTAGCTTCCCAGCTGTTATCACAATAAATAAATAAAGACTTCCCTCGAAACTTTTCCTCGATTCGGCCTAGTGATCAGAAGCGAAGCTTTTTAGCCTCCACTGCCGATGCACCTAATGCTGCATGTCGACGACCAAAAAAGTGGTCCCAGTTTAATTGATGCGCCCACGGTCTAGAAGGAGGGGTGGGAATTGCAAGGATGTTGTCCCTGCTCTTACTGAAAATGATAGGTGCTATTGGACAGGATGCAGATCCCTAGTCCACCCGCGGCCGCGCCGTAGCTGACAAGGGGTTGGGGGAAAGGATGGAGGCTTCTCGTGTAGATTTCCTTCTGAATCGAGATTCTTCCAAAATGAAGCCGTGGTAACCAATCAATAATTTATTCCCGGCACGGAGTCGTCGCCAAAACTCCCCAAAGCCGGATTGATGCGCCGAACATGATGAATATCTTCTACCAATCCATCTCTCCCAACTTACGAATCATCACAAGTTACACGTGCTGACCGAGTTGCTCAAATCAAGTTGCTGCTATTTTCATAAATACATACCCTGGGGTCTGAGGTAATGTGTACGTATAAAGTAGTAATATCAGCCAAGTCAATTCATCAAATATTAAATATCTAATATAATTCATCTGATTAAACTGTTATATCACCTTAGGTAGCTTGCATGTGAACTACTACCAACATGGGATGATATTCATATATCCCTAGAAGCCTAGGTAGGGTTATGGAGTTCGGTAATCTATGGTATACCTAGACTGAGGTAGTATAGTGTGCTGCAAGCCTCACCGGAGATTGATACAGTGGGTACGCATCAATCCGGCCTGTTCAAGATTAGCATGATATCGTCATTGCTTCTCGTGCCACACACGCTACATACAACTACCTAGACAACTAGGTAGCTAGCCAGTACTTGCGGTGTCGCCGTAGGGAGAAGTAGGGCCTCCAAGCATTCGAACTGTCAACTTTGCGTTGCTGCGACCAGTCAAGTTCCGTAACAATATTGGTGAAACGATACAGAAACAATTCTAGAATCATAGCCAAGGTGAAGGTGCCCAGGGTTATTGCTCTGGTATTGTAACGAAATATATACCGCCCGTAGTACATCGACATGCCTGAAGGAGAAAAAAGGTCAGTGACCAACCTGGACAATGATCGACCCAGGAGTCATTAGATTATGTATTGGCACGTTATGATACGTATCGTATGTAACTTTCAAGGCAATTCGGGGGTGAATTGAGGGAATGGAAGCAATGGATGCCCCCAAACCTTGCGACGATTCCCTGCTTTTATCAGACTAGTCCATCGAAAATGAGGAGCCAATCTCGCCAATTGGCCGACTTGATATGAAAAATTACGACACTGTGTTTCTTAAACCATACGGTATTATCCTTGCCACCTTGGTTGCCTCGAACGCCTGTACGAGGTAGATATTTGCATGTACGGCCGACCATATCGCTCGTAAAAAAAGCACGGAATTGTTGGTTCTACCAATCGTGGGAAGACTAAAAATGTTGATAAGGTGAGGAAAAGTAGATGCGTGCATTGGTGACGACGATAAATACGAAGACTTTTTGCATTGGATTACCAAAAGGAGTTTACTGTACTGCAGCCAAAGATCCATCATGCATTTGAATGTACAGACGTACTTGAGTATTTACGTACCTACATGTGGGTATGTAATTATGTATCTAAGTAAATGAGGTGGATACCTCGATATTTTAGCTCTTCATGTACCTGAAGCCGCTTCAATTTTTTTTTCTTTTTCAGTGCATAATTAGCACTAGGGAAGGTACAGAGTATCAGTGGAAAGAAAGAAAAATGGAGAGATAGGCAGTTTAGCTCCGGATGCCGTTCCTTTCATAAGCCATTCATACCAATTCATACCAGCAGTACCAGGTTCAGGGCCTGCCAAGTTTGTTGTTCCTCGCTTGAAATTGGTGAAGATCATTTTAGTCCGAGCTGCCGACTTTATTACTTATTATTGGGTCTAGTTAGCAGTGGTACGTTATCAGAAATGCACACTGTATGGTTTACCCCTTAAAGAGCCCACCCTTATCCACCCAATCCACTCAATTCGTCCAATCCCCGTCTCCTTACTTTTCCCACACCCCTTCCCTACAAGGAGCCACGCCATCCATCAAAAGGTCGAATTCCAAGACGTTTCGGCCTTTTCTTGCCCTGACTTTCCCTCCAACTCCCTTTTTTTCTGCCATCTTCCTCCTTCTCGTTCGGATTCATTCGTTTGTCCATATTCCCCATAGAAAGAGGAAGAGCACTCGCTCAATAACTTCCTCCTCACTTTAATACATCCTATTGCCTGAGTTCATCTCGAGTTTCACTCGCAACCGCGTCAACACACTTTCGCTCTTAACATCAAAACAACATCCAGAGCTCCTGAACAATACGAGGCAACATCTACACTTACTCATCCCACCCGCGTCGACAGGTGCCCGAGAGGTGGTTGATTTTCTAGGTCTTAAGATTTCTGAAAATTGAGTCTTGAGTATAAACAGGTTAGTTTTTATTCATTTATTTTTATGTTTGACGCGTTGGGCAACGAGGTCGTCGACAAAATTCACCATGCCGTGGACCATTGGGAAGCTATGCCACCGGAATGTTTACATGGGATTTCGCCAATCGGGGTCTAATTAATGTAACGCGGGTATGACTGGGCACAACATACTCTGATATCAGTCATCAATACTGTCCTTCAGGTCAGATGGTGGCTACCTATCTGAGTGGCGTCGACATGACTACCGCGTATCGTGCATATAACATGAGGGAACGTGTTATATGAATTCCTAGTCGACGATAAACATGCCAAGTTCATTGGAGTCAGGATACCGATATTGGGTGTTGGTATTGCCAAAGTACGAATAAATCACATTTAACGGCAACCGGTACCGGGACGAGTACAGCTAAGGCTTGTCAAGTCAACCACGTACTTCTTTGTTCGGACTACAGCGGTGGCGACCGGGATGCCCATAATCAGAAGTCCCAGTCAATCCGCCTTCCAAGTCACCAAATATTGCGACTGCCTCTGGGATATGGTTTTCGCCCTTGAACCAAACCAATTGATATCAACTTGTCAATATTTTGTACATTCGGATTTCCAACACTAGGCCCACGGTTATTGGTTTTTTGACCCGTCGCGTGCCTTATCCAGTCGTATTGGTGCTTCCGATCTGTTGACCTTTACGACGCAAAACACTGCTTATCTTTTATTTATATTTTCACAATCGACTGACGCCTTTACAGTAATCCCAACAAAATGTTCAGCAAACAACTTCTTTCCGCCGCTACGGCATTCAGCATGCTGTCTGGTAAGTTGCCACAATTATTCGTTGTACTATACCATCTTCTAACTGGTGTAATATACAGGCGTGTTCGCCGTAGGCTGTGATGACCCTACTGCCACTATCAAATCCGCGGCCGACGCCACCCAAGTCGCCAACTGCGATTCCATTGAGGGTAGCGTATTAATCGACCGAAACGCGGGTCCCGATATCGATATTGGTGGAAAACTTTCTGAAATCGGTGGAGATCTCACAGCCGAGAACAATGGTCTTTTGAGCTCCTTGAGGAGTGACTCGCTGAAGACTATCGGTGGTGTTTTCAAGCTGAACAACGTCACTCATGTCTCTACCCTCTCCTTCCCCAAGCTTGGAGAGGTTGGTAGCATCGACTGGGCCACTCTCAGCTCTCTCCCTGAGCCCACCTTCGGCAACCCCGGTATTACTAAGGCGAAGAGCGTCGTGATTTCCGATACCTTCATCGAGAACATTGATGGTATCAACGTTGACTCTCTTACCGACATGAACATCAACAACAACAAGCGATTGACCAAGTTCTCTACCAGCATCAAGAGCTTGAGCAACACGCTATATGTTACTGCCAACGGTCTCAACCTTACCATGGAGATGCCTAACCTCCAATGGATTGCCAACATGACGATTGCGAACGTCACCTCTTTCTCCGTTCCTTCCCTGCACACTGTTAACGGCTCAATGCGCTTTGATTCCAACTACTTCGACACCTTCATCGCTGCCAACTTGACTGACGTTATCGACGGTGATGTATCCTTCGTTAGCAACCCCGAGCTCACCAACATTTCGATCCCGGCTCTCACCCATATTGGAGGTGGTTTCACCGTTGCCAACAACACAGCTCTGGAGAAGTTGGACGGCTTCGGTAAGCTTAACGAGATCGGTGGCGCTGTCAAGGTCAAGGGTTCCTTGAGCGAGGTCGATCTTCCTAGCTTAAAGGATGTCAAGGGTGCTTTTGACGTCTCTAGCACTAAGGATATTGCCGACTCTTGCAACACGCTAGGCAGCTTCAAGGGTGGTGTTGTACAGGGTGACTACAACTGCGAGGGTAACGATGCTAGCGCCAACCAGGACACCTCTGATGCTTCCAGCGATGGTTCAGACTCTTCCGGCAATGGTACCAGCAACAAGAAGAACGCTGCTAACCCCGTTGGTGGTGCCAGCATCTCTACCCTCGTCACCTTAGCTGCGCTTGGCTCCCTCGTCACCGCCCTCTTGTAATAAAGTGGTCTTTTTTGGGTTGGAATACGGTGGAACATGGTGGCGTTCCGAACATTCCCTTTTTAGTGTCATAAAACCTGTTGTCATTTCAAGAGTCGCGTCTAGCGACTAGGGCTACGTATAAGGAACTGCTAGACTTAATACTGATGCATGTGCTACTTGTAACGCAGTCTCGTTCTCTTTGCAATTGTGATATCGTTCTGTCGACGGGCTTTTAAATAGCTTACGGATTTTTTTTGCCTTGCTGGTCTTGCGCTACAATACCATTTTATCAGGATCCTTTGTGGCATATGGTTTTTAGCGTGGCATTGATGTGGACGTGATACGTTGTTAAGGGGCTACATAGCAGATAATGGTAATGTAATTTTGGTTAACTTATACCGCTTGAGTACTTGAATACCGAGCCATGAACAACTTGAGTCTTATAAATGTGGATGATTTAGAGGAACATAGATCTAGCTCTTATACTACTATAAGTCAATATTCTACCCATTCACACATTTACCTAGGTATGCATGTTTAGTCCAAGAAAAAAATATGGAACGCTAAGGATTTTATGCTTAGTTTCAAATCATGGGCATATGCCCTGGTATCTCGGACGTCACAATGTGTCGCTGTTATTGTCGTGAATGACGGGATTGGAATGAATCGTAAATACATTATACTAGATAGAGTACAATACGCGTACTAGTTCGACTCGGTAAGTTGTACAGCTGTCCCTCGCCTTCCTAAACGACGACGGGGCTTTCTTTCTCTATCTTCGCGGCTATGCTTTCATTACTCATAAACCCTTTGTTCGAATTTCTCGACGTCGTAGAACTGCGGCTGGATGGTGTTGCCGGCAAATATGCGGCCATCCAGAGCATTCACTGCCTACAATATGATTACAATCCGTTAGCACAACCTGACTTAACATTCGATGAAGGCGTAACGCAGCGGAGTAAAGGGGCTGCGTAACGTTCCTCAACAATCATGGGGGATAGGGGAGGGGAGGACGTACTCTTAAAGCTGAGACTGAATCGGTAAATTTGATGTATACCCGCCGGCCTTCGACATCGATGTACAACCTTTCCACACGGCCATATTTGTCACCGCACTCTTCGCCGATCTCTTGCCCTAATCCAGACTCCATCTCACCCTGGAGATCTTCCATACCCTCGAGCATATTCCGCAGAACGACAACATTGCTCATCGGCCCGAACTTACCGCCGCTACTCTCGGGCTGGGGCGCGGCACCAGTCTTAGAGCCGATGATGCGTCCTCGTCCGCCGGGTTCGGCCCACCCGCCACCTTCGGCGTCTGATTTCTTCTTTCGTTTTTCAACCTCGACGCGCAACGGTTGTAAGATACCGCTAGACTCAGCGCCCAGACCTTGCCCTTTCGCCCATCCATATTTGGCCATGAGACGTGCGGCGAAACCTTTCTGGCCAGGTCGGTTACTACGCTCTTCTAGATCATCCTCGGTGTTAGCCTCGGGCGGCACATATTCGTCTTCGTCCTCGTCCATGGCGTCTGGATCTGGCGGCGCATTTGGTTGTGTGGGAGGATCTGGTTGTGTATAGCGCACCGGCGCACGAGATATAGTTGCGGGTTCCGATATAGAGGATGCTGCTGCTGGTGGAGGCGGAGGTGGCGGCGGTGTGGGAGATTGCGGTGGTGGTGGCACATTTCCTTGAGACATGGCTAGTCGCCGAGCATATGCATCGTCGCCAGTTTTGTCGTCTGGTACTGAAGCCCGCGGGGGTGACGGAGGAGGTGGTGCGAAGGAGTAAGAATCGGGTGGCGCAAACTGATCTGTTGAAGTTGCAGTATGTAAGTAAGAGCAAAACATAGGTAATATGCCGTGTCGCTTAACGTACTTTGCACGGGAGCCGTATCTCCCTCGTCCGAACTATCCCAACTTCCACGTCTATCGTCGTCCTCGCGCCGTCTATGCCTGTAAAGCAAGTCCTTCCATTCACGCACCTCTTGTATTCGCTCATCGCTCCTTAAATACTCGTCAACATTCGTAGGTCTCGAAGGGTCATATATCTCGTCCCAATCTGTCTCAGCGGGGATGTCTTCGGCCTTCTTCTTTTTCTTCCTCCGCCCACCACGTGCTCTCTTCTCGCCGGTGCCGTACATGTACTCGTCCTCCTCGGTAGGCGCCCAGTCAGCTAACCTACTCTTCGCGGGAGCTGGGTTGGGCGCGGTGCTAGGGACATTCGAAGTACTAGGTGGAGGAGGTGCTTTTGGAAAGCTAGCTTTGGGTTTCTGGGTTTTTTGTTGCGGGCGACGGATTTGCGGATGTGGTTGAAAGCGTAGAGCGGGGTCGAGGGGTTTCTTGGAAGCTTCTTGTCCTTTCACTGCATCGAGTGCTTGTTGCGACACAACCGGCGCGCGTGATATAGAAGCAGACGAGTCGCCGTCGGGATCGAGAAGGTTCGCGTATAAGGACAGGCCTGTCCGCGGCGGCTGTTGGCCAGCCATGTCCCCTCTTCTCGCGTAGATTATGGTATTTTGAGACGATATTTATGAAACAGCCTAGGGAAGATGCGTAGTGATCAAATTGTTCAAGGGAAACTATTGATTGTGATATTCAGCTTGCTGCGCGAAGCCGACGAAAGAGCCGAAGTTTACTTGGGTAGGTCAAGTTTATGGGTAGAAGAAGAAGATTATAGTACCTAGTCAGTGCCAAGCTTTAGAGATTACAGGGGTTTCATATCGCCATGTCCGCTAAGCATCGGATCATTAACGCCAGTAATTGGCTAAAAAAGATGCCCTAACAGGTACCTAGATAGGTACCAGGCACTAGAGCTTCTAGGTGGGTAGCATAGCTTGCTTCCTGTGTACCTTCCAACGGTTTTTGATGGCGGGGGGACACCAACTACTATATAATACATCCTAACCTTATATAGATCTGGGTATTGTGAGAGCAAGGTAGGAGCTACGGAGCCCCTACTTGCATTGACCCGTCAGAAAACGCAGATCTTACTCATCGTATGTTTCGTCGAGGATAACGTCGTTGCTTCACTTTTTTTTTTCTCTTTTCTCTTTTCTCTTTCCTTAGACCATACTTTTTTTTCCATCAATTGCAAACTAGACCTCCTATTGTGACCCTCATAACTTATCTCCCCATTCCCTATCATCATAGTTGCCCTTTTACCATATTTAGAATTACTTCTTTGACTTAGAAGACGTTATCTTGTATTAGTCGCATTAAATCTAGACATGTCTACCCTCCAAACTTCCATCAATGGCGCAGACTCTTCCGTCGCCGTCATAATACCCTCGAAACCGAATCCCTTAACAGTGACCTATAAAGATCTCGTAACTGAATGTTCCTCTTTCCAACACAAGCTCGCTGCCATCGGCATAACCAACCGTTCTCCCGTCTCGATCGCAACCGTAAATTCGTATGAATTTATCGTCTCGTTCCTGGCCACGTCCTGGCAGCGCGGTATCGCGGCTCCTTTAAACCCTGCTTATAAACAAGACGAATTCGAGTTCTATATCGAAGACATCAAGTCCGCGATAGTCCTCGTGCCAAAGGGAGCCTATGACACCGACGCGCCCTCCGTTAAGGCTGCGCGCAAGTTCAATGCTGCAGTCGCAGAGTGCTATTGGGACAACGTGAAGAAAGAGGTTGCTTTAGATGTCAAAGATCTCGGTCAATTGAAGGGACATAGCAAGGAGAACATACTACAAGCACAACCAGATGATGTCGCCTTGGTCTTACATACAAGCGGCACAACATCGAGGCCGAAAGTCGTATGTCATCGATCGTCCCAGATGTCGGTTATTGATGTTAACGTTAACGAACTCCTTTGCTAGGTTCCATTAACGCATCGCAATTTGACAAGAACAATGAGTGGGTTGAAATATGAATTTACTTTCAACTCGTGACTAGCATGACGCCGAAATCAGTGCTGTAAAACTGACTTTTACCATAGAGAATATCCAGGCGACATATCAGCTTACCGCGCAAGACCGAACCATGCTAGTTATGCCGCTATTCCATGTCCACGGTTTGCTTTGTGCTCTCCTGGCCCCTCTGTACTCTGGTGGCTCTATGATTGTGCCAACTAAGTTCTCAGCTTCGGACTTCTGGCAAGATTTCACTGCTCACGGGGCGAATTGGTATACCGCCGTGCCAACTATACACCAAATTCTCCTCAAGAACCCCGCGCCAAGCCCTCTGCCCAAGATTCGCTTCATCCGCTCCTGTTCCTCGCCTTTGTCACCGACGGTATTCCACCAGCTAGAAGAGAAGTTCAAGGCGCCCGTGCTGGAAGCATATGCTATGACGGAAGCTGCCCATCAGATGACATCCAACCCCTTACCCCCCGCAAAGCGAAAGCCTGGGACGGTAGGTTTAGGCCAAGGCGTAGAGGTCAAAATCCTCAACGATGCCGGCGACGAGGTGTCTCAGGGCAGTGAGGGCGAGATTTGCATTCTAGGCGAAAACGTGACCAAGGGCTACCTAAACAACCCAGCCGCCAACGCATCATCCTTCACTAAAGGTGGCTTCTTCCGCACCGGTGACCAGGGCAAGAAGGATGAGGATGGCTACATCATTATCACCGGCCGTATTAAGGAACTCATCAACAAGGGTGGTGAAAAGATCAGTCCGATTGAGCTAGACAACGTATTAACGAGGCACTCGGCTGTCTCCGAGGCTGTTAGCTTCGCGATTCCCGACGATCTATACGGCCAGGACATTGGCGTTGCAGTTGTGCTTAAGAGCGGGGCAAAATTAGAACAAGACGAATTGAGGGCTTGGGTCAATGAGAAATTGGCTAAATTTAAGGTTCCCAAGAAGGTGAGCTCCCGAAATTCTAATCTCAAAACTTATAGTAGGAAAGGGGGAAAGACTAATTGTGACAGATTTACTTCACTGAAGTTATGCCTAAGACTGCGACTGGTAAAATTCAGCGGCGTATCGTGGCAGAAACAATGCAAAAGCAAGAATCGCCCAAAGCGAAGCTTTAAAAGCAACCACAGAATATTATATCATTCGATTTATCCTTGGTAACGCCCAGGGGATATTTAAGATGAAAAAATCAACTACGAAGCTACTATGCAGGCATACGAATCAGAGAGTGTGACAATAGGTGTACATATATCATACAATGTATGTAAGACGAGACAGATGCACAACTTATCATATAAGACACGGGAAAGCGATCACGACGCATTGCATTGTAGATCACCACCAATAGAAGTATGCGAGAGACGAGATGGCGTTTTTCTTGTATTTCTGGGTATCTCGGTATTCATTTCATCCAAACATTAAAAAAAGCAAAAGAAAAAACAAGCCGCGGCCATTCCGCATTTTATACTTATACATGGATGTACTGCCCGCTCAGCCCCATCCCATTGCGATTCCTAGAACGCCATTTCTCCTTGGCTCGCAAATAATCAGTTAAATCCCAAAGGTCCCAAGACCATGCCAAGATGCGCGCTGTCGCAATCCAATTTATTAAGTAGAACAATGCCAAGCTTGGCGCTCCCCCCTTTCTTTATATCTCATTTTCTCTCACCCTACAGCAACGGTGCAGGTGGCGACTATTCGATGGAAGCCACCCTCGACGCTTCTAGTTGTTGTCGTTGTGTGGTAGTCCATCTGCTGATCCTCCGCTTCCATTTCCATTATCTCATCGTCTTCCTCTTCATTTTCGTATAGTTTGCCCGGTGTTACCAGTCGCCGCGGGGCGCCTTGGGTTTCCACTCTTTGAGTACTCTGCGCTACGGCTTGGTCCAACGAAGCGAACATGGTAATGGGTGCACCATTGAAGTCTCTAGGCTGGTCGAACGGAACCGGTGCTGCCTCCTCCTCATCAGATAATATGCTTGAGACGGAAGACCGCCTAGATCTATTACTAGTCCTCGAAAAGATAGATTCGCAGTCGCTTTCTTCGTCGTAGTCGGAGAGTGCGCTAGAGTCGTTGGAGGAGGGGAAAGCAGAAGCGGAAGCAGAAGCGGAAGCGGGGTAGGTCTGGTGCTGCGCCGCCCACCTCTGCGACTCGTTTTGGAGATAGATGGATAACATGATTTGGTAGGTTGATAAAATGTGACTATCACGTAAAAATAAACCAGCTTGAATAGACTTTTATGTGCAGGAGCAGATGTTACTGCCTGCTAGCCAGATAGGTACGCAGGTAGGTAGATATGTTGTTAGTTGAGTCGAAGGAGGTCTGGTATGTGAGTGTGTCTCTCCTCTTGATCGTTGTTCGAGATGGGAACGGGTCACACTTAAAAGCCACCGACAAAATAACTCAATTTCTCAGACCGAGGCATCCCCAAGCTTTATTAATGAATGAATGAATGGATGGTGGTCATGATATCCTGGAGAATTTGGGGGTGCACCTGGTCAAGCTTGATTCTCCAGACCGCCGAAAGCTCGGCAACATCGCGTTTTCAGGGTCCATGGTGGTCCATGGTGACCCGTAGTGGCTAAGGAGTCGGACGATGACGAAAGAATTGTAACGCCGATGGTAGCCCCCCCTGTTGTAATGGTCCATTTGGCATATGAAATTCGGGCGTGCACACGCAGCACAACACATTGGCAGGTAAGCTGGCAGGAAGGGATCTTCCTAGCGCATTACCTACTACTATGCTTATTCTGCTTGATAATATTCTTGTCCATGGGGGGGAATGTAGGCGAGATCCTAGATCTGACTTTGCTTGGCACTTGGCTGATCACATAGTATGGAAAGAAAAAAACAAAAGCAAACGCCCAGACTGATAGTAAGTAAAATCTACCCACCCATACCAAACCAACATGTATTTATTGCATTACAAACATATATATTATGTACGTGCATATTGTAGTAACTATGTCGACTTGGCTAGAAGCCGGGGCGGGGGCAAGAATTGTTATTTTCCGAATTAAGAGCGAGACAGAGGAATGAAGTGGGGAGTGAAAGCGGAAAGCGGATGAGGAAGAAGAGTGGTGGCTTCGAGTTCTCTGTTAGAAAGTCGTACTTGTACCTACCTAGGCACGTTAGAGAATGCGGAAAGTACACACGAGCTTGCAGGGAGGCTGATGCTACAGCCCATGGGTCCAGGCTATTCCCTCTTTCCCCAATCGGTTAGAAGAGGCCAATGTTAAATGGTGGAAGCTGCCCAGGTTCTTGTGCATTTGCAGGCTCAATTGCATATGGGAATTACGTTCTCCGATGCCGTCACAGAGGAAAGAGTGCGGGGGTTTATGAAACTCATGTACCTAAGTACCTAGATATTTCGGTATTATGTATGTACTTTACTACTTCAAGTGAACAGTTCAACTTACACCACAATCCCATTGGATGATGTTATGTACACGTTCGCCTTCAGTTGCCAAGTCGTACCTCGGACTTTAGGAAGCCGGCAAATATCAAACACGGCATTGGTCTAATTAACGATAAACAAACATATAACTTCCGGCCAACCCGTTAGAGGGGACGCCTCTTTCTGTCTCAGTTCTTATGGCTTTTCACTTCAGGATACTTCGTAGATTCTTCCAACCAGTATCAGCCAGAGTTCAACCCAATACCATTAGATTCACTCGTAACCTCCCCAAGACCCAAATGGCTTCTATTACGACTCCGCCGCCTGGCAAGTTCGAGTGGCTTGTCATCGTGCCCGATAAGCCCGGCACCCAGCAAAAGAGGCTCGAAGTGCGCAAGTGAGTTGGGCTTACACCACCATCAACAATACAATTCGATGATCAAGTTCTTGGCTTACATGACCCTCATCGCTAGTCAGCATTTTGAAGGCCTCAAGCCCTTTATTGAGTCTCAGCAGTTCAAGGCCGGAGGTACGCTGACTTAAACCCTTTGGGAATTTTCCCCTGTCCAAAAGATGTACTCAAACAATTTTTTCTCCTTTTTAAAAGGCGCTGTCCTAAACGACAAGCCCGATAGCGATGACCCCTCCAAGTTTGATTGGTATGGTAGCACAGCCGTCATTGTCGCTGAGTCCAAGGACGAAGTGAAAAAGATCCTCGAGAACGATATATACACCAAAAGTGGAGTTTGGGACACAGAGAATGTAAGATGACCCGTATGAAAATAAAACAGAGATATACTGATAAGTTTACGTTAGGCATTAATACTGGCGGTAAGCCCTTCATTCCCACCATGGCATTCTACGACTTTGCTAAACCCTCTTCTTAGGCCAAATATGCATTCAGATTCCCATAGTTAACTTCAATGGCACGATCTTCTGGTGGTGCAAGCTAGGTGTATCCCGACACGGATATCACATCTAATGTATTCAATTCATATCAATAACTTGAGTGCTCGTGGTTATCCCATAGTAATGCCAAACCACAATGGTTACATTACCCCTCCCTTGGTGTAATAGGAGATAAAATACCAATAACATCCCGTAAAGCAAACTCCTTCAAGCAATACTAATCCATACGCCCCTATTATGTTAATAAGTCGAGTCGAACGAACTAGCAGAATACATTCGCGAATTCCTTAAAAAGCGATGGCGCTACATCTATACCGCCGGTTGCGGAAGTGGTTCTGGCGTTGGTGATTCTGTTGCTGCCTCTGCAGCTACCCGGAGCTCATAATTCAGGTCGAAGCACTCGGCGAGCAACTCAGCGACGCTACCTTGACCTTCCGGGATATCTTCGCCAACCATAAATTTTCCGTCAACCCTCATATTGTCAATCGAATGCAGTTTCATACTATAGGGGTATAGCTCCCTTGCCGAAGTAACACCACCACTGTTTTTCACTTCGACCAGGCATCGCTTTAGGGTTTGCAGTTGGTTATAAATCGGTAGAAGAGCCTCGGAAACTGGTTCTGATGATACCATAAGGTGATATATATAACCGTAACTTCTTCGGATTAGGTAAAGTAGTGTCTAAGACGCCGTTAGCAATTTATTGTATCTAGAAGTGTGACGCGATGAGATAGCATACTCGTTGGACATAGAGTTCGGCCAGTTGTCCCTGATCGTCGACCCAATTTCCATTCACCCTACTCTCATCAATTCTATCCAGTTGCCGCTGATAATCATACAAATCCGTCTCCCGTAGGGACCAGGCTTGAGTTAATGATAATTTGTCAAGTTCATTTCTAATGCCAACGAGCACATCGTAGATTGGCTTCCACTTGTCTGGGAACTGGCCGTTCCTTCAAATGAAGTTAGTGAGTGTGTTCGCGCGAACATTTTGCATGACGTACCTCTCGAGGACGATTTTAGTATAAGCCAAACACCTGTCTAATAACGCGGAAACACCCTCGCTACCTTTTAAGATGTTCCCATCAGCGTCAACGAACTGCCCATCCTTTCGCCCCTTACTAATCTCCTCTAATTCAGCCTCGCGCTTATGTATTTCCGACGGTGTGAACTAATCCAGATCGTCAGCAACGACAAGGTCACACGTAGAGCCTGCATGGGCGGTATTCACTTTAGACTTAGTATTAATCACGGCCATTTGTCTCATTATAGAGACGAGCTTATCCGCTGTTGGCCTTAACGGCTCTGCAATATCCTCAATCTTCTTCTGTAGAGTTGCTAGGGATGCTCTACATCGCTCTATCCGTTGCGCGATCAAGGTCTCGAGGAATGGCGCAGGCCTCGTGCTAGCGGAATTGTGTACAATTTCTGATAGGTGCTCAAGCGTCTGAGACATACTCTCGAGGTCCTGGGCAGAGTATAGGTTGGCTTCTGCTAAATGATCTAGAAGTCGTTTGATAGTCGATGTTAGCGCGTATGCTGCGGGAGCCTCGTTGTTTCGGCCGATTGTCATGAAGAATAGCGATAGCAGTTGGAAGCAACTGTCTACAACCCTGTCCACTAAAGAGCGGGATTAGTTACAACTGTACAAAACGCAACATATCTGGATTTTAATGTCTCGGTACCTCGATTCTCTTCTACCGGCTTCCCGGCTCTGATCTCGTTGAGGATCTTAACCTGTTCAATGGTTTGGTCATATAGGACCATTACATCTTGTGTTCGAACGTAGGTTGTCCGATCGAGTTTGCGCAGTTGTAATTGGTCGCGAATAGCGATCAGATTCCCGAGGACTTCCTTTTCTCCTTCGTCTTTTGGAGCCGGTATCTTTGGGGTTTCCATGTTGGTGGTTCCCTGGATAAAATGTTTCGAGCTTGTACGAATGGCGAATAATTCTCTGTGCAGGAATGGAGAATAAAGGGAGGAGGGAGGAGGGAGGGGGACTGAAGTAGAGGATGTCACCTCGTCTGTTGCGATTAGTGTCTCCCCTTTGTCCACTCGATATCTAGTTGTAGTTTCTTGACCCGTTATAGAAGATGTGGATGATGTTGTGATATCGAAATAGAAGTTTCGTATAAGAGCAAAGTATAACACATGCGGAATCCCGGAAGCTGCATGCGGGCACGTCAGAGCCAATGACGATCGGATGTTTCTGATGTTTCTCTCTTTCGCAAAAATAGAATTTACCAACGCAGGGGCGAACTTGTCTTAGGTGCACATGTCCCAACAGCCACACTTGCAGGGCAGTGATTGGTATGTATATGTGGTTGGTATGATTGATAAGGTATGTTAATTCTTTACACCAGATGCTGTGAGAGCTTACATATGTACCTAGGTAATTACTACAATATCGGATCGGCGGGGTTGTTTGACTTGAGTAGGACCATGAGGCAAGACAGACTTACTCGCAGTGGGTAGGTGGGGTTATGTGCTCATCACAACCTAGCTTACAGGTTGAATTCTGTAGTGTAGATGTACCTAAAGTAAAGTATGAGAGGTACCTACCTGGGTACTCTGGCGATCTTGCGGGGCGGTCGATTTTCATTTTGATTGGTTCTATTATCCAGCCAATCAAATTAGGTGGACTTAACCAGTCAACTACATGTATGTAGTGGGGGCAGTACACCTAAGTACGTACCTTCTACCTTCCTCACACAATTAAGAGAACGGAGACTTTATTTTTCCCATCCGTGCTAGCCCTACCTTTCTCCCACCAAAAATTTCGCATTGCCAATTGAAAGTGACCTGAACTTCGGTAATTTTCCACGAGCGCAAATCCAACATTCAATCTTCGAGTTCGTCCTCCCAGATCAATCAACACACCTAGATCACACAATCCACCAGGACAGATCTACCACAATGTCGACCGCCGAACTTGCCTCGTCCTATGCGGCGCTCATCCTCGCCGATGATGGTGTTGAGATCACTGTAAGCCAGCGCAATACCCCTCCATCGAATTTCAAAAAATGCGACTACAAATTACGTATGGTGATGCTAACAATTTACTACCCAGGCCGACAAGCTACAGACCCTTATCAAGGCCGCTAAGGTCATTGACGTCGAGCCCATCTGGACACAACTCTTCGCTAAGGTACTACGAATAATCGAATAACGGACGAAAGAACTAAAATTGCTGATGCGTGTCTTAGGCTCTCGAGGGCAAGGATGTAAAGGACCTGCTATCGAACGTTGGCTCGGGCGGTGGTGCTGCTGCTGCCGGTGCCGGCGCTGCCGCTGCTGGTGGTGCCGGTGGTGCTGCTGAGGAGGCTAAGGAAGAAGAGAAGGAAGAGGGTAAGTTTGAAGCTCGCCAATGCATGATACTACATAGGAAAAATATACTAATTCCCGATTTAGAGAAGGAAGAGTCAGACGAGGATATGGGATTCGGTCTTTTCGACTAAACGTTACGTTCTGCGATCACGAATACTCACCTTCCCTTTGTACTTTCACTGCATGGTTCTGGGGTTCCATACACCATTGGTGTGGCGTGAAGGAGGCAACATTAGGATGCCATGGGCAAAGTTCACCCAGTCATAGGTTAATATGACGATGCGCTTAACAATGAAATCGTTTGAGACCAAAGTACTATAAGTTCATTATGCTGAAGTGTGCCAAGCATCAGAAACGAGACGCAACTATGACTTAAATCTCTATCTAGGTAGGCTATGGAGAATTATAATAATTTCTCTTATAGAATTTTGTGTGCCTAATTCTGTATCGACCATCTCATGCGAATCCTTTAACCTGTATCCTATGCCAAACCATAAACGCCATATTATACGTTCAATCATGAGATTCGTGTTAGCCTAGTTCCCAGTCAATTTACTGTACGATCAAAACAGCACTGGGAACTAAGCCGGCTTCCTTTAGGGTCTTGCCTAGATCGACACCTTCAAAGACCTTTCTGGGGAAGTTCTGAGCGAACTTGGTAACAGAGAGTCCGTTCTCCGACTCTAGCAGCTGCTTGACCTCGAAAAGCGTAGTGTCTGCTGGAAGTGTCTTCATAACGTTGCCGCTAGGGGTCTGTAGTCTCAAGCGGGCTTCGTTGTGAGTAGCGGCAGGTCGAGCAGCAGCTGGGGCTGGCGTCGGAACTGTTGTGGTGGCGGGAATAGATCTACCTTCTCTAGCAGCTTTGGCCTCCTCGGCTTTGCGACGACGCTCCTCCTTGTCGGCTTCAATCTTGGCCTTGATACGCTTTTTGGCCTCAATGTCGTCGAGCTTCTCTTGTCGCTTCTTGGCTGCCTCCTTAATCTGTTCCTTACGCTGAAGCTCCTCCTTCGCCTCTTGAGACTCCTTGGTGGCCTTCTGGCGAATTTTCTAGGTAACGGTTAACGATTATATTAAATATGATCCAACTGGCTAGACGTACATCATTGCGCTTCTGTTCTTCCTTGTCTACCACAGCCTGGCCAGCTCTCTTTGCTTTAACACGCTCACGAAGTTCTTCGAGTCTCTTCTTCTTCTCTTCTTCGGTGAGAGGGGCGATTTCCTCAGTAGACTCGGCAAAATCAGTGTGACCCCTGGAATTTAGGTTAATTCGGGACTGGTTATAATATATCAATCATACAAAACGGTAGGATAGAAACTTACGATTTACCGGCGTGGAATTCAGCCTCGCCTTGGGAACGAAACTTCTTGCCGCATTCATTGCAGACGAGTGACATTGCAACTGTACCATCTTCTGCCCTTGTAATGCTGGCACCAGATGCTTCCTCCTCGAGAAGTTCATCCAATGGAGTGTCTTGGGTCTTTTCCAACCAGTCCATGGCATCCGGCACTGGGCCAAATCATCAGTAAATCAATCCCTAACCAGTAGAATATTATTGAGTAAGGATACTCACATCCATCAGATCTCTTTGCTGCTAGCTCGGCACGTGATTTGTCGAATCCCATCTCTAGGAGTTGGTTGATCAGTTCCTGTGACATCTTGGGCGATGTAGCTGTAAGTTATCCCCGATATTGGGCTTGGGTGATTGAGGATGTGTTGTAAGTTGTTTGGTGGAAAAAGAATGGGCCCCGGAAGGTTATGGCAATGCCAGTGGAATTTTATATTTAGGGATAAGAAGTAAGGTAAATTGTATTAAACTTATGGGAGCTGCAAGATTAAGAAAGAGTCGACCAAAGCTTCAGGTGGCACGTCATTTTGGATGTTGCCTCAAAACGATAATGCACAGTCGCGGACACGTCGGTACCTTAGGTACTTACATAATGTCGGTATGCGGGTAGGTACCTCAATGTGATGAATTTCCGGCCTTAGAATCCCTGAAGGTACTTATCTCCTTACCAGTTAGAGCCTATTAGATACCTCGGTAGGTACTCATTAGGTGCCATACCCCTCGTGGTGTAGCACATGCCCACTATCTTCTAGAGATTTGATAGGTGATTTTATTGTTTCCTTTTGCTTTTGATAGGTGCGGACCCGTAGGTGTGCGTGCGCTAATGTAATTACTAAGCTACATAAGTCACTCTAAGTGGCCCAGGTGCATTTAATATGGAGATCTACTCACTCTTCACCCCTAATGAACAAATACGTATTGGAAGTACAAAGAACATTGAACGTTACAGGGGGTACTTTCAGAAGGTCCCAGAGGTGAACCCGATGTCGTAACACGACGACAACACCACAGCCGTTCGCCGTCCGTGCATTTTATTCCCATCTAAGCCAGATTTCTATCTTCACATTCACATTTCCTTGCTTGTCGCGCTCTCACAAACAACTTATCAGCAACTTTTTCTTCTCTACCTCTTTTCTTCTATTTCTAATATAACCAGTCCCTCAACTACACAGCTTCCTGGAAAATAATTAAGCTGTACTTTGGTCCTCCTTATTGATAAGACCTACACTTTTTCCTGCTTTACTTTAGGACCCGAGATTTGGACTGCCATCGCGCCGCTGACATATCGTCAACTCCTCCGACCGCTCCCATAGCAGCATACCGCGACAACTAAAAACCAAAGCGAAACCCGTGCAGATCGCGTAATCCGTTTGCTATCATGTCGGTCGATATCGATCCCCAGGAGCTTGGCTTCCATCGTACGTCATGACCGAATCTTGCATATCAATACATATTATCAGTATAGCATATACTCACGGGTTAATAATACAATAGGGCCTTTTACAGCAGAGGTCTCCGAAGTGCTGAGGATTAAAAACCCTAATACCCATCCCGTTGCTTTCAAGGTACGAATAACGTCTATTTCCCGGCCCGCCACGCCGTCCGTGATGACGCTTAGTTCAACGGCTTAGCTAACCTTTTACAGGTCAAAACCACCGCACCGAAGCAGTATGTTTCCCATCTAACCAACCAACTATACCCGACCGTAACGAACTGTGTTAATCCCTATCCCAATATACTAATAATGGTCGTCACCGAAGGTATTGCGTCAGACCGAATTCGGGTCGAGTCGAGCCAGGAAAGGAGGTTGAAGTTGCAGGTGCGCATCTTCACTATACCCCCTTGTGTACACCATCCTAATAGTTTGCAGTAATCCTCCAGGCTATGAAGCAAGAGCCTCCCCCGGATACGAAATGCCGTGACAAGTTCTTAGTCCAGTCCGTTCCTATCACGGGAGACAAGGAATTTGCCAACTTAGCGTCTATTGTGAGTAGTGCCTTGCTACACTTCGCCCTTGAGTAAACGTATAGCTAATAGGACCAAATAGTGGGATGCTATGGAGAAGTCGGCGATAACAGAAAAGAAGATCCGCGTCGTCTTCTTGCCTCCCGTAGGTGCCTCTGGATCCGCTCACCTCGAAACACCCAGCAAGCCCTCGGCAGTTAATGGCGTAAGTTCCATCGCATTGCATTGTTCAGCAATAGCGATCTTACCGTACTAATATATTCTATCTCAGACTCAGGCAACACCAGATGTGGCCCCCCCTGCTTACTCCTCCCCCGGCGAATACACCGGTAGCCAGGCAGAACCCAAATCGTCGGTAGAAGAGAAGGATATCAATCGCGAGGAGATCCCGTCAGTCGCCGGTGCAGCGGCAGCAATTTCTACCACCCAGAACAGTGACCCGAGCCCCGACGAGTTGAAGCAACAACTCATTAATGCCGAGAAGGTGATCGCGAAATTGAAGCAGGATCAAGAAGGTCTACGACAACGAAAGACGGCGAGTGCAGACAAGTCAAGCGCCAAACCCGCAGAATTGGCCCAGGCGACACGAGCTGGCACAGAAGGCGTACCGGTTAAACTTGCGGCGATTTTGTGCTTTTTGAGCTTCATGCTCGCTTACCTCTTCTTTTAGGCTGCGATGAGGATGTCCTTGCAGATTCTGCCGGAGCAGACATCGAGGAATATTTGGTATGGTTGCGATGTTAATAGGCGAGCCTGCTACTAGATGGAACGACCCAAGTAGGAAAACTACGTCTACCTAGGTGAAGAGGCATAATAAGAGATGGATGGGAAGGAAGTCGGCCCTTCTATTCGGGATAGGTGGAAAGTGAGACGAAGGATCTAAACTAACCTTCGTTGTGGCATACGCATTGTATTCTAGCATGTATTCCCCTTTGTTGTCTGTTTGATCGCCGAGGCATGAGCATTCTGATATATAGTCCCATGGCATTAATTGCTCTATATGATCCCACTGGAACCTTGATGGCTCCCTAAGGACTCGTCCTTGGCTACGCTGTTCTCTGCGTATCGTGCTGTCCCACTAGTATGTTGGCTAGAATGATGACTGCTACCCTCTAAGATATAATATTAGACTTATGGGAGTTGGCTAGGAAACACTGTTTCCGAATCGATTCCATTTCTAACCCATGGGCCAAACGCCAAACCGTAACCCTGATTAGACACCCACTAAGCATTAATTATATACACTACTTTCCATATGATCAAAGATTACGCGAAGAATACACGTATATCCCGTTTTCATTTCGTCTAGGCTTCGATTTCGGTTTCCTTCCATGCAGTTTTCTGGCCTACTAATCTCCCACCCTCCTTACGCTTTACTCTGCATCGGATACCCACGCTCTCGTCGAAGATGAAGCGCCAGATTACGTAAGTCCAGCTGCGGTGGTGAGGTAGATCATTGTAAAATTCGTGGGCTATCTTGTTGAGCTGGGGAAGTCTAGTCCAGGGGACAGCAGGGAAGTCGTGGTGCTCGTTGTGCAAACCGACGTTATACACTAGGAAGTTGAGGGGGCCATAGTACGAATACGTCTCCGGTACGGGGATTCGGTTTGTCGGGTCGGACTGCGTAGGCGTAACGGTCTCGTATACGTAGTGCTCGGCAATAAAGTGGCCGGCCAAGGGGTGCAAACTGCCAGCTAGGAAGGAAGATAGCAGGAAGTATAGTAGAGAGCGGACGCCCATAGTCTTAAGGATGACCATATCGAAAGCTAATTGGGTGGCAACGTTGGTGGCGGAAACCCAAGTGAAGGGTACCTGGTAGACACACATGGGACGTATGGCGTAGAAGAAGATCTGAAAGGTACAGAAGAAGGACTTGCCCAAGATCGAATCGAGAAAGATGGCTTCAAGCATTGTAGGTAAATCGGTATCCAGGCCGTCGACACCGAGGGACTTGTGATGAGTCAAGTGGTAAGGACGGAACGAGGCGCTATAGGGAATGCCGATAGGTAGGTTGGCAATAATGGCAAAGAGTCGGTTCGCGGTCGGGGAACGGAAAGCGAGGTTGTGACTGATTTCGTGGATAGCCATGAATAAATTCTGGTTGGCGGTAGCACCGACGACATAGGCAAGTAGCCAAAACGGTGCCGAGAAGAAAGACGTATTGCGGAGAACGTAGGCGCATAGAACTTGTAAGGCGACGACGCCAAGGACGACATACTTGGTGAGAGGCTCGGGACCGCAGAGTTTGGTCACTTCGGGATGTGCCTTGATGATTGCCAAGCGTCTTGTCCGGTGTGGTTCTTCAGTATAAGTCCAAAAGAAGTCGCGATATTTAACCTCGATCGGATCTCGCTGGAGGACTGAAGATGCATCCTGAGCTTGCTTGTCGTCCCCACCTTTACCGTTGAGACGTATTGTCTTCTGCAGCTTGGGTGCTTCAGGGACACTGCTGGTAGTGGTAGAAGCCGCCGAAGGTGCCATTTTTTATCTTGTCCTTCTCTCTTGATTTTTATCTCAGGGGTGTATTCCTATTATCTCCTCCCAGTTAGAGAAATAAGAGAAAAAAAAGAAAAAGGAGACCTCTCAAGGTGGCATGAGAGTAAAAAATCGAGAGGAGACAGAATTGCGTGTCTCCATTTTTGCGGTGAAGATGTTTCCTTGTCGGCTTGTCTCCTTGTCTCCTTGCTTGCAGTAGTGCACCTAGTTGAGTAACAGTGGAAAGTGGAGCAGTGGAACAGTGGACTAATAGGGTATTTTTCAGGGTCTTCAATTGACCACTCTTGTCCAATCATTCTCCATCCTCGGGGCACACGGACCCCGCACGACCTCCCATCAAATGTCCTCACCCCACTCCTCCAGCGGGATGTTCCCCTGAACTTTTGTTACTCACTAACGTTACCAGACAGGAGGGTAGGAGCCCTGGAGATCGCTCAACTGTCGTACTAAGTTCTACCTACATATACTTTTATACACGTGATGATACTTTCAGCTACCTACCTAGGTACCTATATATTAAAGTTGTCTTTTCTAGAAACTCGACATACATGTAATCATTCATCGCTACTAATTTACTCTAAGGCCTAACTCTAATTCTAGGCTTCTCAATTACATACCTAAGTGCAATTTACTCACACCCCTTTTACTCCTTTTATTCTACCTAGGTATACAATATGTGTCACATTGTCATACCCGCCACCTAAGCCACCAAGTTCACGGTAATCACGAATATACCAGATAGACGTATGAGTAAGGATCTCATATAATAAGATTATCATAATTCAGTCAAGCCACCCGGTTCTAGTCAAAACAATTATGTAAGTAGAAGAGAGATCCCACGACAGAAATCCCTTGCATCTCGCCTACTGTACCTAGGGTCTAGCCATTCACGTCTGATTCTTGGGACTACCAGATCTTATCAGATGCAATATGATCCTTGCGCAAGGGCGGTCACAGCTCATGTGCCGGTAATGGCTGGCGAATAGGGTGAGACCAGTGACCGATCGTGCCATACAGCAGACGAATTACTGAGGCCCTTGGTTCAATGCACTAAAATTCCACCACGAGATCGTCTTTATAGTCTTATATGGGGCTTAAGCCTACACCGCAGCTCAATGGCTTAATAATTGTGTAGCCACCTACCAAAGGGGCGAGGCAGGCTGTAGGTATGACATTATAGATAGGTGATCAACTAATCCCCAGTTACGATCGAGCCTCACATAATATTCCATCTAAAGCGAGATATAAATTGGCGAAGAGTTCTCTTAGATCACCAATACGTCAAATACCTAGGTAGCTTTCAACTTTGATAACCAGGTTGCCAAATTCCCATTCTATATAACTAATGAATACCTTCGCCGTTAGGTGCCGTCGAATCAGTCGTGATAAATAGCGCGGCATCTTGTTGGAGCGAGCCGTTGTAGCTAGAAGTCGGTCTACCACCTCAAGGGGGCCCATCCAACCATAATTGGTTTTGTGTATGTCAGGGTGAAGATATACAGGAATTCGGCTAACCCGTAGTCTAATGTGCCACTGCTTCTAACGCCAGCCCCCAAGTATTTTATCGTTATGTGTGTCCTTATCGTGGCTCGTGATTCGGTGCCTGCCGGTCTTCCATGACAAGGTGGCTTCGCTATGTTTTCCTACTTGATGAACATAGGTACGTGGCTCCGTCTAGGTACTCTATCTAAGTAGGTATTCGCAAAAGCACGTTGCTACGTAGAAAAGCGTGTCATTTGACTAATCGACTTTAGAAAGGTACTATAAAATATTAAAATATTTATTATCCATAGATTATTACTAAGCTCTATCTTGCTTCCTTAAGTCGCATGGAAAATGCTGTAGTGTTGCCCATAAAGTACCGAGATAAAACTCCGGTGAGTATCATGCGTACATAAAGGATATCTAAACGGAACAAGTCGTGAAATCCTTCCACTTAAATCCATTGATTAGATGTTAACCCAATATAATTTTCTGCAGTGCGGATAGCTCGGAATCATCCGCCTATGCCTCGAAGATATCGAAACATAAGTGCGATCTGCCGGGCATCCGCATCTCGAAGAAGAAGGGATTGGTGGCTCTTTATGATAACTCAACAAGATTTGACATGTAAAACTACTAGGCAAGTCAATGATACGCTGGAGAAGCCGTCCTATAGCCAAATGAGGCGGTCACAAGAGCGATCCGGGAGAAGGAGTAAGCGCATACCTATATATTATTTGGGTATGAATGTGCGTGAATAGATAGCCCGATCCTATCAGGAGCCGTCTCAACTGCAATCTAAATGGGGTCCAAAAATGCGGGATGGATGCCACACAAGCAGGGCGGACCAAGTGCAGGGCTATACAACTATGGTAAGTCAATGCATCTAGGGTCAGAATACTACGTAATTTATTAACCACACAGCCTGGTAAGGCATAATATATAATATCATATTTACAATAATATTTTGGCCGACCTAGACCTAGATTGAACTCGGGATGGGGTGGACATGTAAGGGGGGCGGAATAGCTGTTGGCTGCTTTCGCTTGTTAGACATTTGAGACAAGACTTGAAAAATATGTATAGAAGAAAACGGGAGGAACTAATTAAATACGGACTATAGTTTCCTTTCGTTGATTAATAGCCACTTTTATTATGCATATTATAACTGTGAAGTGATAGCCGAGTGGCACTCGAACAAGACCCTTGTCGAAGAGCCGATGCATCTCACCTGCATCAAATCCGGGTGATCTTTTAATGGGCAAAAGTGTAGCATCCCTCTGCCAGGTTCTGATACATGGCTGTCTCCGCCCAAGCCCAAGGCTCATATCCTTCAGATTCTAAAGGCGGCATTAATGCTGTATGCACGAGTGAAGGGTCTGACGTAGAGCACGAAGGCGAATAAAGGTGACGAAATTCGCCAATCAGCTTGCCTCTACTCTTGCCGATAGTAATAGCGTCCTCGGGGAGTAATGGACTCCCACTTGTCCCCGCTTCCAGATGATAGCCGACTCTATTAGTATTTCCATCTCGCAAACTCGTTGTATTCTGCCCTAATATGTATTTTTCGCGGAGCATACCGGTTAGCTTAGCTGCGGGATCGAAGCTGAGATAAACCAAGACTTTTAGACCATGCGCATCTTCCCCCGTTGCGTAAACTATCGACCGTTCATCACTAGAGGTGGTAACGCTACCCAAACAACCAGGAGGATTTAGTATTCCGTAAATACCGTCTAAAAAGGCGTTGCGGCCGAATAAATCCGGATCTGGGGGCCAGAAATGTATTTGATTAGGTTGGTAACGTATCTCCGTTTGGCTGATAGGTATTAAAACGCCCCCATCCGAAGGGAGGGGTTCCTGTTCCCTATGCCCGGTTCTCAAGCGTAAGCGGCGTAAACCTGTCGATCCGCTAGAAGCGTCATCAACTAAATCCAAATAAGTATTAGAACACCGTTGATAAAAACGTAGATGAGTTTGACCACGTGTGAACATTGGTGTCATAGAACTGTCGTCTCCTGGATGTACCTTTTCGGATGGACGGAGCCCCGAAGCTACCATATTGTGCTTGTCCAAATGCTCAATTGTCCTGTTTGAAAAGCCTACTGGGCCCGCTGGGATATTTGGGGCAGGCTGGGGTTCTTCGTCGTCGCTCGTTTCCGAGTCATCATCGAAAAACACCTCGGTGATGTAATATGATCGCCGACTTCCACTTATTCCAGCAAGCCATTCTTTTCGAGATTCGATTATGTGAAGTCTACCCGAAGCCTCGTCTTTTTCAAGCTTGAGAAATCCCCATCTGTCGTCTATGGGACCTTCGGCATGTTCTCTTCTCCAACTAGGATCTTTCTTCATGGTTTGCATCTTAGAATTCGGATCATGGAGTGGGAAGCGAAAGCAGTGATAATAGGAGACCCAGTCGGCTTCTCTGAGCTCAAAATCAGTTTGATTTGACAACCCATAAAAGTGGCCATCCCAAATTTCAAAGCAAACAGTGGAGCCGAGCTCATACCCGACCACACTTGCCAAGTGCATTTTCCGAGGGAACCATGAGCCCCTCTGAATATTGAAACCGGTCAGCACCCAATTCCGAAAACCATCTACGCCTTCTTCCGAATGCGTCCCAAAGTACAGGTAATCTTCATTGTTTCGCACGAATATTTTAGATGTAGACTCTAGTCGCAGCTTAGCTATGATTTCCTGCTTTTCGGCTTTAATAATCAATAGCCAGTTTTCCGTGTTTGGTAAAGCGAATGAAAATAAACATGAAGTAATGCCACTGGCATGATACAAAACCCGGAATTTGTATTTTCGACTTTTTGCTGATCGAGGTACTGCCTCACGAATTAAAGCTGGAATATCAATGACGACTTCCAAGCTTGCAGATCCATGTAGGTCCAGAATCCGCAGCCACCGACGCGGTCGCGACTCGACAATGTAACAAAGTATCCCGTGAATATATTCGAAGGAGTCGGCAACCCCAACAATGCCTAGGATGTATGGTGACGCTTGTGCTAGTGCCTGGTGTCTTTTTGCAACCCGACGTAGGGCTCGGGAGAAGTGGCCGGTCCGCTGCGCCTCCCGCGCCTCAAGAGTATAAGAAGCTTTGGCCTTTTGAGGCGGAGTTGTTAGCAACGGAATTCGACGACGCAGGCTGCCTCAATTTGAGATAGAGTGGCAACTCACAGTCATAATCGCTCTGCAAAAACTTTCTTCTCTCACAAGGTATTGGAAGTGGCGGCTACATAAGGATAAATTGAATATTTGATCTATGGTTAAATATTTGACAATATAAGCCATTATCTCATAAGGTAGCCGCTGTAGTCCCGGTGTCCTTGGAGGTGTTATCAACTGGTATTCCGACGCACACATCGATCCTGGACAAACTAGTATAATCGATGTGGCCGGGACAATAGGCAGCTAAGTTGGGGGTGAAGGGGACGGAGGACCACTGATCGTACATTGCGTACTTTCAAGAGGGGGAAATCGAAAGTAGGCGAAAGTAGGCGGACTGATACCCAATATTGTTCAGGCACGGCGAGGGAAAAATAGGTACTTGTAGGTATTCTATTAGCGAGATTGCCGAAGAGCCTCATTATTGCCCGAATGAATGATCCACAACATGGGTTTAGGGGAAAGAGCAAGGCTCTCGAGTTGATCCACAGACTACCTAAGATAGGTAGTGTCTTTCTTGTCTTGTTTGGAGAGTAGGGCAGTGCAAATCGATACTACACAGCCAGCCTTATATCTACTGCACTTGCGGAAGCCATCTCGACTGACCTGGCAGCCTGGGCAAGGGATAGCAAGAGGAATTTTATGGCTGATTTTAACATATTCGCCTGGTCTCGATCTGTATGGCACGATACACATTCTTTGATGTGTCTTAAGTGTTAAGTGAATGGTGAGAAAGCAAAAGGGCGTGTGGTGATACAATGCTTCCCGACTATCTAGGTAGGTAGGTAATTACACATCGGTTGATACCGGGTATAATTGGTTAGATGATACAGGCATGGCAAGCCTTGAGAAACATAAAGAACAGCGATCCCCTTTCGAAGATTCCTTTATTGTTTTCCTGGAGGGGAAAAAACGTGAGCAGAGCCGCATTTACCAAGTTCTCGTGGTGATCCTACCCCAACCCAGTCTGGGTCCCAAAAATCTTATCCCTTACATTCCCCTCACCCTCTTGAGCTTTTGAGCCGCTTGATATTGTCATCATATACCTTATGTAGGCTAGGCGTTGTGGATATTCTGTCTAGATTCATACAATCCATGCTGGGTACCCAGATACCTAGGTACTTATCAAGGTACCTGAATACATACCTAGGTACCTACATGGTATGTATTGTGCTACGGCATTTCCTCCCATTTTTTCCGCGCTTGATGCAACATGAATCGGCCATCTAACTTAAAAATCATATTGGCGGATTGGATGCATCGGAGGTCATTATGTACCTAGGTACCTCAACCCGCATAGATGTTATCTATGCAGATAATGATAATAGGCTAGCTTGATTTACTACACAATTAATTGGTCTTAACTTGAGGCTCAACATACCGGGGCCGCGCCGAGATTTACTTATTCTGGTCTTGGACCCCAAAAATTGAAGCAGGCTCTACCCGACTTATTTCTTGCACTTCCGCCCCCATCCTGTCCTCGCTTTATTCTCGTTTCTCCCCTCTTGAACGATACCTATACTCTTTGGTCCGACGTGAACAAATCAGCGAGAATATCCAGCCCCGTCCCAATTTGAGAGGTTCTTCCTTTTGAGTAAGGCTTTTATTGTTTTGGGCATGTATTTGGGCAATCATACGTCAGCTCCGGATCTAATGGGTGGCAGGAAAACCCCACGGGTCTTAATCGTGTATCGTGTAAGAATATAGCGTCAGTCAGTCAGTCTCGTGACTTGTGGTGTTTTTTGGGCGCTGCATGTGAACCATCTAAGCACACGAGGAAAAAGCTTCCGCGGCAATCTAAAAGAGAAATGCTTTTCCTCGGGAAATGGTAGTGTGAATAGTTTAACGAGGAGCTGAAAAAAAATAAACCTAGGGGGACTATCGTCTACCCATGAAGTAAGGATCATCTGCAAATCGAGTGTTGGCTATACCTCAGCGTACCATCGAAAAGCCGCGGACCGTCTAAGCGAGGTGACTTTAGTGGAAGGTTCAGCTTCCAAACGGCAGAAGAACGTTACACGCTGGTTAGTCCATCCCACAGATCGCTCTTCAGTGCTACGGCTAATAATGGAAGCACTGTTACTATACAACCATCCTATTCACAAAAAACGCCTTGTATCCTGCTCCTCTGAAGAGGTTAGCACTCTGAAAATCCACCCTGGGATGCCATCGTTCAGTTGCAGCCGAGTGTCTACTCTACAATGCACATTTTACAGGCCGAGAAATACCACCGCATCCTGACACCCAAACCATACCCAATCTACTTGATAGAGTAGTTGAAATTTGGGGTTATCCGCATCCTATATGGTACTCTATTTAGGTGGTAGATTTCCCCCGGATTGAAACGTAGCGGACCCCCGGTAGTAGACCTCTAGGAGGTACTGCGCAACTCATGCACAGTTCCGATAGAAATTCATATCAGTCACGGCGTCCACTCAAAAGTGGGTATGTCTAGACATGTCATACGATTACTTGAGAGGATTAGCTTCACGCGTTAGAACGCTGATGAGATATCAATTTCCCGAGAACTACCATGACAAAATTTCAGCCTACCTAGGTTTGAAAGACTATGCCACGTAGCCTTTCGTAATGATTGGAATATAAGGGCTACGGATAGCTTGAATAAGATGCCGTATAGGGTGACTGTATCCGATACAGGTGTTGTGTCCATTTCTCCCACCTATAGCGGTTCTATGCTAACTGTTGAGTAGAGCACTTGAATTCATGTTGATTCTATAGAATAGAATTTCTCTGGATCTCCTGTGGCTTAGTCACAAACGGAACGATGCGTCGACAAGCAGATTCATATATCCGCAGAACTAATTGGCCCAGACCTCCTTAGGCCATCTGATGCCAATTAATGAAGATTTTTGGGCGCGGCCATAATTCCGACCCAGGCATGACGCTTTATTGGTTTCCTATACCCCGAGTGGACAGTTATCCAGATGTGTGAAACACCAACTGCGGCCCGATAGGATAGTTGTCTTGCTGAAGCCAAAGAAACAGCACGAATATAACGCGAATGATCTCTGCTCACGCAGTATCTGGGCGCCGCCTTCATCGATAATGAATGTCGCCACTCAGACGGTGAAGATCTAGTTAGGTCAGGCGACAAGTAGATCGAGTTTGTGTCACATTACAAGCTTGATAGAAACTTACGGAATATGGGGTTGTATATGTTCGGATGTTTCGAGGCATACCGAAGCCGACGATGCTACTGCTGACTGGCTTCCACGCGGCCCATAAGCAACCAAACGAAAATCTTACTGAAACATTGACAAGTGCTGCAACGAGTCATCGGCCCGCATCGACTGATGGTTGAGGATACATCCGAAATTTGGTCCGATCCTATTCGATAATGTATAGGATTGCACAATGATAGATTCCCATGCGGTTGCTATGTGTCAGGACCAAGACCCCCCGAGCGAAATATGTACCAATCATGTAAAAAGGCATTGTCGCTCGTTATTCCACACCAAAAGTATTCCACATCAGAAGTATTCCGCTATCGGTCGCGAGAGGGAGGTAGATCATGATCAACGGCAGGTATCAGGCATACTTGCATGAGGCTGACTTGAACTTGGCGAGAACCTGGTTCCCTTGGCTCCCCGAACCCGAGAGCTGCAGATTATGCGATGCGGTAACAACTGTGAGCTTTACATGTCACCTATCATGGTGCCAGCCGAGCTTTCTTGGTGCTGTACCGTAGCGTGCTTCTAGTGTCTCATCTAACATGCATGCACAACTAGCATATTGGAACAGAATCTGTTAGGCACACCAGTGAGGCTTACAGGAATGTAATGTCGACTGCTACCTACCTTGGATCCTTGGACTGGAAATGACTTCCGATAGAAGGAGATACGGTCCCCAGTACCGGGTTGCAATCACTTTAAACAGAGTCGTAGAGCATTTTGTATTGAAGCGTGGACCTGGTAGTTGGCTCTTTAGGACGATAGATTGGACCTATAACGGGTATTTTTTCCCTGTATATGTCGTGTAGCTCGAAGGGGAGTAATATTTATTAGTCGCGATTGCGACATTATGGTAGGGAGATAATGTGGGATTCGAGATTGTTTGAACCGTCATATCGGAACATATCCAGGTAGACGAGCGTGTACCTGGAATGATGCTTGCGATGCTGATCTCTGGAGTTGGTTATTAGGTATTTAGCGAACTTAACCATTTGATTATTTTTTGTCCTTGATTTCTTTTATGTCTTCTTAGTATGATTTCGTTATTAATGAGGATTTATTGAGTTTGGTGGGAGATGGCTGATTTAGAATATTCAAAAGAAAAGGAATTTACATGGATGAATTTAGAATCAGATTGCACCTACTCGATTTATTATCGTATGATTTATGGTTTGCACTTGGCAGCAACTGGCAAAATAGGTAAGGTCGACTTAGTCAAACATACGATTATTAGGTAGGTACCTACCTAGGTAGTTATTGGCAGACAACCTTGGAACATTAAACATTAAGAGTTCAGTTCGTGACCACATTGTGACAACTACGAACCTACTCCTAAAACCTCGTCCATCAACCACCAACCACAGATGATATCACAATAGTTTTGGTGGAGGATTAAAATGGCGCTTAGAGGGAATATAACGCCAAAGGTACGCTTTGCGCCTTATCAATCACCTATCTTTCGCGCCTGCTAATACGAATATCGCCTATCAAGACTATTATGGCACCTGCAGCCGCCTTCACCATGGCATGTGTCTTGTTTGTGTGCGTACCTTGTGCACATTATATTCATACATTTCTATAAGGTTTTTTTTTTTATTAGGCGCTCGATATAAATATTAACGGATCCCTTAGCTACACCCGTTCTTCTATGAGAGAGGCCAAGCGCAATGCTGTGAGTGTTTCAAGCCTCCTCCCCTTGCCAACTTTTATAATCAAAAGCAAGTAGCTTATGAGTCTAGCAACATGAACGGGCGCAAAAAAGAAATCAGCCAAGCGGGCCAAGCGGCAGGGCAGAGTAAAGAAGATTGAAGCGGACCAGGTTTCTATCTTGCAGGATGAATCTCACCGCTTCTCTTTTGCGCCATGTTATAAATCATTTCGCCACAAAGTGAAACGCGGACGTCGATGAGACCATATGATGCAAACTCGATTGGCTCAACGTGCTTCGCCGGATGGTATTGGGAGAGAGTAGGCCTCCGAAGAAAAGACCTCATGGAAAAACAAGAATGCTATTAAGGCCCGACCATCATAGTGTGAAGGAGGGAAATGTCATAAGAATGACTAGCTGAGCCCGTTGGTGTAGGATCCTATGGGACCTATTATCCAAGGTTGTCTTCGGGTGTTACAACCTCTTTCGTTAGAGAACGCCAATAGGATAATCGTCTCTTTCCTGAATGTGATAGACAATGACTATTGATTGGTTATTCGGATTACGAATCGATCGAGGATGTGATATCGAGGAGTAAAGAATTCGAATTCAGGGTCGGGCGTTATTTTATATTATTCGACTCAGGGTACCTATTGTTGTACCTAGCCCGCGTGTATCAACAATTATCATAACTGAAGCCACTGACTGACAACTGCTAGAGACCCCACTACAACCCCTGTCACGGGTATCTTACGTGGATTTTTAAGCTCTAAGGCACACCTGCTTGGTAACATTTAGCGTAGAGTTAATAGGTATTAGGTGGTATTAGGTAATGGGTTCTACGTAATTGTCTACCTGTCGCAAACCGAAAGAATTGTAGCTTCAAGAAATCTATCCTTTTCCTCCATTCCCGTACCTACCTACCTACCTACCTAGCCTAGGTAATTCGAGGTATTACGCCGACATATGTACACCAATCTAGTCATGATACATTAGCATTACAATTAATACTATTATGGCTGGTAATAATGTCCTCTCCCTGTTGGGGTGGACATTCCTCCCTAATGTACGTTATCGCCATTCCCTCCTCATGTCCCTCTACCTTTGTCCTCTCCTCATCTCCGTCGACAATAACACATTGTAACTAATTCCGTGTAGCTTGCGACTGGCTGGGTACAATCAATCTACTACGGTCTTACTATCCGCGCCGGCGACCCCAAGCCCGCACCGAACTCACCTCGCTACGTCCAACATCGTCGTCGAATCCATATCCTCGTCGTATCGCTATATCTATTATACACCATCTACGAAGCCGACTACGAGCTCCGTCGCGCTTCCGACTACTATGCCGAACTTGGTGTGTCCTTTTCCGCTTCCGAGCGCGACATCAAGAGCCGTTTTCGCCGCCTTGCTGCCCTACACCACCCTGACAAACTTATGAGCGCTGGTGGAACAAGCGAGGACGCCGATTTCTTCATCCATCTCAAGACCGCCGCCGATACTCTCACCGACCCCGCGCGACGCTTCGCCTACGAGCGTTTCGGCCCCGACGTCGTATCTTGGAAGCATTGCGTCACCATCCGCGACTTTGTTACCCGCGGTGTCCAAGTTCTCGTACCCTACTACGGCCTCGCCGCCATCGCCATGTACGTACTCGGGTTATTGGGTTACTTAGAATGGGGACGATACTGGAGATGGTTGACCTTGATTGTTCTATGCGTTTTCGAGCTACACACTATAACACGACCTACGTTCCCACGGTTTCTCGGAAATCTCATCAACCCATTCTTGACACATTTCACTTCTCATCCTCCATATCTACCTTTCCAGGTCATATCCCTTGCGCGCAAGCTCAGCATTACGCTATATATCGCCTTCTCACAGATCGGACCGCTGCTGCAACAACAAAGCGTAAAGCCAGGCGAGGCGTCGGAGAAGGCGCTGCGACAGAGTCTAGATAGGCTCGAGCAGACAGCCCGTAGTATGGATGTCGATGCAACGCGGCTCATGGAGTTGGAGATGGCGCCCTTCGCTGGCGACCCTGAGGTGATTAATAGCATGCGGACAAAGCTCAAAGAGTGGCTTGTACAAAACACAATACGGGCGGATCCTATGGTGAAGGATGCCTTAGGGAAATCGTTTCAGAAGAGACGAGTAGATGCCCCGGCGGGTGCTAAAGGAAATAGATGACGAATTGTTAGACATTCTACCTTACTAGACACTTTATACACCAATTGAAATATGACCAACTTTTCCCTCTTTTGCAATCCTTATATACATGATCGTACATATACTATTAATATTCGCCATGATACATCTATTAGACTTCTGGAGTCTTCACGCCATTATGAGTGAAAGGTATCTTATACGACCATGGTTTTATTTAGGACTCTGTCCAAGAAATAACCCCTAGAGTCTCTGCCTCCCTCTAGTTTCGATAGGGATCAATACCATCCCAACAAAGGCAGCGAGGATCAGAATCGCTGACATGTATATAGGTGCCTTGGTGCCATCGCCAGGTATATTAGCGGCGAGAATCGGAGCAATGAGCCCTGTGACACGGTTCAGGAAGCTCGCTACACCCGTTCCGGCACCTCTCACGGGCGCGGGGAAAATCTCGGGGGTAAAAGCGTAGAGTACACCATACATGATATTCTGGCAGAAGGCCTCGACGCAGGTGAAGAAGAGCTGCCAATTGGGCGTCGTACCAAAGGCCACAAAGAAGAACAGGAATACGGCCGAGATTAGCGTGGAGATGGCGAGCGTACCCTTCCGTCCAAGGAACGGCGACTTGTGATCGACGGTATACGCGGCGAGTAGACTTCCCGGTACACCCACCACGGATATTATTGCATAGTTGCGATATGTTTCCGACGGAGCGGCATTGTGTACCGCAGCCCCCTCGCCGCCGACTGGCGCATCTGAACCACCATGTGACAGATATTGTGGGAGGAATGCATTAAAAAGCGGATATCCTAGACCTATAGTACTCCAACAGAACCAAATTAAAAGCGTCGCAACGCCAAGTTTGCGGTTCTGGAAGAGTGGCTTTATGTGGCCAAGTGAGAAGGACATGAGATTTTTCTTGATGATGTTCGTAGCTGAAACCCTCGTTGGTATTCTTTCGGCACCTTCAGCATCCACCACGGCATCCATGATCTCGTCAGTAAGCCAAGTTTTCCTCTTATTCCTGTATGCGATACCGTGGACAACGGTGACGGCTTCAGATTGTCGTCCCTGGGACAGAAGATACTTGGGCGACTCGAACAGGTGGAAAACACCGAATCGGATAAGGAACATAACAAATGTGATTATACCAATAGTCAAGATGAAATGTCGCCATCCTTGGTCGGCAGGCCAGTTTGTAATGAAGTACCAAGCAAAAATGGAGGAGACGAGTTGTCCTACTGGCCACCACACGGATAAGAGAGTTAACAGAGCACTAGAAGAGTCTGGTAAAATCTCTAGGAAGAGTGCCCCATCAACTGGCAGGTTTCCCCCCACTCCGGTCCCCATACAAGCAAAAAGGATACAAACAGCTATCCAGCTCGGCGCATACGCCGCCCAGATACCGAAGATGCTCGTGATTAGTAAAGTGACGTTAAAGGCAATGCGTCTACCTATAATATCGGATCCCAACCCCCAGAAAAAACTGCCTAAGCAGAGTCCAACGTAGAGAGAACTGGTGGTATATCGAACCTGTTTCTCCGATACGCCAAATTCATCAGAGAGGGATGGAAGAGTCAACGAGACGCCCTGTATTTATGTAAGACACGAGGTACCAAGACAATAAACTAGAAATATGAAGTAGATAATTACTTACTTGCATCCAAAGACTATAAGTATGATTAGCACAGATGCAAGACGCTGTTGAAATTTGGGTATGCTCACTTGTCGGCAAACCAGCCAAAACCACACAAAACGAACAGTTGCCAGTTATACCGGCCCATGCCGATATCTTGAATGGCCTTATTTATGAGCTTAGATTTTACTGTGGAGGGTCATTATTAGCACCGGCTCTTAATTAGTATTAAGCCAGTCGAGGAGCGAGGCTCACATTCGTACTCGGTCCATTGGCCTCGAGATTGACCTTTGCGGACTTCTCTCCTTAGACCTTCGATAGTATACTCAGCCGCACTCATCTGCAGCATGCCGGTGTTCTCATCGTCGCCATCCTTCGGTAGGCCGGCATCGGGGTCATCAGAATTAGTGCCCGCTTCTTCTTCTTCTTCTTCTTCAAATTCGCTTCTCCCGGATCTCGCGGAATGACTATGTAGGTGCGCTTCCTCGAGTGGGACTAGGACGCCAACATAATCGTGAACGGATTCTCGGGGCCCGAAGAATGATGGGAAAGAAAGGAACCTCATAGTGGAAGCAAGAGGAGTATAGCGAGGGACGATATATTGAACACTACGACCCCATTCGTCTAAATTTCAAGGTCGACGAGACCTCAAAATGGATTATAGATTAATGAATTGATGAATTTGGGCTTTTTGAAGCAAGTATCGAGAATTCCCTCCCGTTTTCGGTCTAGGGAAACTTGGAAAATGTCTTGGAATGCCACGTGATGAATAAGTAAGATAGATGACACGAGGCAAGACACAAAAGCACTGACTTCTCCAAAAAGATTAGAAATCACCTTCTTCTTCCTCTACTTCTCTCTTCTCTTCTTCTCTCGCCCTCCCCAAATGATTAAATGGGCGGATGACGCTGTTTCGTCGCTCTCGGTGCAGGTGATGAAGAAGTTCTTAGATGTACCAAGTAATAAAGTAATCAAGTAACATTGATAGGATCGGGTGATTGCAGTGAATGTCCGGATGTCTTACGGGGTACGGGGTTATCCCTACCTAGTAGATGCCCCAACTTCTTTAAGTTGTCGCTGTCCAACTGCAACGCTACAAATATGCCAGATATCCACTTTTTAACTACCTGGACTTACTACGGAGTATGTACCTACTCCGACGCTCAATTCCTATTGGCTACTTAGAATCGCCATCTTCAAATACAGTTTCACTATTCATTGAGTACATGTACATTGTCTACCTTATGTACCTAGGTACCTAGTATTTCCTTGACTTGAGTCTCTGAAGAACATTGAAGCAACCAACTATATTCAACTAGTAGCAGTTGATGGTACATGTAGTATATATATCTCAAGCACGTTTAAATCTAATAAATATAGACGGTTTTATCAAGTATTTTCAAGCACTTCATTAGAATAGAAACGTACCTAGAAGATCTTCATCTTCTGCGCAAGTACCAAAGCGCCCCATCGTCATAGGTCATTTCAATTTCTACACCGGTCAAGGAGGTATCATCCGCGCTCGATTTTCCAGGCAGCCAAGGCAACCATCCTTATTGACACTTATTTATTGCTAAGCTTCTATTCTAAGCTTCTGAATATCGGTAGTTACACTTCTGGATCGAAGTAATACCAGCTCAATGTGATATCTAATAATACAGAACTGGTTTCTCGGAAGAAATAAAGAAATTCGAATATTCGCGACAGGGCTCCATAAATCTCCTCTGCCATCTCAGATGTCAAATCCGAGCCGAATTCCGACCTGAGGTCGTGTAACACTTATCGTCTAGATTTCGTGCCCGTTTCTCTTACAAGATAAAACTGACACTCCTATGGTCCTTCAAAGGAGGCCTTCCGACCTGCACCACGGTAGAAGGAGCATCTCCAGGGCTGATATCGAAGTAATCTACTTTTGAAGTTCTTCGTAGTCCTACGCACTTGCGCTCCGTTACCGTACCCAACCCACCAGGCGGCGTGTGGGGGTGAAGATCGAAATACCCCCCCTGAGAGCCCCTCTCGGACGAACTCCCCGGTTCGATGGTATAATATTGGTCATTTTGGTCGTTATCGTGATCCGAATCTGCCTTAATCTCATTGCTCAACCCAGATCGTTTCATACCCCCTTGTGTCGTCTTCGGCTGTGTCATGGTTAAGCCCGTGTCTCTGATTAATCGATGTGAAGACGATCGACCCAGTCCCGGCCTGTTCGAGTTGCGACTGCTGTGTAGCGAGTTGAACTGCCGCACGTGTGCATGGTCGAGTCGTTCGTAATGCCAGGCTGCGTTAGGATCGTTGCTTATGGGAGTTCGAGATGGTGAAGGGTCTGATTTAGAATGAGGACGACCCTTCCGCTGGCTAACGGTTCCTCGTTCTTCGCTCGGTTTTCCCAGTCCCATTTGGTGTTCCCACCACCCCTTTTCCTTGGTCCCGCATTTTGCGACGTCGCAGAGGGCCTCCTCCACAACCTGTTCCTGCTTCTCGGAGAGTTGTATGGTTCCTTCGTTCGCTGCAAGGCTAACTAGGGCCGCAGCGTCACGTGCATCACGTTCTTTCTTGACAGGATTAGATCGAAGCCCACTCGAGTCAAGCTTGAACACAATGAGATCAGTGAGCGAGATATACGGTATTTCGCTACTGGATATTTCTTGAACCTTCGCAGCCGATTCTGGAAGGTAAGGCGACTACACTTGTCAGTTACATGTAGTGAACCCGCACCCAAACATTCAAACTTACCAACCACTCGGGACTGATATCGATTCGAATTTCTTGTCCTCGTGGGCTTTTATAAAAGAGCGCCTGGGAACGTTGAAAAAAGGGCGAACCCGGACGCTCGAGTAGTCGCTTTTTCAACGAACTAGGCGATGTTGAGATGTTTGTTATGAAATTAATATTCTATCATAAGACACATGATGTTAGCTTATACTCCTTAAGTGTTGGTGCTATACTCTATCTTACGTCTGTTGAGCGGTATTCTGGGAGGTAGTGCCATAATGCTAGCCCGCCGATGACCGAGAGCCTCGCATGTCTGAGGTCCTGTATCTGCTTCACGTTTTGGATAACATCTCGAGCAGCACGTTCAAGTTCTTGCAATCGAGCCATTCTGCCTCTATTTGAACTAGTAAACTTTGATGAGAAAGGTAAGACTTAATAAGTCAAAAAAATTTACGACGGTAGCGAAGTAGTGCGTCGTTAATAGAAGACAAGTTTTAGAAAGGTTGGAATGGTGTATAATGGGCAAGTGAGGGAATAGAGTTGGAGCTGGTGGAGTGTTGATGATGTCTTGATCTCATAGCGGCGCGGGCATCTCCCACTTTATACACCTTTGGTTATATTGGAGACCGCCATGTAACACGAAGGGTAGGGGGTGTGAAATTGTCAGCAATCTCGATATCGATCCTCGCTGTGTCGTTCTGGTGAGCAGTATCGAAACTTACGAGTCGTGGGTAATATATCAAACCCCACGAAGTCGTGACTAGGCGAGACCCCAGAGATGAACGAAGCCGGGGGGCCTTATGTCCACTAAGATGTGAAACCTTAGACTGTCCTCTAAGGAGGGGAGTGGCGATAGAAGCCAGCGAATGAAGGATATGGACGACTACTGGTAGTTGTTGATATCCCATGTCTCCTTTCGCCGAGTCGTCAAATGTTTCCATTGTGAATTGGTGGTCTTCATAGGATACATGTTCCGTGTTATTCCAATGGTGTTCATGACTCAGACAATTGATGTTCACAATCTAAAGCTGTAAGTTGAGAGGGATATACCTTGATGAACTATATCGATTCTCTTCTCTAACAAATAACTAAGGTCCCCTTAAATCCGTGCTCTCGACAGGCCACATAGTTACTTGGAGTGCTATGAGCAAACCCAGACGTATCTCTAAATGCTCTTAATACCAACAATCAAACTAGATTTCCTATTCTCGACCCTCAGGGAAAAGTCATATCCGTTCATATAATTCCTATACATATAATCATAACGATCTAACATAAGTCTTCTAGTTATCGGTATTTGAAAGGAGGGGGTGGGGGCACATACAAAAATCCTCGAAGGAATTTACCGACTGCCCTCAATTCCATTGTTCAGTATGGGAAACTCTTGCCGATTTTTTTCAAACTCCACTCGAACCATTAACTGAATCGTAATTTGGGCTTGGCCTCTCGTCATGAAAATTTGGCCCTTCATAGTATTTCTTATTGGATATGATTGAATCTATTAGTTAGAATATGGCTGTGCTGTCTGCGATAGTGTGGCATTAGGCTGTTACGCAAGCCTCCTGTTTTCCTATATTCGGTCTAAGCATTAAGTATGGCGCACTTTATTGATACTATTCTCTCCTCATTTGCATAGTACCTGTCGAATATGGTAATAATACTACTAGCCCAGCCGCCATGTTCCCGGACGCATTACGAATACTTTCGCGGGTCCATAGAAAACTCATTACCGATTCGCCATATTCCCCAGCCGAGACCATACTGCCAGGATGCTCTCTAGACCCTAACTCCCAACCTTTCAAGCCATGTTGCCTTGTTCCTCTATTTCCGAGCGAATCGTAGGTTGTACAAACGGTTTAATAAAAAAGATGCGATTCGTTTTCCGCCTATCATAATAGAGGCGGCCCTTCTTTCAAAATCTCCCCAATAGATAAAATCGTATCCGCCGTACCATCGGAGTTGCTGTGAAAACGCATTCGTCTTGGGCCAAAGATTTCTATCTCGTTAGATGAGGTAGTGCTTGTCTTACGTGGTGATATGTGGGGAGGAACACGAATCGATGTTTCCTGCGAGTCACTTGATATTGTTCTCTCATCCCATCTGATTTTAGACCAACGGGGCCATTTCCAGAATTTGAAGCGGTCAGCCCGAGTCTTCCGTAGTCGGCTATGGCGGTGGTGGTGGATGCGAAGGAGAAGGTTCTATACGAGAACTCCTTCGTCATCACCCTCTTTTGCATCCTCCTCATCTTCCTCCCAGTCGACCTCGCCAGCTATTGCTTCGGCCTTCCTCTGTACTTCGGCCAGGCCACTAAGTTCCGCCACATACTCTTTATCTTCTAGAGCACGCTTTACGAATTCCCATCCTTGAGTCCTATACGCTGAAATGATTGGCTTGCTACAAGCACTACAGCATGGATATGAGTGACCTTTAATAGTGAGATTCTGAAACCGGTTTAAAAATCCCCGTATCTGGTGTGGAACTATTCCAAGGGCAAACTCATCCTTAGGATCGCTTTCGTAAATTCCTGACGAGGTGCCGGTCGCAGGGGCTGGCGCGTGATGGCCTAAGGGATGCTGCAACAAGCTCGTCAAGAGTTCTACGAGGAGAGCTGAAGCAATCGCAGCGATGCCAGGTCGTGTGACTGTGCATTGTTGATCGAGTGTTAAGTCCTTTTGGGACTAATTCAATGTTAGACAGGGAAATCGGAATCTATATGGGTGACTTACGTCTCCGGGTGTTACTACATCATTGCAGAAGTAGCAACCCAATGTTTCTTCGCTGCCGTCTTTGGGTTCTGCGCCATGTCGCATGACTACATAAGAATCGAAACCAAGAGCCGCATTCATGACGATTTTTCCCGCCGCCTTGCCCATCACGGTAGGGAGCCATCTCGACTCTCTACTGTCCATCAGGAGGAAGATCGCGTCATGCTCATCGATTAGCGACTTCAGCTTTTCAAAATCCCCCTGTGTATTCTCTACTATTGGATGACCGAGCATTGGGACCGATAAAACATGACCTTCGCTATCGACGCCTGGGTAAATCTCTTTGAGCACTTCTGCTGCCCGTGTTGCCTTTGGGGCACCGCCCTTTAAGCAATCGTTGTAAGTGAATAACGGTTGCCTTACCGGGTTAGAGAAAGATACCGAGCCATAATCAACAAAAGTGATCTTGCGCACACCCCATCCCATGAGGTTCCTCGATATATAGCTGCCGAGTGTACCGGCGCCGAGAAGAAGGCATTTGGTATTTTTGATGATTTCGAGATTGAGATCCGGCGAGATCCGCCATTTCATCAGCTTCAGGTTGAGGTCGACCGACTGATCCGCCAGTCTCGTGGGGTCCATGGATTCAGCTAGACTTACAGACCTCGCCATCAGCTTCCCGGATGGATTTCGCTCCCAACCAGTTGCTTTCGGCATTTCGGTCGTTTCGATTTCCTCTACAGAGTCCATGGAAAGAGGCAATACTATGCTGCGGGCTTCATGTCTACGCGAATGTATATCTCTGTAGCAGAGTATCTGAACGTTAGTCAGATGAAACCGTTGTCTCACTAGTACTAATAGGTTCCTGAGGGGCCATGCCGGGTGCTCCTCGTATGTGGATGGATCGACAAAAGCGACATATCTGTCTTGGTCGGGTACCCCACGGAAGAAACCTGTCTCAAATTCGCGAAGCGAGCCGACCTCCCATTTATAACCGATGTCTTCTGATGGTGGTTCGAGAGGAGGGGATTGGGCCTTGGTGCTTTTCTTCACCTGTACTTTTTTCGCAAGGAAAAAGCCGTGTTCTCTGGCGTCGACGGTGTATCGCCAAGTGCCTACGCGGTCCGCCAAAGCTGTAGTCTCGTCCGGGGTAAAATGAAGGATATCACTAGTACGCTTCCATTGCGGATCGGAGTGGAGAGTTGGAAATCCGAACCAATACGTCATTCGGTATTTCTTGAGGTCTGCATATGAAAGTATAATGTAGTGCGATAGGAGCGAGGGGACAGAATATATAGTGCCGTCTTTTATCGCATCCCATATCTACGAGAGAGAATATCAGCATATTTGTCAGTCTTAGTTTGGTGAGATCAGGATTGGGAATAGTTGGTAGGAAATGACCAACCTGACGTGCAGCGCCTTGGATCATCTCCGTCTTATCCACTTGCTTAAAGGCTTCTAAGGTATTTGTATTTTTGATGATGCCCTCAGCTCTGACAGCATTATACGGCACACTGTAGACCGGACAATTAGCGGACGAAACGACGTTTATACTGCCGCTGTCATCGGTAATAGTCATGGGTAATGAAATATGAGCAAATACAAACATACTTATTACTAGTAAGAGCGCTGGCTAAGACTTGCATCTTCACGCTGTCATCTGGGGCAGTGCCGGGACGAGGCTCGTAGAGCCCTAAGACTGGTCGCGCCGAATCGCTGAGTTTATCATGATCTAGCTTGGAGGCAAATAAGGCCGAGTAGAAAGGCAATTCAATTTCAGAGGCGAACGGCGCAAATTTCAGCGCGGCCATACTGGCGGGGTGGTGGGATGTTGATTGAATAAGAGGTGTGAATGTGAATGGAGGTAGAGGATACAAATGGTTCGGCTAGGTGCGCCGCAAAAAAAAGTGTTAATGATAGATCGTCGCAGATGAACGATCTATCATATATCACAGAGGTATCGCACGGACAGGCTATGTAGCTATATACTCTCCGAGGAATAATTTGGGTTGAATGTTGTAGCTATGAGAAGGAGAGGAGGGGCAGAATTGTTAAAGATCGATTAAATCAGGCTTGAAGTTGGTGAGAGCGGGGCAATGTTTTGAATGCGGCGGGATGTGACTTCCAAAGGGATGACATATGACGACGCGGTATACTAATACAAAATATAACAATTATGAAAGAGACAGTTAAGGAATTTCATTTGGGCTAATGATGACCAAGGCAAAGGCTATTAATATAATAAATAAATAATCAAGAAGTATGTTCATAAGTATTAGAACTTATGATTGATTTTGGGGTCACATGAAGAATCACGGCGTGACCATACATAGGGCAAGTGAGATGTTGCTGATGTGAAGATTCGGAAGCTTTCCAGGCATCATCCCACGCAAATGCTTTGTACTCCGCTGACGTGACCTACCCAATGCCAGGGGCAGCTGAGGGATTCTTGGCATTGGATGGATCTTAGGTACATATATACCCAAGGAAGGGGGTATCTGGTTAGGTATCCACCTAAAAATACTTAGATACTTCAAATGTTATCCACCAAATGCGATAGGTTGTCGGCTAAGTCTCGGCGTTAATAGCCTCTTTTCTTTCCTTTTTTTCCCCTACGCGACGCGTCGCGTCTTACATAGATTAATGAGGGGCTATCTATTTCACCATTTCACCAAGTACCTACCTAGGTACCTAAGCTAGGATTACAAAATTCTGCCTGGAAAATGAACAACTTTCACAAATGCCGACTGCATAATTGAACTTTGAGAAAATATGCTGATAGGAATTTGCGGTGGTAAGATTCCTGATTCTACCTAATACCATTCTCCCTTAAAAAGGCTGTCACTTACACCGACTCTTAGCAAAATGCGCCGGGAAAAGTACGGTGGCTCAATACCTAATAGACCATCATGGGTTTAAGAAGCTACACCTAGAGAAATCAACATCCCAAAATAATGATCATTCAGGTGGATCCGAATCCCAAGCAGAATCAGCTACCCCTGACACCACCAGGACAAATCTCCCTCTACACTCAAGACAGACACCCAGATCTTATACATTCGCGACGTCTACGGCTCTTTTAGACTTCGTTACCAAGCATTGGCGATCTCGGTGGGTCGTAACCGATATCCACGATGAAGCTGTCCTAGAGATTCTCAGTAGACGGCCGTTCTTCATCTTGATTAGTGTTGATGCACCCTTGACTGTGCGCTGGCGGCGATTTCAACAACGATGTAGCGGGCAAAAGGAGGCAGATAACCAAGACCCCATCGGCCTTGAAGATTTTGTGTCGCAATCCGATCGACATCTTTACGACACCTCATCCGGCGTCCTACCACTTATGTCGCGGGCCACGATACGATTATTAAACACCTCGTCGGATCTAGCGCACCTATATGCTACATTAGGCAAGCTGGATTTAACAAACCCTGATCGTCTCCGCCCTAGCTGGGATAGCTACTTTATGTCACTAGCATCTTTGGCAGCGCAGAGGTGTAATTGTATGAAGAGGGCTGTAGGATGCGTATTGGTTGACTCCAAGCATCACGTCATCAGCACGGGCTACAACGGGACGCCGCGACACCTACAGAATTGTGGAGATGGCGGGTGCCCGCGATGCAACTCGGGCGAGAGTAGTGGAGTGTCATTGTCAACATGTCTTTGCCTCCACGCCGAAGAGAATGCCTTGCTGGAAGCTGGTCGCGAGAGAATCCGTGACGGTAGCGTTCTGTATTGTAACACGTGCCCATGCCTAACGTGCAGTATCAAGATTGTTCAGGTGGGTATCACCGAGGTCGTATATAGCCAAGGCTATAGCATGGACAAGGACACAGCTCGAGTCTTTAAGGACGGCAGTGTGAAATTGAGACAGTTCTCTCCAGTAAGTGTGAAGCCCTATTATATTAGTTCCCCTCTACAAGCGTTGATGCTGATTGATACCCAGCCGGCCAATGGGCTAATCCATCTAGAAAAGATGGAACTTTACTAAGACCAACAATGCAATAAAGTCTATGTAGATAGCACCAAGCCCACCTGAAACAGTAGGGACCATCTTTAAATCACGATAAAACGTCGACTGGATACCAATCCCACGTAGAAAATCACGGCCTGTGCAGGCCAGCGATGCACTGAAGGCGACAATATCTTAAAACTAATTGGTATTAGAGAAAATTAGAGTATTTCGCACTCTATCGAGACTAGCATCTTCTGATCAGAGCTTGTCAAGTGGTACTGTTAAGCACGTAACGCGAAACATAACTGACATTCTTGGACCACCGTCAATCTCAGAATTCCCAGGTCGTCTCGCATAAGAACATGATTGACCAAGGCATCTGCGAGGGATAGACGCATTGCTGAACCAAAAAATCGGTAACATGGTATTAACGTCTCGTTCCGTCATTCGTAGCCCCCCCTCCTTCCCCCGGACTTCCCTCCATTCTCATTTATCATCTACGCGGGTAGCGCAGCCTTTGAGGCTCTTCGCTTCGCGAGCCACTTGGATATCCATAGACCGATTAGACCGACACCGACGACGAAAACGATGCAGAACACGACGACCACACCAGCTTCTTGTTGCTAGTATACGTTAGTATCAACTATTAAATAATTATCGCCATAGGTTGACGGAATAGTCTCCTCCAGGAACTATATGCGAGACCCAGGCGGTGAAGGAGGGGAGGGTGTGTACGTACAGCCCAGTTCTCACGGGGGACGATGCGGCTGATGGTGTCGCGAGCGACAATGGCGTTGTTGATCGCAGGCATGATGGCTATCTAGGAATAAGTTTAGCGCGCTGGTCGGTTTGAATTATGGCTACCATGAAATCCAAATTGAATAAGCTAATTGATGCGAATAAGAATAGCAAAGGTATGTTCTGCTTCCGGAACAACCGCGGCGCCACCTCGTCAACGGAAAAAACGCGCAATTAGGAATCTATTGGGTTCAAATGCACCCTATCCCAGGCTTCCGAGAGCTCCATTGAGTAAATTTCCGCAAGGCGAATGCAATTGAGACATATTTGAAGCTAGGTAGAGCTACGGGTGAAATCTCCAAGCTTCCAATTGATAATTAATAGGAATGCGGCTTACCTCTCGGGCGGTCAGAGCGGTTGCTATGTGGAGCGCAAATGGTTGACTCGAGATGTTTTGGTGGAGCTTAACTGTTTAGTTGACGGTCAGAGAAGCTGAGTCTGCGAACAACACAAGCCCTTGGGTGGATGAAGAATATCGCGGTTGAAGTAGGCCTTCGCAAGGACGAGTGAGTTGAGGAGAAGCAAACACAAGAAAGAAAAAAGGGCAAGAAAGGTGGGAGGTGCTCGGGTCAAAAAGGAAATAATAAAATGAGCAATTCGGCGTTAGACCTGGAGACGAGGGAAACCAAAAAAAAAAGCTTGTTCCGGGGCGGGAGCTCGGTAAGTGTGCAGCAAAAAAGACAGGGCGTTTGATTTCTGCGCGATTTTGTAGGTGGAGAGGTTTACAGGCACCGGGGTCACCGGGTCCACAATGTGGGTAGCTGTATTATTGTAATGCCGCAAATTGGGTATAGCGAACGGACATCTGATCTGCAACAATGGGGAATGCGACGAGGATTTGGAAGGGTCGTAAGTAACGAAGCAACGAGCAACGCCGAAAGCTGGCACGCGATGACGAAGCTCTTTTCTCGTTCTTCCTCTCTTGTTGAGGATCAATTGGAAAATAGAATATTACTTACCCGTAGCTATAGATGCCTAGATGCTTTTCCCTAATAGCTTCGGAGGTTCTTGTATAATGGAATTGGTTTTTTGTTATACAGCTGGGATTCTGGATAGAACGGGTTATCGTAGGATTTAGTGAGGAACTTGGAATTGCAGATGGAGAAAGTCGAAGGAGGATGTGGAGTCGCTAGGATATTTGTTTTCGTGCAAGTGCAGTGATGTCAGGCTTGCAGCGGTCCGGGCGTTGCCCGCTACGATGCTAGCACCGCGTCCGGTCTGCAATCAATGGCCTTAAACCCTTTTTGTCATGGTCATGCGATTCTACGTACCTAAGTACCCGGTAGAAGGTGTACCTTTCCCTTACCGCATGAAGCTATGTCCAGATCAAGTACATACATGTATGTAACCTGGCTTTGTTTACAGTCAGCAAAGGTACAGAGGGATTGTAAGAAAGACAAAAGAGGATGGAAAGAAAAAGCCTCTGCCACTGAAGAGACTATCATATCCTATTTTACTCTACAACTACCTAGGTAGGTAGGAAGACAAGGTTACTAGTAGTACACATCTGTGATGAGTGAATTTTGAACATGTATGTATTTACATACCTACATACATAATGTAGGTACAGATACTCGAGGCCCGGGGGTCTTATTGCAATGCCACAAGAACCCTGTGTACCTAAACTAAGAACCAATTCAATTTACGAATGACAATCAATACGTACCTAGGTAGATACATTAAGACCTTCCAAAGATCCTAGCAAAGCCAAGGCGTAAATCGTCGATTTGATGTGGTTACACTTACGAAGTAGATTTGCGGTGCTGACGGTTCATTGACAGCGTAAAAGAGTTTATTACCTTGGTAGCCAAGGGGTTCCAAGACAAGTAGATGGTGCGCCGGCATTGAAGAAAGGCACGTAGCGGTTTATTACAGCAGCATAAGTATAAATTACTGCAATGCGCTAATAAGTTAGTTCTTCTGGAGACTTTAATCGTGCATCCTCAAACCCGGCGCCGTCGTGGAGCATATTATTTTATTTTATTTTTATTTTTATTTTTATTTTTAACAATTATTATGGTTACTATGATCTCGTTAGGTGCCTGGTTAGTGGAAATATCCTGGGAATAACGGAATTATACATTGGATGCACAAACATCTAAGCCGGCTTGCCTTCTAAGGAAAAGGCAAGTACTTATCTACCTAGGTAGATTATGATAGCGAGCTTAGACCGAATTGCGTGTCGAATAAGGCTCTGTGTCGTATTGATGACTACCTAGGTACCCAGGTAGTTTCTTCTAAACTACTCCTATCCGATTTGCCACTCGCCTATAAATTAATTATTAAAGGCAAGGGATTAGGTAGGTATTAGTGTCGAATTTATTCAGGGCTCGAATATCAATACTATTAGGCGGCTGTCATTCTCTAATAGGTACCCCAGATAGCTATAATGGTTCCCGTCACGTTTTTTTCGCCCAACCTTACACATAATAGTGCTTCAAGCAGATGCCTAGAATTCATTCTCTAACAAAGGACATGGTAAATACGCACAAGCGTTCTACATGTATACGAAATCTAGAATCCAGAAAGACTAATCTAAGTGGGCCAATTGAATCCTTCGAAAAATCCATGTCAAGTGCTATGTAGGAAAGACCATATGTAAGGGACACGCCGTGCTCTTTCCCAAATTCACTTTGGATTGGACTTTTCTTACCTACAAATCAAGATTTACTTTTCCACCCGTTCATCTTGATGCTTTTCTCCCTTGGTTCTGATGTTTCTCACCGAGTTTACCTAGGTATTCTAAAAGTTCAGCGCCAACCCAATTAGGACCTCCACCGTCCAGGACACCAAAATGACCCTAGACTACAGCCCAAAATGGGTGGCTAGTTTTCAACCACTACTGGTCGCTATTGTGATAGCTTGCTATGTCTTAGGCCTCGGAGTCTATCGCTTATACCTGAGCCCACTAGCCAAAATACCTGGCCCTAAAATCGCTGGTAACAAATCCATTCGTTCGTCGTTTCAGTTGGTTGAACGTATACTGAGTGAAATTATTCAGCATTGACAACTTGGTACAATGCTTATTACGATCTCTGGAAAAAGGGACAGTACGTCTGGGTTGTAGAGGACATGCACCGCAAATATGGCCCAATTGTTCGAATAAGGCCTGACGTCGTGCATATAAATGACCCTTCTTTCATCGAGAAAATATACTCGCAATCTCCTAAACAGCGACGAGAGAGGTATCAAACTATACTCAAAACTCTCCAGGCCGCAGGGTCAATTCTTGCGACGCAAGACCATGACCTTCATCGTAAACGTCGGGCAGTGCTCAACCCGCTCTTTTCCCAACAAAATGTGCGTCGTTTGGAACCTGTCATCAATGACGCGCTCGCAAATTTATTCTATAGAATGGACGGATGGGCGAAAACCGGAACACCTCTGCGGATGAATGTCGCATTCAGAGCCGCAACGAAGGACATCATCCAAGCTTATGCATTTGGTGAAGGAGACAAGTGTCTTGATAAGGAAGATTTCAATACTGAGTTCTTCGATATCAGTGCGTGTTTCTTGAAGTCACCTCGCGTCACCTATCATTCGGGATTATTTACTCACAAAATAGCTTCACTCATCCGCACGTACATTAAATGTTGAATAATGATTACTGATTCTAGGTGATACAGTGGCACCAAGCGCTCTTGCTCATGTCGGAACCCATTTCTACTGGTTGGCCACTTTCTTAACCAATATACCACCAAAGATAATGATCAGTTTGGTTCCTAAAATTGGATTATTTTCGCGTTTTGTAGAGGTAGGTGGCGTCCGCCCAGAAAAAGCATCGTTTTAGAGATATTGCACAACTCACACCACATCACAGGGGCTAGCTACCCAAGTCGAAGAGATCCGAAATGCTAAGGAGATTCCTGAAGGGAAAACAATTTTTCATGAAATTATCCGTAGCGATATACCCGAGTCCGAGAAAGGGACCAGGCGACTAACCGACGAAGCTATTGTTATCGTCATCGCGGGAAGCGAAACCACCGCATCCACATTAGCGGCAATCATGTACCATTTGCTCGCTGACAGGCAGTTATTTAACAGGTTGAGAGTTGAGCTAGAAACCGTCATGCCTGATCGTAACGAGCTTCCAGTGGCGTCAAAGTTGGATGGACTTCCGTTCTTGAACGCGATCATACAGGAAGCTATTCGGCTCTATCCTGGCGCCACCCACCGACAGGATCGCACATGTCCCGACGAAGACCTTGTTTACGAAGCGCCAGATGGGCAGACGTACGTCATCCCGGCCGGCTCAGCCGTCGGCATGGCTGCTCCGATTCTAAATCGCAACCCAGGTTTCTATGACCAACCAGACAAATTTCAACCTGAACGCTATCTCGAAAACCCGAAGCTTTTAAAATATCAAATGTCTTTTTCCAAGGGCACAAGGCAATGTATAGGAATTAATCTCGCTTACCAGGAACTCCAAACCTTCACCGCCGGCCTCATCCGTCGGTACGACTTATATGATCCGACTAAGAGGATTCAGAATGGTCCTACGCTGGAGCTTTACCAGACTACAAGGGAAGATGTAACAACACATTCCGACTTCATAACCACTTCGCCATATGAGGGAAGCCTAGGGCTTAGGGTTCTGATTCGAAATTAACTGCCCTGGTTGCGTTTCTGTCAAAGCAGGCTTAGACTATGTTACATATAGGTGTATAGAGCTTGGTCGTGGTTCCGAGTACATAATAAACGAGCAATATAGGTGTCTGTAAAAGTCTGCATCATTCCAGTGGGCACTTGATAAATTTCCAGGAGGTATTATTTATGATCCACCTTAAGTGCATTCCTATCATTTCAAATGCGTAACTCGCTCGATATACGTATATCCAACTCGAATGCATGTATCATGCATATTTGTTTTGAGCGTCCAAATAGACGTAGAGGTAGCCGCCACGCGTTTAGTTGTAAACTACATACCAAGTAGGTAGTTATAGGCAACAATGGATTTTGTAACGATAATATTGTCTTAACATCTTATAACTTTGCGGTCTCGGTCAACTCTCCAACCTTCAACTTTTCGCCGTATTTCTCGAGGACACTCTTGCCATGGTATTTCCAAAATTGTTTCGTCGCATTCTTGCCGGCCATACGTTTAAGGATTTTGGCGCCACCTGGATGCTCGTCAAGGAAATCTAAAAATTGCCGAGGAATCGCTGTTAGAATTAGGTCGTACAACAATGAAGGGGCGGATTGGGATGGGATGTTCTCACTTGTGATGTCGTATACACCACTATCAACAATTATGTACATGCCGGCACTTTCGTCTTTGTGCTCGGCGACATCTTTCGCTGTAAATGTTTTAGACATCGTCACGAGCACTAGATCCGACTATTTTAAGACAATATAGTTGGTCCGTAAGTGAATATTTATTCTTATAAAATCTTATCAAGTGGCTGTTCGTCTGTTTCTGTCCGCTTGTAGAGAAAGTGGTAGAAAAGCAGCTTGTCGCAAGAATTAACTTGCGATTCAACGGATTTGAAAAGAACCTCGGCATAAGAAGAAGCAAGGATTCAATTATCCTCGACATCATTGGTGCATTTTATAAGGTTACTCCCCCTACCATGGTAAGAAAGCCGCGCTAGTACATTCTTGGTATAGTTCCGATGGTCGACCGACAAGGATCTTTACACACTTCCGAGTATTTATGTACCCAAGTACACTTCCCCGATACCGAAGAGGATATCGACTTTTTTGAATACATAGCTCGGATCTACTCCCATCTGTATTCTCGATTGGTATTGGTATGCTAATGTAGGTGGACAACTCACTTTGTCTTTGTTTCTTAGCTCTAATAGATACCTTTACCCAACTTCGTAAATATAAATATACGATATGCATCTATTTTACTCTATCAATACGCCTTTCTCCATGGCTTTCCTAAACAAATCAGCGAATGCCGAAGTACCCCGACAGTCGCTTTCCTGCATCTTCTCTAGAGCCTTAGGCATCCATTCCCCTATTTTTTGTATTCGGTTAAAATTCTACGTGTGGTTAGTAACCGGTCCGGTTTAGGATATTCAAAGGAGGACAGGGTACGTACGGACGGATGAGTACTCATCCATTCGGGTGGTTCTCCTTGTTGTGCCCTCTCCATGCGTTTCCAGAACCCAAGTGCTTCGCGTGGATCATAACACGCCTCCGCCATCATCATTAAGCCGATGTAATCCGCCTCGCTCTCTTGCATACGGCCTTGAGGCCGTGAGAAAAGGAGATCTAAAACTGCGCTGCCGATAAATTGCGTGCCCAATATTGCTATGCCGCCAGTAAGAAATATGATAGAATATAGTAGTATGTTCACACCGATTTGCCCAGACATGCGCTCGGCCACGTGCCCGGCGAGATTATGGGCAATTTCGTGCCCTAGCACCGTTGCAAGGCCATCTTCATTCCGCGCTATGGGTATCAAGCCGCTGAAAACGAAAACTTTCCCTCCAGGGAGGACGAAGGCGTTTGCGGTATCTGAGCATTGCGTGTTAGTCCTTGTTATCGCATCCCGCACGCGTGTCGCCCCCTTTGAGCAAAACAAACCGAAATATGGGGGTCTCACGTACGAGGATCGTCGATTACCCTGATCTCCCAGTCTGCATCTTCCATACCAGAAACGGGAATCAACCTCTTCATGACTCGCTTCACCATAGCCATTCGCGGGTCCCAATCGCTTAAGAACCGGCCGCCGGAGCGTTCCACTTCCCATATTAATCTTTTGACTTGCGCTTCGCTGGCCGCTTCGACTGTCTCGTCGCTGAAACAATTGAAGCGCCGCCTCCCGGATACTGGCACGGTCTGGATATTACTAAAGTAGAATGCGATCGCACCGACGACTGAGAGTACGACGACCGTATGTAGGCTTGGGGAGCGAACAAATTTTTTAAGGCGATCGGAGGTTACGAGGGGTTTAGCTTGTGAGAGGCGATAGTGTGGATCGGGGTTGTAATTTCGTGTCTCGTGAGGGGGACGCGGCCAATTGTTCTTTCGGAGGGATGTGTGGGAGAATGGTCGAAATCGGTGAAGGGAGCGGAAAGAAAGAGGAGAGGTAGAAGGAGATGAGGGCCACGTTCGAATCGTCGTGAGCCGCCCAGCCGGCCGCAGGAACCGAAGCGACTGCATCGTGAGGTTGGTCCTCGGGTGTGTTCGCAGTCGCTGATTATCTTTTAGAAGACTGAGATATTACTTTAATCGCACCTTTCTAGATGCTAACGTTAGGATTGAAATCATGGATTAAATCATATTCTTAACGCGTTGGGAACATGATACCGGGTACATATGCGCCGGATTGTCAGGATAGGGTAGAAAGTGTAGATGTAAATAGATCCTTTAAAACACTTGGAGGTACCTAGGTATGACGCAGTGGGATAAGATTAGGTGCCTACAGGTACTATATTCACTATATTTTATAGGTACTTAGATTTCTACTACTTAACTCAATCCTTTCCCCGCTGCCCCGCCCACCTTGACACTCCTTCGATTCTTTCAATCAAATACCTACATGTAGGTGGTATTTATGTAAACGATTAATTATGTCTAATTTCTTATAATAGAGGCGATAATAATTTATATAGCCCAAACTAATTCGTACATACAAGGCAACCCCAATGTATTATATACAATCATTCAACAAGACACGACTTTATCCTACCACCTAGCTTATAAAACAAGGAAGAAAAGAGCTGCCGTGCCCATGAGGGTGAAGCTGACACCCGTCTTAATACCACCACTAACCTCGACGATACCACTGCTCACGGGGACCACGGATTCGGTCGATATAACTCCGGGGTAAGTGACAGACGTCAGGGTGGCATTGTAGCCGACGTTGACGCTTGTGACGGGGACTACTGTTGCCGTTACAACAACGCCGACCTCGCTGTTACCGCTACCACTGTTGCTGCTTCCGGTTGCCGATGGATTAGCCGGGTTGTTCGCCGTAGCGATATACGTGGTCGCGACTATGTTCGTCGCCTGGCTCTCACTCCCTGGGTTGCTGACGATGCCGGTGCTTTCGCTCGGCTTGTTTACCACGCTGCTGCCGCCAGCTGGCTTGCTAGAGCTTGAACCAGCATTACCGTTGCCGACGGGATACACGGTTGTGGTCACACCAACCTCGGTAGTGATGGAGCCAACCGGGCAGTTTGTAACTGTCGGCGCGCACGATGTAATGGCATACGTTCGGGTCACCTCGACGGTGCTCGTAGCGTAGCTCCCGGGCGCTCCAGCGGTTGTCGTTGGCTTAGGCTGCGAGCCGGTTCCTGTAACAGGGCAAACAGTGGTTCCGATCGAGATAACCTCGGTCGTGACGTAACCACCAGCCGGGCAGTTGGTAACGGTCGGGGCACATGATGTGATGGTGTGGACAGTCGTCGTGTAAATGGTTGAGGTGGTCAACTCTTGCGTGGCCGATACGATGTAAGAGTTGCTGGAGTCAGTGGATGCTACAGCTCCGGAGGAAGAAGACGTTGTTGCCTGTCCCAATGTAGGGTAGCCGCCGCCAGTTGCGAGCGAGCCGGTGGAAGAACCGGTCGTGGTAGCCGACACGCTTCTAGTTGGTGACACAACGTATGAGCTCGAACTATCTCCATTATCGTCGGTGCACGTTTCATCGTCGTCATCCGAGGCGCTTGATGACGTAGCGCTATACGAGGCTGAACTAGTGGAGGAAGAGTTGGAGAAGGAGACCGAGCTGCTCAACGTGGAAACAGAGCTGGTAGAAAGGGTTGTCGACGAGGTTGTTAAGATGGCCGAAGAGGAGGTGGATGTGCTGACCGTGCTGGATGTGGTAGATGTGCTGGAAGAAGTTGCTGGGTCTTCTACCTGCTGGTAGATACGGATATCCTTGACCTTGAAATTGACCCCAGAGAAATCATCGTTCTTTTTGGCGACATATTCAGGGCAAGTAGCATATCCAGTCTTAGCCTTGCAGCTTGCGCCCCATTTATCAGTCTGACCGGCAACAGCGCAGAAGTCGATGTTGAAGACCATCTTCATGTCTCGGAAAGCCTTGTCAATGTCGCACTCCTTGATCATATACGACGGTAGGCCCCAGAGAAGACTGGGCGATGGCTTGCCCTTCAAAATATCTTGAGGAGCAGATGCACGCGGCCAATCCCAAATTTTTAGGTAGTCCTCAGTCCATTCCATCGCAAAGATGCCACCAGAGGAAGACCCAAAGGTAGCCGAGTATTCCGAAGCAGAGCAACCTTGGTATTCCCACTGTCCCTCGGCGAAGTCATAGCAGTTGGAAGAGTCGATCGTTGCCGTCATACCGTCCGCTACTAGTTTACATTCCCCAACGACATCCGGATCATCAACATGAGCCGTATGACGGTTGAAGGTGAGGTCGTTCCAGTTCTCATAGATATCGATTTCGCCCTTGGTCGGCCATGGCTCACCAAAGAACCACTAATGATATATATCAGTTATAAAGTACGTAAGACGGGGGTGAGATGACTTACAAATGCAGGCCATGAGCCACACACCGGCTTGGGGAGATAAGTGAAATCGGCAATGACCAGACCGTGGTTATAAACGTTCTTGCTTTCCAGTCTAACACTCTTTCGTCCAACTCCCGAAGGGCTATAATCACCCTTAGTGTGGTCTACGCCGATATATACCTCATCGTCCTGGTATTTAATGAGACCAAGGTTTTTTGCGTTGGCTTGGCTTTGGTACTGGACATAACCGCCGTTGGGATCGCTATCCTAATTGAAAAACTTAGCGCCTAGCCATAGGGACCAAAGCCTTAAAGCCAGTCACTTACTGTAACGAAGTTGAACTTATCAAAAAAGTTTGTCGAGTTGTAAACCTCGGAAACCTTGTAAGACTTGGTAGCACCAGCGTGGGCAGCCAAAGCGACAGCAGCCGCACCGACCGTTTTAGAGAGGGATGGAGCCATTGCTATGGCTATAGTATGTATATATGAACGAGTGACTAGGGATACTTAACGAAAGGACGACGTATAGTACGTCGAAAAGGTCAATGACTCCTCTGCCTCGAGATAAGAACTTGACAAGAGCAGAACGACAGAGGTCAAGAGGAGGACCTTTCAAGGCCGATTCAGCGGCCGTGGCATATTTAAGGGGGTTATCTATGAACAGGAACCCCCCAAATAGCAAGTATGAGGCTTAGACGATGACCAATAGCAATAGGCTTAGAGTAATGTCTAGACGCTGCAGACCAGCGGCGATACTACTATTTGGCAGACTCTAAGTACATAGGCTCACTCTTCGCTTAACTAGCGATGCTGCTATTGGGTGAAATTACTCTATGTCATAATCCATACTTGTGTGCCACGGAAGTTAACTTCCATTCTTGGGTTATGATCCGATTCTTGGGAGATTCTAGACTATAGCGAACACCTACATAAGTAACAATACAGTGGACATTATGGGGACTTTAGACAAAGCCGCGGTGCGAAAAGCTGAGCGTTAGCCCGGCTTGGCCCCTTCAGTTCCGGACTGACAAGGAATAGCCGCTGCCAATGTGACAGGCTAGTGCTTCGGGTACCTGAGCTAGCAACAACATCCTCAACGATGTATTTAGACGAATTTTTTTGTCCACAATAAATGTATCAAGCCTAGTAAACTCCAATAGGAAAATAGAGAAATATATCTCCGCCCGTCTACGTATAATTACAACTACGGCTAGGAAAGGACGAGAATTTCCAATAAGGTAGGCAATAACAAGAATATTTACCAACATCAGATACCAGTAAGGATCGACTAATACAACTATAGCATGTAAAATTCTACCCTGGTGGGCTGGCGTATCCACGTGGGTACATAAGGACTAGTTAGAATATTCGACTGCCCCTATTTAAGATATAACGCACCTCCTGTATGGAACGCATCGTTTTCTGTTGTTCGATAGGCTGATATTTCAGCTCCGGACTACCACTATCACTTACGTTGGCTTTAACTAAATCGAGGAACGTAACAGTCATGGTCTAAACATATCGTCAATTTGGATACCATCCCCGGTCTAGACTCCGACCAGCCAGTCAAAGCTTGGCGGATGCTGGCACGATGCTGCTAACCAAATTAATGCTATGATCAGCTCTTGATCAAGATCCCCGGGGTCCGCAACTACTCTGCTATCGATCATCGGATACTTCCCTGCATCACATCTCAGCCCAAACTGGTAATGATCTGTTTACCGATTCAAGCCACTTTTCATAGTACAAAATGGCCCTAATTCCATAACCTGAAAATTCAAAAATACCTACGTAACTGCCTCAAGCAGAGTACGTCTCCGATGCAGCGGGACATGCGTTAACTTATTACCACAATTTGCGGTCCCTCTCACAGTCAAATCAAAATATGGATCTACTGTACATGGAATGGTCTATCAACTTTTCAGCCCTCCTAGACTTTTAGGCACAGATCTAGTGATTTAATTTTCAAGTAGTGATCTTAACTTTCGACGCATCACCGCTTACTTACGTCGACGGCACGACTACCTAGGTTCCTAAGTATTAGGTAGTCTTCAGCGTGAACTTAGGTAGCGCCAAACATTTAACCGCCCTGCACCCCCGTCCCTCCCGTATCGCTTAATGATAAGGCGTATGTATACGTTCCAATGTACCGCCTATGCTGTCTGAGCAATATCCTGCTTTGTAGGGCATCCATCCAACCAACCAGTATCCCATCCTTCGTCCTAATCGGCGCGAGTATTTGTCTTTAGTCTGTTAAGATAGTGGCGTTCCTTGGTGCCTATTTTGTGTTATACGGAAAGCGATAGGCAACCCCTTTAGGGTAGCTACGAACCTTTCACCGTCATTTTTAGCCACACCAGGCGAAGCCATAGGAGGAACAATCTACATCGAATTGAACTTGCCTTATATTCAATCGATATATAATTCCTCCCTATGTTTTCTCTTCTCCTCGAGGATCCTCTTCTGCCGCTGTTGCATCCACACAAAGCCAAACACGGCGAGTATGACAACTACAGGGACAACTAGTCCGGCGGCGATTGCTGTGTTGTTGTTAACTCCATTACTGGCAGCTGGCTGGTTGGTCGGTTTAGACGGTATTATTATTGGTTTATTGAAGGGCTATATCTCTCATAAGCATCCGTGAATATCATTTATAGGCAACACTGATTTAATCCTTACATCGTCTGGATCAATTTCGTTCGTATCTTCTTCTGACTCGGCGATTGTGAAATATGGCGAGAATGCAAAAGCTGATACTGACGTCTCCGATTCTACCCAATTCTGAGACAACACTTCTACCTCATACTTAGATGTTTCGAGATATGGTAGCGGGTATGGTACGGTTTTCCATAGGAAGGAAGAAGCATTAAGCCCAACTATCACCACGTGTGAGAAAGTTCGATATGATTGCAAGGTGGACGCTTACTCGTGATGTTTACTTCCAACGAGTTTGCGCCGTATTCACTCGTCTGGTTGATAAGCCTAGAGCGGATAACAAGAGGATAGTCGGTCGCATTAGTTGAATTCCACTGCAGCAATAAGTCGGATCCCCGAGTAACATTATTGAAACTATTTTGGAAGCCCGCTAGGCAGAACGCCCATAGCTGGCTGAATATGGAGATGACCAAAAACCCCCTTAATATCATATTCGAATTCTTAAGGAGATGATGCCGGGATGAGTAACAAAATGCGACCGCGACGATGACTTTAGAGAAACGTCCTTTTAGAACGAGGAAACGTCTTATATCGTCGTAGATATGCCCATGCCACTTTTATTATGAATGCGTTGGGCTAGATATGTAGCGAAGTAGCCAAGGTTGATAATAGGCAAATATGGATATAGTGCCCGTTCGCCCAATTCGATCTTTAATTAGGTAAACTCAAGACTATTTCCTTTCGCATTTGAACATTCAATTCCCGTTATTATACCTAGGCAATCCGATTCCTATTATCAGTGGTTGGTTTACAAGATGGACATTTACATATTTCCACGATTGGATAATTCAGTATCTGCCCTCATTTACACCCTTATGTTTCGATGGTACTTCTTCTATCAGCCCACGAACTCACTAAAATAAAGAAAAAATAAAATAACAACAACAACAACAAAAAAAGGTCTAGTGATAAGGTAGTATTAAAAGTGATATATTTAGATTAAATATCCTCTATGAGATAAGTTGCGGTTGGTCCAAAGTGGAATAGGAGTATGGCTAAATTAAATGGAATACTGCCTACCAATCAGAACATCCTCTTCTATATGCCTTCCATATTCTCGGAACCTCAGATATGCCTTCCGCATATGAAAATTTCTTGCATAAGTAGCGAAACTCTAAGTGGTGTAGGTGATACATGTATGTTTATCTTTGTGGCACCAAGGCGAATCATCACAGCAGAGCGCACGGAATCAGCCCATTTCAGGGGTCTATGTGGGTTGCGACCACCACGATAAACATCTCAATTTTTTAGTTTTCTATGAAAAGTCTAATGAACTAGACGGATGACATGAGTATAAAAAGATGCGTTATTCATTTCTACTGGTGAATCGCGTCCCTTTTAACCATCTTCAACTTCCAACCCACGATCCACATTCTTCAACTTTCCACGCCGGCTTTCTACGCCTTCCTTAATATTAGGTTGATCATTAATTCTTTAGTCCCCAGGGACGAGGCTCATGTCAAGCCTTCAAACACGGCATCGCTGTGTCCTACAATAGCGTCAAAAAAGGCCGTCTGCTGAACACGGAGTTCAGTCGTGGAGCAGACCACGTAACAAACGCCATATGCTTGCCACGGCTTAAAGTGCGGTCGTGGAGACAAGACACGTAAATCAACCGCTGCACTGTCACAGAACCAGCGTTAAAACGGTGGCACATGACGGGCTCGATATATATCTCTAGCCAGAATATCTCAAGAACTTTGTTTCTTGACTTTCCGCGGTGAAGCATCCGCAGTATAAGCTGGGCTAGCTTCTACCTCGCTTATTGAAGAGTGGAGATGTGAACCTTATTAGTATCAGGTTGACGCTTGAAGACCAGGGAAGGCGTGGATGATCCAAGGGTTTCCAATGGCGGAAAAGAAAAGAACACATGGTAATTTATGTTGTCGATAACCCCTCTTTCTAGACAAAAGCTGTCGCAAACTATGGTCCGCTATGTCGTATTCGCATCGTCATCGAAAGGTCGAATCTTAGACAACGGATCACGACGGACCGGCACGAAACCAAGAAGCATAGCAACTTCGATAAGAAGAACATTCAGCAAGGTTCCCTTTGCTATACGGCGAGGATGAGTTCCCATCCATTTTTGTTTTCGTCTGAAAAATAATTATGCCCCTATATTGGCATCCAAAGACTACCTAGTCAAAACCATATTCCCCGAGCACATGTTTATCGTCAACTGTTACCTTGAACTCAACTCCACATGAGTCTAAACCTATAACAGCTTACCAAAACCTTGATCCCAAACGTATCGGGTACGTTTGGTGGGGTTATCGATGTGCCGTACTTCCAGTTCTTGCCGGCTATACGGAAAGATATCGTCATTAAGGCGTCTAATTCATCGAACCATCGCCGAGTAAGTCGTGCGTCAGACTTTTAATATCCTCTCATGATTCATTAACCACAGCGGTGCTCGCATTGCGAAGCGGTTTCGGTATGAATATCACAATATCAACATGGGCATGTCCACATGTCGATACTGTGTTTTTACTCGAACGCCGTATAGACGAAGAGGCATCCGGCCTATCAAATTTGACCAAGTGCACTTGATGACATTACAAAGAGTAATTTGATAAGCCGTTGTAGAGAAATAAATCGGTGTCGCCCGATGCTGAGCCTATCGTTGGGTCGTAGACTAAACTAGCTTGTTGAAAACGCTGTGCCGTTTCCTGTTCACGTTTAAGCCTGATGTATTCTGCTTGGAGGTTCGAATAGGCCTGGCTGAGGACATCATTCTTTTTCTGGGCCTCGCCTAGCAAGATTTCAAGATCCTTGATGCGTTGATCCTTTCGTTCGCGATAGGCTCTTTGAGATGCACGATTCTGAGCTCGTCGGCGCTACAACCAATAGTTTTAGTGGCTTGACCTCATAACCACATCTCTCAGATGAGCTGTTCAGCTTACAGACAGGACCGAGGGCGGCGCATTCTTGTATCTGTTCTCACGTTTTCTCTTCGCTGCAGGCTTTGTCGCAGGCTGCTGCGGCTCGGTCTGCTTCGTTTCTCCTGACTCGTCTGTATGCTCAGGGCTAGCATATATCCCTTGGAAAGATAAATCGTACTGTGAAGTTTCTGTTAGTCGGTGACTAGCTAGGTATACAATACTTGTGCATGAGCGACTCACCGGCGAATCCATAGGGCTGGAAGTAGCTGATGTATTTGTGGAGTCTAGATATAGGTCCGCATCGCCGTATACATATGACATCGACTTGGAAGGCGATGTAAGACCAACGATGTTGTCAATGTCGTCCATTGTTATGTGAGTATATTGAGGGTTTTTTTTTCTATCCTCCCTTGAAGGTAAGACTAGAGAATGCGAAGATGATAGACCGAGGGGCTTGAAACGTTGGGGGTTGTTTTGGGGGAAATGCAGAAAGAGCTTTAAACAAAACAAGATATCACTTAGGGGATGTTATCGAGGATATATCTTGGGTGTTCGTCTCTTTGGAGCTGGGAGAGTTTAACATGCATCATTCATATATGATAAACGCACCAAGTCTCACCTACTTACAAATATCCTTGTTGGACTAGACAAGAGGTCGCGTCGTCAACCTGCAGCGTTGCAGAAGACTCATGATGTACTCACAAGTACCTCACTATCCCTGTCTGAACTTGCAGGCGGAGCAGCCGTCTAACCGCATACGGGGTAACTATATACCAGGGCATGAGGGCTGGAGGTCTATCCCAAAGAGGTAGTAGAGGAGAACCCGAAGACCGGCATCGTTAAGAGTGAGTGGGGTTTCCTTCGGGGAATAGGTCCTCTTCGGCGACAGGGAACTCGGAAAACGAAGATTACCTAAGCCAGGTATTAACCAGATGGAGTCAGATCGGCTCGCGTGGCGTGGTGGCGTTTGCAGAGGCGAGTGCAGAATACTAGGTACCTAGGTAGAGGATGAAATATCAACCTTGATGCTTGGTGAGCAGCGCCGACCTACCAATTTACATATCTCTCGCACTTAGGCTGATACTTATACTTGAGTACATGGACCTGCCCTTGGCTTCGTGCAAAGGCCGAGGAGTTGTAGGACAATTCACTTTTTTCCTCGACACCAATATCATATCCACCTATTGAGAATCCCCAGTGCTAGCTGGATGTGACGTTTAGCATCGAACGTGAAAGCGTCGTGAATATAGTTGTAGGACTTGAGATACACGATCGCAAATACCTGCCTGCATCCGATAGACTTGCGGAACATTTGCGACCAGCTCTGGAGTTCCTAGCCGCACCGAATCTGTCTTGCCGCCCAGCCCCGTCAAATATTCTGCGGCAGACATGTCCCGGCGGATGGAGGAGCTGTCGTTACCTGTCATCGGAACCTGGTTGCATTCTGATTACCAATTGGTATTTATTCTAAAATTGGTAAAGCGTATGTCTCTTATGCTCGACTTTTACGCGATATCCGCGCTGCGACAGCCTACTGTACCTAGGTACTGACAATGCATGGCTCGTTAGGAGTTAGGATCGACATGTCTATCATAAATTAGGTACCTAGGTAGGCACCAAGAAAAATTGTTCAATTCGTAATCATAACCCTCCGACATCCCCACAGTTGCAGCCCAAGCCCTAGAGAACCGGGTCTAGGGCATCGTACCTTGGAAGAACATCTAGTAATGTGTCGACGGATATCAAACCCTAGCTTTCAGCATCAGGTTTCTGTTGATAACCCTAAGCTTTGATAGGGCCGAGAGAATCATCCTAGGACACAATCCCAATGTTGATTCGGCGTACTGGCCTGCGGAGGCTCGTCCGCAATGCACCTACCGAGGTACCTAGGTGAATATGCTCACTCCCTGAATTGCGAAGTAGCGACAGCCCCAAGATGACAGCATCACCCACCTAATCTACCATAAGCACCCAAACTGTACTCTGTAAACCAAGCCGCAAAGTGTCAGCGGCGTCAAAGCGTACATCGAATTCCTACATCGATACACAACGTCGTATTGCATCAAATTCACCCCACATAGCAAGAGCTCACTATAAGATGGTCTGCGTTTATACCTATGTGCGACTGCTGACAAACATACACGATATCTTTGAATATTGTGTCAGCTATTAAGTGTGTATTTATATATCGCTTGAGATGATTCTTAATAATATAGTCTTGTAATGGTAATATGAAGCGCGGATAGTCCCTAGAAGTTTCCTAGCAAAGCAACTAAGGCTCAAGAATTTTAATTAATTTATAAGTCGAGACTATAGATCGCTAGATCCCATCGGGGAATCGAGCCCACGCATAAAGACGTAAAAACCGGTAGAGTAGATAAGAGGAATCTAGAAACACAAGTCAAAGTTCAGGTGTGTATCTCTGGAATGAAGTTGGGACTTGCTCTTCGCAAGTAGAAATCCGAGTATTGGCCTTCAAGCTTGACTGGGGCGCTACTGTAGATCTCTTGGCACATCTATCTACTACTTGCAGGGATCTACGGCTGCTCCCTTATTCGAACTGGACTGGGGTTCTGGTCGGTATTTTGGTGTGATCGCTCGCGGGACAATATAGGTACCTAGGAACACACCTAGGTATATGAAGTATACATGTACAGAAAGACGATGGCGTTTGACGGCGGATTGACTAGTCGGAACGTCCCCCAATACCTACACTTGAGCTATTCCCGAATCTTACATAAGACAAACTTTTCTTTCTTTTTTTTGGATTAGAAGTTTTATTTTACTTTTTAATGTTCGAGTCCTAAGTCCTTCTAAATGTCCGCCTCCAACTCCTCCGGGGTAGTAAGAATTTAGGGGCCTCGGAAATAGAGAAAATATGCATTGTACCTGATGCTTACTATCAATGTATGAGTTCAAGAGATTCTTCGCCATTTAGAGAATTATAATCTAGCTGGGCCGCAAAACTACCGCAACGAGTAGGTAGAATTGAGAAAGGGACTCACAAGCCGCGCAGGAACAAGAGTATAACTCCAATATTTAACGACATATTCGTTTATTCCCGTGACAAGTATTACCCAGGGGCAATTCCATCACCTACCTAGCTATCATGTTGCTGCAGAATATGCCCACCGCCTAGACATATATCAAATTCTAGCAAAGCCGAGACCATTCATGTGGGTCGTGGAGTTGTTAGTTTGGTCGACTAGTCTGCGATATATCACAAAATCTAACCCGCAGTGGTTTCCTAATGAAGAGTTTGGAAGCTTTTATGTAGTGTATACCCCTTGGCTCTGCAAGATGCCTCTTTAATCTTAGAAAATGTCCGAGCAAAGTGAACTCAGGAAGGGCCAAGACAGACCGGCCGTGCTACCTGGAGGATAGCCAGTTAGATTCCACATGAAGTCAAATGACAAGTTTGTTGTCAAATAATAATAACTTTAAGCATCATGTATGTATGAGCGTATGTATGTCAGAATAAAGTTGCAGTGTCGGATCTGTAGTAGAAAGAAAATGGGCTTCAGAAACGCATATCGCAACGAGCCGAGGCGCTCGTCGCTCGTGCTCGTGGTCGTGGTTCATTCAGGGAACCAATAAGCCCGAAACTTGTTGGCGAATAGACAAGGTAACATCTATTAACTGGGCTATATGCTCCGGCCCAGGGATTCTGACAGGTCAGCGGGCATGCACTCCGCCCTTCCCCGCGGCCCTACTATGATTTGCTGGATGCGGACGCGAGAGCGGCAATTGACGTATGGTACCTCCGTGTACAGTTGATTGATTCTAGAACATAGGATCTCTTTCCTGGGTTATGTTTAGGATCGGAATTGGCACTACAATTGCAATTGTACTTTATCCAAGTATTAAACCCGGGGTTGATGAACAGGCAGAGGCTAGTAGTAGTAGAGGAGAACATCTAGGCAACCTGCGTTTTCGTGAGATAACGATGTTAACGGCTTCAGCATAGAACTGCATGTATCCCAGCTGATCTAAATAAAGCGTCATGCCGAACCCCGAGGTAATTTTATAATCAGCAAATATGTAAGCAGATATTCTGCTGCAGGTTCGGAGCCCCGGCGGTCGAGTTCACTGCACTGGTCAATCTTCTCTCCGTTGATTCCGCTCCCGACCCGCGTCACGATTGCCACTCCGAATGGTATCCAAAGTAATGTCACCTAAGACTTGTGCGAGGAATCCCCGAGACATTGAAATTGCCTCCGTATCGAGGTGTTGCTATTTTTGATAACTGTCCCGTGCATTGATAGTTACCTTTTCTGCGTAAAGAATTTCTTGCGGCAAGATCAACATCTATACCCACGACGATTCTCGCGATGCCTCTCATCCACCTATTACCAAAGTTCCTCTCGGCAATTCCATTGTCTTTAAAAACACACGCTTCATATGATTCGGCCCCGAAGTGGCCTGACAGATCTCCTATCGTTGTCCTATTCTGGCCGTATTGTAAATCAAAATAATCACCATGCATTGTATCTGTTGGTAGAGATATTCGTGCTTAATCTGATGGTGGATATCTACTATACTACATAATTCATAAGGGAGGGTTCAAATGTCTGCGATATGACGAAGCCCTTGTTCCGAGGAATGAAAAATATCGTCGCAATGCTGGTATTGTTTGATTATGCAGATCTAGTTTATGACGTCTTGGGTAGGCGTGTTAGGCCCTCCTGGGCTTGCATGGCACCCTCTTCAAAGGAGATCCTTCTACTTAGAGTCAAACCCTCCTCGAATCTACGCCTGGCTTCTTCGAGGTCCCCTGCCATGGTTGCAATGTCTCCAAGGTTGCAGAGTGCTACGGCACAGGCTTCGTCACATTCGCTGGTTCTATCCTCGCCCTGCACCTTCCGTGCTGCCTGTTGGGCTTGTAAAGCCCACGAGCGGGCACTAGCTAGAAGGGCAGCTCGCGTCGGTTGAGCACCCACGGCGGGCCCTCCTACTTGGGAGGATTGGCTTGAATTGGACGACACGTGGATAGGTTGCTGCGCCAGGGAAATTGCTAGGTTGTTCACTTTCAGGGGCTTGTAGTTAGCATAAAGTCCGAAACAGAATCATTCATCAAAATGTATGGAAAGGGCAGGGAAGAGAAATAAAATAATAGATATATAAACACTGAACGAATCAAATTTCTCCTTACTTAATACGGCGGTATGACAACTATTAGAGGGCGAAAGTGAAATAGCTTGAAGGAAGAGCGGCGCCGCGAGGTAGTACTGTGACTTGGACTCGTAATGGTTTCCCAAAGCTGTTCTTACTTAGTCATAACTGGGCTTGAATGGTAGGGTGCACCAACAGCGCCATTATGGCGGAAAAACGGGATGACATACCTTCCAGCGCACCACCAATTTGCCCCGGGCTCATCCAATCCCCCTCACCCGCCTTCACACCCTCAATTTGGCGCCTCTGCAATTCTTTTAATACGGTCTCGACTGCCCATACTAAGCGTTCACCGGCCGAGTCGCTTTGAAGGACATGCTCATCAGAATAAAGCTCTCCAAGCTTGACGCTAATCCCAACGGATTTCCCTAGTATCCTCGTCCTCTTAGCCCATAGGTTTTCTGGGGCTATATGTGCCTCGGACTCAGCATCTGCTTCTGCTCCAGCGCGTTGCGTTTCTAGTGAGCCTACTAGCCTTCCCGAATTGTCAACCAACCCGTCCTGAACACCCTTTTCCAATTTTTCAACCCATTTTCCGCAATCTTGTAGGAGCGCCTCTAGGACCTCAATGGAATTTTTGTAGCTGCCGATTTTTTCAAACCAAGCAGCTAATTGAATCCTAATCCCCATAACTTCATCAGAGAATGGGTCAAGACCGGCTTCCGAACACTGCTCCAACGCCATCTTGTAATATTTGAGGGCTAACCTCGGATCCGGTGTATAATTACTATAGTACAGAGCACGGCGAAGGGACTTAGCGATCGGTGGAGGGAATCGAGTGAACTGCTTCGACTGAAAGTAATTGAAATAAGCATAACCTACGTAAACGGATATGCCAGCTATACCGCATAGGCTTCAGGCAATTCTCGAAGGTTAGTAAGTCATCCACTCTTTAGTCTGATCGGAAGGGAAATTCTCTTACAGAGCAATAGCAAGGACGAGTTCTTCGGGACTTTGTCGAAATAGAGAACGAAGACTCTGGCCTCGAAAGGCGCTGAGCAGGGGACGAAAACTTAAGCCCTGTTTTAGAGCTCGCAGAAGAAGTTTCGATGGGGGTAATGGTGGTTTCTGTTCTGTTGGTTCGTGTGAAGAGGATTGGTATCGCTGTTGTTGGACAATATGAATTATGGCCGCCTCAGTACCTGCGACTCTGGCGCATTCTAATCGAGTCGAGAACCACGGCGCAACCAGTCTAGCTGATCTCCGACGGATGCATTGAGCATGCATGAAACTGCTTCTGGAGCCAGAAGACAGCCTTGCAACATTGCGCGAACTCGACATTGTAAGTATTAAATATACTGTTTACTATCAACGGTAGCGATGAGCCATGTTTTTGTAACAACTACGACTACTTGAAATAGTAAAAGTTGATGACGTTTTATGGTTGTTGTTTGGTTCGCGAATTTCACTAATGAATTTCAATTAGCGCTGGAGCTTATAGTGGACAACATTATGTAAGTCATTTGCCCCGCCAAAGTTAGCTCAATCAATTAGCTACATTAGGCAAGCTAAGGTACATGTATTGATTGATATATGTACCTCGGCTGCTGCAAGCGTATATCTTACGCATGGACCACCCCACATGTACATACCTTTCTAAGCATATCAGATCAGTTCCATTGCAAATGACGAAGTACCCTAATCCTTTTCCTACCTTCACTTCACCTACATAAATCTGCTTACCTCTCCCGCCTACCTACTTTACTCTTTTAAATCCACAATCACGCAAAGCAAACATTTGATATCGATCAAACGAGAAAATGGCAGCAAAATTTGAGCCCAAGGCTCCTGTGAACCTAGACCCTCCTAAGAATGATATTATCTCTGTCGAGGAATTAGCAAAAGCCGATGGTGGGTTGACCCCGTGAAGTAACTCCGAATATATAAAACCATATGTGCCTGGAGCGACATACCGACCCTCACTGCTATTCTCTTGTCATCATCATAATTCGAAGTGGAATGCGTGTTTTTCTGATCACCCCAACATAGGTACCGAGGGACAAAAGGCTTATGTGGCAATCAAGGTGCGTTTATTCATTCTGTTGTGTCTCCTATCCTCACTATCAGTTCAAAATTGACTGTGTACCGACCTTTTTCAGTGTTTGTAGTCTAACATGCTGTTTTTAGGGCAAAGTCTACGATGTCAGTGGCAATAAAGCATATCGGGAAGGGGGTTCATACCATGGTACGTGGCAGTGTTTCATTCACCATGAGATACTACTATTCAAGCTCCCTTTTCAGAAACACCGATGTCCCTATGGTAGCTAAGTGTGCCTTGTCTCTTGTTTGCTATCCAGCTATCTGAAAATTGGAGTATCCATCTCATGTCTAACCACATCCCTCCTCGTTATTTTGAATTGGCTCTTTAGGTGTGGAAGAGTAGAATAGGATGCTTGCTAATTCATTTAGTCTTCGCCGGGAAGGACGCTTCTCGTGCGTTGGCGAAGACGTCAACGAAGGCAGAAGATGTAAAGCCAGAGTGGCAGGATTTGGGTGACAAAGAAAAGCAAACATTGGACGACTGGAATACCTTCTTCTCAAAGCGTTATAACGTTGTCGGTGTCGTTCAAGGTGCAACCAACCAGGAATAGTTGGCATGCTAGTGTACATACGTGTGTTGGCGCGCATTATCGGGCTCTAGCAACATTCACTCATCGAAAGTCATGAGGGTTTCCTGAATAATCTTGGGTACCAAACCGCGGTAATGGGACATTGGCCTAAATCGATCCGCTCAACCTTATAGGACCGATGTGGAAACACGGCCGAATACCATACGCATCAATACACCCATGACCGACAGTGAATACAGAAAATCCTGCCTCACTTAAGGCCAGATACCTAGGTACCCATTAATTAGGCTACTAACTTTCAAGCAAGAATAGAGGCTAGTCTTCGTCTTGAAGGTTCTCTAGATGTCATACAGAAATAAATTACCTAGGCCCAGAAGACTTTTCACGACTCCTAAGCGTAAAGACATGTCCAAATTGCCCTGGAGAATCATGAATATGGGCCAAACTTTAGTGTGATTACTCCTAACAGGCTTATTGGTTGCGACTGAATATATCTGTTCCTCCCCTATTAAATGGATAATTATCTTAAGATCGTGCCCCGAATAGTACTTCCTAACCTATGCCACTGTACGTCTGTTTTCTGGCATAAGGTCCTCGATCGAGTCTCATCAACTACCTAGACGATACAGAAATACCTATCCTGGTAGGTACTCAGATAGATATGGCTTCGTCAAACTCAACGGGCCTGACACAGGCGAGTACACAATGCGTTTCGCTATGTGGCATCATTGGGAATTCCCGAATGGAAACAGCAACGTGCCAGTTAATGATTTGGTTAGACTAAGTCATTTCCATATTCTTCTCTCTCCAATCCATAATAATCGATACAAGTAACCACCTAAGCATATAGGCAGAGGGCGCATAAGCAGATTCTGAATCGTATAAGCACGTCCCACAGACAGCTGTCTATGCATATTTGTCCCCCCTTTCGAAACAATTCGCCAAAGTTCGTGGTAGTCGGTGAGCAACATAGAACCTTTTCTGCTTCGCTGCGTCCTCGACTCAAGCGATCGGAATAGCACATCCCGAGGCTGCATATGAACAGCCCACATAGGTCTGCCTAGACTGCTGTATTCAGTTCTCATGGATCTTGAAGCTTTTCGCGGACGTCATCCGACGTCAAACTGAATGCATACTGTATACTGCGTAATCCCCGGCAATATCTATCTCTTATGCCCGTACAGTATTCACCTCGCACGATGAGGAGGGGCCCATATCTTTCCATTCACCAAGCGAAATCCATTCTCGACACATTTTTCGCAGAGCTGTCCTGCCTGGAGCCACGAGTCTCGGAGCTTCTTGACTCCAAGGCAAATGTGATTGGGGTCGTTACGTGCGAAATGGCAGTAGGACTTCAAGCGACATACTGAGTGGTTGCATTCGAACCGGAACTCATCGTAATCGCACATCGTTGCCGCTTAAGAAATAAATTCTGGCAGGAGTTAGCCGAGCTTTTAAGCAATGTTATCAAGAGGAAATTTGTATAGTCTTTACTCACGAAAACCAGGTTGAGATGTTTGTTTTCAATTGCAGGGGGCTATGTCAAGTTAGATGTTGATATATTAGATGAGGTGTTCCGTTCATACCTCGAATTGCGAAAATAGGAAACAACATGAGATCCAGTGAAAGCGTAGAGTGGTGTCCAAGAGTACCTAGCACCATAACTTTAACCGATGAGATGAGGCTCTTCTTATATAGAAACCATGTTTGCTCCGTTCCCAAAGATACTTAACTTTTGGTGACATAATGACAGGGACAAACAGCTAGGAGGTTTTCTCATAATTAGAATAGTGAGGAGATACTCTATCGTTCTGTTTTACGCAGCTTTCCTCCGCTAAAAGGGGAAACTCGCATTAGCTACTTAGCTCGTCCACATATATTGTACTGTTCTTATCGAGGACGGCCGACTTGTCATATTTCCCCTTGCTCCACGATCATTCTGTCACAGCAAGATTGCGTGGTACGGCGTGCCTGTAGGGGACGAGTCATATGTTTTCCGTAAAGCTCCAGGAATGATATAATGAGGTACTCCTTTGGATATCAAATTCGAAGTACTCGCCTAGGTCAACTCGAGTATTGACTTGGTCGCGCTGGAAAGTGATAACGAAATAAGAAGAACTCCGAGACCCGGGCACCTCGTAGAGCTATATTGCCGCCCATTGGGCATCAGGGACTACCTAGGGTTTGCTGAAGCCCCTTCATGCCTAGAGGATCCGTAGAGAAAGGACGGGGACACGCTTAACCGTTCACCCTAGCGGGCGGGCTTTGAAAATGTCTGCTACCGCTGACCATGACTACCTAGGTACATATAAATATTTCATAACTTGAGAGAAAACGGTTAGTAGCTTCAACGGAGCTAGACCGACCATTCCGGAGAGCTGGTGTTACCAGTATATACGCTATAAAAAGGGCTTCGATGTACCAACCTACCAGCTACCTTGGGTACCTAGGTAGGTATTTACCTACCTGCAGGTGAGTAGAGTACCTAGGTAGCCATCCAATATTTAATATTGGAATGGAGCCCAGTTTGCGCCAGTGCTGGACCCCCCCTAGGTACGGCACGGCCCGAGAGCACAAGGGAGCAAACAACCCACCTTCAATCCAACGCGTAGATGCTGTCAGAACTCTAGACTGCAGTCAACACGTACGTAATGAGCACGACGGATCGCTACCGAGATTGTGATTTCGGGAGCGTTTGGCATCTAACGCCAATGACTCCTTGAAGTACCACGGAGATGCGAGAACTATCGTTCATGACGCATCGGACAATTGACACTTGTCGCACATAATCAAGTAGTTTCTCAGGCTACTGGCCGTTGCTGCAAAGATCCGGGTTGAACGCTTCAATTTCGTGCTACCAATATCATTGACTATTTGTTAAGGAAACGCTAGCGACCTTGATGGGTTTCGAAAGGAAGACGACATGATCGATCCAGTTGTATATCTAGGAAACGTTTGACGGGGGGCTAGCATATTTTCCTGCCTCAAGTCTGAGACCTGATCTTTGCATGCCACGTACTTTATGAGATGTAGCTTGAAGATGTGTCCTGGATAGTCTGATTGACGGGTGTCGCCCATGCTCATCGCTAAATTGAATAATATTCACAAAGGATAGAGGCCTATACGAAGGTGTGGTCGCGTGTGGGGGAGAGGGGGGGGGGGGTCGTGGTATTTAGCTATCAAACGGCGGAGTAGACGAAATCGCTTTTCCGTATTAAAATTGCTCTATTGGATATACATTTAACATGCTGCCATGTTGAAGTTCAATGCTGAGAGGAAAAGAAGCAAAGAAGAAGCAAAATCGATGATAGAGAAGTTTCAGAATAGATACATAAATTAAAGGCATCTAAAACAGTACATACATATGTACATACGATCGGTACATTTATCTTTATGAAATATACCTCAGTTTAAGTACCTTGGTACTCAGACAAGCAATCAGGCAACTAGATCCATAAAAATATTCAGGACAATGTTTGTGGCTGTGCATACATAGTTAAGAAAGTACTTCAATGAAAGGGCGTAATTATGGTGTGATGGTCGGTACTATACTATTATGCATGTATAAAAGTACTATATTGTCCTAGTTTTGTATAGGTACCTTAGTACCCTTAGTAGTTGCGCAATTGTCCGCCTCACTTTCCTTTTCTTTTTTTTCCTCTTAGGTCTTGACCGAAAACTATTAGGTCCCTAAGGTAGGAGGTATCTACGGTAAGAACCTACCTATGACTTGTGACCTGATTGTTGCCTTCCCGACTCAACATGCCTCGTACCAACCGAATATTTCGCTTCCTTTTTTCAACTTTCTAAGTAAAACGTCGGGCGCACCTGCTTTTCCATTCGATTACCCCGTTTTCCCTTCCGCTAAAGCCATGTTTCGCCTCTATCTTTCTTTAATTCTCGATTTATAATTCGGTTATACGTGCCCCCGTTCAATTGCAGCCTTAGGGCGTTTGGTCCGTTGGCCAAGCCGGCCTCGACGACTTTTCTCTGCCAAAACGACTCCGAGGAATTCATAGCACGAATCTCTATCTAGGAATCTGGACGTATCCTGATTAATCTCCACGTTAGTTGGTCCTTTAATAGTCCTCGAAATACCTGGCGTCGCCTGCTATAGTATTAGCACGTGTGCTATTGAAGAACGCATCGCTTCATTCAAACCACGTGCTCGCACTTCTCGAGATAGGCAACATATGTCGTGAAGACATAGAAGACGTCCCTCACACTGCCTATACTAACTTGTTTGTTAAAGAACATACTCAAGTGTGGAACCGTCCCTGGATTAAAGACACTTCGAGCCCAACTCGGTATATGTCTCGCTTTTCTCAAGGGCCTAGCTCAGCGAGCAAGTGGCAATACAAGCCTCGCAACTTCATTTCCTAGTATTTCACTTTCATTTTTTTTCCGCATTGATAACCGCCCACAGCCATTTGGATTGTTTCCGTAAACTCCACCCAATATGGCTGATCATCTCTCTTTGACTCCCTCTGGATCTTCGGACACCGTCATGGAAGGACATTCCCGGGTAACTAAGATGGCGGCTCTTAGTTTTGGCACATCGCCAGATCTTGCTGGTTTGGACCGTATAGACCGTGTAGACCGCAGTATGGATATGAATCTTCCGTTTCGCGCCGATCGAAACCACCCCGATTCCTACGGACCTAGACAGGGTGTGAACCGTTTGGCTTTGTGGTACCATAGGAATGATGGGCCTTGGACGCCCCCTGGCTTGACGTCCCCCCAGAGTGATCTCAGGAATCCATCTATCATAGGTAACCTACGGGGTAGTCCGCTGGGGTTTTCCAGTCAATACCGGGAGAGTATAGTGCCGTCGGAATGCGATACGGTACCTCCGGGAGTGATACCCTCTGATTCCGGATATGGTGGGAGTTATGGAGCCAAGCATAGTGTTGCCAATGGATCCGTCTGTGAGGAGTCGTTGGAACGGAACCCGGAGACCCAAAGTCTCATTGGACACATAGGTGAACTGAATTTTCGGTCTTACAATCAAGACATGGTGTCCAAAGGCGGAATAAATCCAGAATCCGCCTGGCCTTCCCTTCAACAACCGCACCCGTCATCCTCCTCGTCAGCCATTGACCATCAAATCAACCTCGAAGGGAATAGGATTTGTGAAGTCTGCCACAAACTACTCAAGACGAAGTCTGAGCTCAAGTAAGTCTTGACTCCTTTTTGGGATTTGAATAGCTCTGACGGAACTATCGCTAAAACACACTGCTACTAGGAAACACAAGCAGAGGCATGATAAGCCTTTTAAGTGTAATGTAAATGGCTGTACTCGTCGTGAGGGCTTCAGTACGCCAAATGATCTTGATAGGCACAAGCGAAGCCTACATCCAGATGAGGGTGCCAGTGGCAGCCGCTATCGATGTCCAGTAGGCGCTTGCAAACACAAAGACAAGATATGGCCCCGTGCCGATAATTTTCGGGCTCATATGAAGCGTGTTCACCAAAAAGATTCGATATCAGACGAAGATTTGGATCAATACAAGATCAGGTATATAACCATTTATCTCCTTATATATGAAGAAACCTCTGATTGTTTTTTGCAGGCCAACGCTTTCACCCAAAGAGGGTTTCAGCTCAGTTCGCGATAGCACAGCCCATGGATTTGATAGATTTAGTGTGTTTCCTGTTGGAAATACCAGCTATGCTTCGGAAAACTCGAGACTACCCCGAAGCCCAGTCATTGAACTGTCTACGGAAGCAAGTCCCGTGGAAGGTCGTGACCATAGTCAACCTGAAGCGGCCTCAACCGTGAATAAATTCGCAAGCGAAGACCACTTACGCATACCCAATAATTCCGCCGTTGGAGACGTGCGTCCGGAGAATAACGACATATATTTCGATAAACAAGCAGTAACATCGAACCAACCCTTAACTACACCTAACTCTGCACTTGATGATACCAAGGTCGTGAAACCAAGACTATTAAAAGAAAGTGATTCCGACCTCAATTCAGTGAACTCGGATTCTGAATTGGATGGTAACGTAAAACCCTTGGGCCATTACAAAACGGATACGCTCAATGAACCCCAGAATTTCCCAGGTGTCTCATCCAATGAGGGCTCCGAGCCTCATGGGGAGTTAGAAGTGTCAATTGACATCAACGAGAAGATCCATGCATTTCCTGGGGCAAGAGATCTTGAGATGGGGGACATAGATCTGACGAATCGCGATAACGTAGCGAAAATACTTGAAAAACTTCAAAGCAATGGTATGCTTGAAAAACTCGGGTACAAAAGGGGGAATCCACCGGACCCGGAGACTACAAAAGAAGAACCGATTGGCAACGTCCCATCCGAGGCAGCTCACGCCTGTCCTACATGCCACAAAAGCTTTAGCCGACGTTGCGAATTGAAGTAAGTGACTCTCCGCTGCCAGTTCTTCCCTTCCTCTATAAGGATTTATTCCCTCCGCCTCATTCTTTCAAGCGACTAACAATCGTATAGAAAGCACGAAAAGCGGCATTTAAAGCCATACGGTTGCACATTCCCAGGATGTGACAAGAAGTTCGGTAGCAAGAACGACTGGAAGCGCCATGAGAACAGCCAACATTATATGTTGGAGCACTGGAGATGCGATGAGAAATTTTCCGACGGCCCTTCCAAAGTCTGTGGAAAGTCAATATACCGACGTGAACTGTTCAAACAACATCTTAACACAGTACATCACATTAGCAACCAAGGAGCCTTAGAAGCCAAACTCGAAATGTGCCGCGTGGGGCGGAACTGCGAAGCTCGCTTTTGGTGTGGTTTCTGCTACGAAATAATCGAAATCAAGAAGGAAGGTATAGAGGCCTGGACCGAACGGTTCAACCATATAGATGATCATTTTCATGGGCGCAATAACCTACCACAAAGGCATATCAGTGATTGGGAAAATGAATGTTCACACCTCTCAAGGCCTCAGGAGTCAACACCAGACGATACCGGCAACTCTAGAGCCACTATGTCTGCGCCAGCTTGCTCGACCGATACTTCTAATATGCAAGGCCAGCACGAGCTTGAGAAGCAGCATATAAAGCAGAAGAGGAAGAGGGACGATGGGCGTGATGCGCTTGTTTCAAAGCGCGTCGAAACATTACAAGAGATGCCCAGGCGTAATTGTGTAAGTGGTCCCTCAGTTTGCTTATAACCAATGTTCTAACATGTTCGCAGTGCCAGTGTAGTGAAATTATGCCTCTAACCAGTAAGCAGTGTACTACAGTTTCTTGCCAACATAGGCTGTGTAGGGATTGTTATTAGTGCTATGAATCCCACATAGCATAGTAATAGCGTTATTTAATCAAGGGTTGTTTATTCGATTTGCGTATCAGTTATTTTATTATATCATATAGGGATTAGACAGCATCATACCAGAGGAAGCAACGACTCTTCCCACTACATTACGAGTAATATGATTAAATATACGATAACGTTCAATGATGACACGTATATTCAACAATAATCTTCTTCCAGATCTATAATGTGTCTTAATTGTGCACCCGTTCCATGTATGTTATGTCGCAGGATTTCTGATGGCGTCAGAATCGGCCGCGGTGTACTCGTAGGGTTGTAAGATTGTCAACAACGGATGACAATACAATCAAAATGGATTCGGAATATAATATCGAAGATATTATCATGAGGATTCGTTCTATTAGAAAAGAAAAACTCCTATGAAGTTAGCAATGACTACTTGGATGTGTTGAGCGGGGATCGAGTTCAATCAAAAGTGAGTTTAAGAAAGCAATAGGTCTTTTACGAAATAGAATAAAGAGAATCGTGATAGAGACTCACGTATTATCGGCCGCTGTCAAATAGTGACACTTTATCCTAAAGCCGTAGTAAACTATTAGCAAGCTCCTCGTTACTTCTGGTCGGCAATACCAGCACTTCTCTTTGCTTTTAGGCGGTATAGGAACACTCGGCTTTTAAGGAGGCTTCTTGCTTTGTTAACAAAAGAAAATTGAGCATTTCGAATGGTCGAATTGTACGGGGAATCTGCGACGTTACCACAAAATAAATACAAATTAGAATAGATATTTGATGGAGAAAGATTTAAACGCAAGGGAGACACTATCGACGCTTCCTTGCCTATAACATCACCCAAAGACCTTTATACTGTAGCAAAATACAGCATCTAGAGGAGTATCCGATCTCGCCCTCCAGGGCATAGACTTCTAGCAAGCTTGGTACCTTGAAGAAAAGACTTTCTGCAAAAATTACCTAGGTACCTAGGTATTCATGCAGCGAACTTCTGAGCACCCCTTTCTCTCTACGTCCTACTTGCCAGGTAGATACGTAGCTACGTAAGCGAATCATGTGAAAAAGGTAGGAATACTTAATTTTCCAGTGTCAGCGCTTAGCTAGTGGTAGATCTTGCGTCTTAATTTAATAATCAGGGGGTTGTACCTAGGTAGTCGTCGAGGCTCACCAAATACCGGGCAGGCAGCTTGCCAGAAAACTTTTACATTTCCTAGATTGTCCACTACCAAATAGATACTTATCTATCCTTTGAAATATAACATTTATTTCTTTTTCGCCCGCCTTGGCGGACCAAACTACCGTCACATAATTTGCCTATTAACCCGAAATCATGATTAGAAGAAACATCTCATATCCTCTCTTTGCTGAATCTTACCTAGGTAAATATTATTAATGTATAGAAGAATATATGAATACGTTTTCGTCTCGACTCAATCGAATCCAACAGGCTAGGATCTGAATATTCGTAGTGGGTCGTAGAATATTACTAGGTACAACAATAAATGGTTGCTGATTGATTAGCATTTTGATGACTGCTTATGACCTGCCGGAACCGAGGACCCTCGCTAGCGGTTCAACCCATACTGCGTCCGACCTCCATGCTCTCTGTTCATCTCGAGAGTCATTGGGTATAATAGAATACTCGGTTAGGGTTTTTTTTATGAATGACTAGGAGGACGCTAATACTAACATACAAACAAAGGGAGTTTGGAGGAATAATACGGATATACTTAAGATGGAAACTCAAGATTGCGGGACGTCGTATTGGGTCAGGGGTAATTGCATTTTCAGTCCCAACAGAAACCAGACCATAACCGCTAGGTGGTTTAATATGATACGTTCACATGCTTTGCATTATACATCGGGTCTAGGGGGAAAGCATCCCTCCTCAAATCTAGGGTTATCATGGGGCATTCTATGCGAAGTCTAGTTGGCACAGGAGGGCAAGAGATCCAGCAAGACGGTCTTTCCAGTCAAAGCATTAATGAAAGCTGAGGATTGCTTCATCTTCGAGAGAAGTCATTCATTTGCCTCAGGGGATAGGGAACAGGGGGGATCGGGAACCCAATCTACGCTGTCTGTACTTAGCCGGTGTAAGCCAGGATCGACTGTTAACAACATGTCTGAGCCACTGTGTTGGTGTAACAGAGCGCCGCGCGCTTAACGTAGGAACTATCCACGAGCCCGATCTACTAGATAGGCACTATGCAAGGAACGGATCTTTAGGGCCTGAGACAAACGCACGATAGCGGCTCAGCTCTTTGAGTTCTGAGCTTCGCGTGGGCTTCGGGCGTAGCGGGATGCAGTAAGATAACTGGCCAGGACAATGGAGGCCACACAGATATACCCCTTCGAACCAAAGGATGATTTTGACCGGTCTGGGGCTGGCCGCGCCGGAAATGAACCTAGCAGCCCAGGTACGTAATAAATTATTAGTGTTTCATGGACATAGCAATCCTTCCTAACGATAGGTCTTCAACTTTCTTCCTACGGGCTCGAGGACAACCCATCTATCTAACCTTGTCCTTTCCAGAAGTGCGGAGTCTCAGTAGACCTACTTGACTTAGACAGACAGCGGCCGGGCTGGGTCGCTTTTGGGGCCATACACGTGTACAAAAGTATCGATCGTGCGGCTCTGCTCGGTAAGCGTTGTGGGCAATGGACAGGAGTGCTAGCGGATATGAAAAATCCATGTGTCCGAGATTTTTAATGGTTACTTTTATGACAACATGGTGATCTTACATGCATATTTTATGGCATTTGTAGGAGGGGGAAGAAAAATAGAAGCGGGATATTGGAGAACGGCAGCTGGCGAGGTGTGGGTGTTAATGGGTGTGTGTACCTTAGGTAGGTAGGTAACTAATGTATGTATGTATGGATATGTAGGTAGATAGATATAGTATGTAAGTCCAGATGTCGTGTGTAAGTTGTATGGTACGGTATGCTTGTCAGCTACCCATGGTCGCCTTGTTTTTGTGATTTTCTTTTTCTTTTTCTTTTTTGTCTTCAACGAGGAATACGGTATAAACGAAGATACCTTAGTGCCTTAGTGCCTTAGTACCCTAATGTCCTAGTATTCATTTACATAAAGTGCATACACCTAGCAGACCGGGTTCAAACTACTTTATGTATATGTAGGTAATAACTACATGTGATAATGCTGTGTAAGTATGGCGTTCTGTAATTAGGTACACGTTTTGGTTGCCTTCTTTTTTATTTTATTTTATATGGCAGGCAGGTGCTGTAACGACCCCGGTGGACAGTGTAAATACTATATACCGTAAACGGATGTACCTCCTAGACTCTGGCGCTAGTCTTGAAATAGGCCCCCAAAGTGGATTTATTCGGTGACGCACAGCCCACCTTGTGTTTCCGACCACGTACCTAAGGTACCTAGATATCTAAGTACTCGAGGTATCTTCTCTTTTCTTCTTCATACCGCTTCCTTTACTCCAAATGGCTGTCCATCTCCTTATGGGTTATTATCACAGCCCCCACGACTTTTCGGTACTCCCCATTTCCTAATTTGCTGTCAGTTCTCACATCAATCAAATGAAAAAAATTGTCTACCGCCTGAATAATACCCTCGCTCTTCTTATTGACACATCTAACTAAGCCAAAGTAGTTAGCCATGCAAGGCAAATGGACATCCAAGATTTCATAATTTTCGTCTCCCTTTAATCATGGACAGGGTATCGTATCTACTACTACGTTGATAGGTACTGCCTGCCCGCCAGTCTGTCGTCATTTATGTTTCCTATTCTTCTTGGGATGGGCTTGTAGGCGATACAGGTTATGATCGTCATCTCGCCGTTCAAACATCAATGTACCGCTTAACTGATGCGGCCTTCCTATTGGCGCTTCTTGTGTTTAGCCGCTCAATGCCTGGTGCTTGCATTCAGCTTTCCTTTTGTTGGTCTCAATTCGGAAAGACAGCCATATTGACTGTCCTGTTGACTGTGCAGACCTGATGGAAGAAGGAGGGTGGGGGCTGGCCCAGAGAGATGGTCAGACACGACGTCGCCTGCAAGCAAGTACTTTAGATTACGTGCTCGAGTCTTGAGTACTTGGGCATTCCGACATTCGAGATATATGCGAAGGTTCATGATACATGTGTCCTGGCTCAACCGAGTATGAGAGCCCTTGTCCTGATTCTTATCCTTTCCGTCTAGGCTAGTTCGAGATGGCGGTCAACCGACTGGTGGTATATTGCAATCCCAAATTTTAAGGATTCGGTATGGGATCGTCTAAGTTCCCTCCATACCACCCTCTCTCTAAGTGGCCTGGGTCAGAATCAGCCCCCTGCAGCCAGCTCATTGCGAGAGAGGGGGGAAACACTCTACCACACAGCAGCCGGGCGAATATACGTAGTAGCGACAAGCCAACATTAGAGACTAACAGCAAAGGAGAAAAATTTTCCATCTCTTAGGATGTTACTGGGCACCTTCAAGATGCAGCAAAAGCGGCAGCAACTATGGGAATAGCGAATCTATTATGCGGTCAAGTATCTGTCTCTGTATGAATGCCGCTTATCGTGGCTTTCTGCCTTGTTGTTGCCGTCGACCATTGTGCCTAGGTGTCCAGGACGCCTTATTAGAGATCCCCCGCAAGCCTCCACGGGCTTCTCCGCGTTCGACTAGGCATTTTTCAGAAATGTTTCTACACATTGTCCATTATCGCGCTCCGATCTACGATACCATGTGCGTCATGGTCGGGCATGCGCCTCTTTCTTATCCAACTATGTACAACTCTGAATCTTTATCGCAGGTTTCTAAAGAGTCGAAATCGTGCGATTCACTAGACACGGCCCTATCGTGGGATGGATTGCGAACTACATACTGCAGATGGTTCGCGCTCCACTTCCATGTACCCAAGTCATAGGTACCCCGTTTCGATCTGGCCCGGCTTTCTGCCCCAACAGCTGAGATCAATTTGATCCGCTGGCTCGCTGGACCAATCCCAGCACGGATCAGGGGGTGCGTACCATAATTTTTGTCCATGCATACAGTGCTACATCACATAGACGCCAACCACCAACCAGGGGATGTACGAAATGGCCGCAATCACTTCAGCCCCTGCAAAACTACAGACAGGGTACATCTATACCTTCGACTTTGCGGCTCCGCGTGGGTCGACTTTGATTCAGAGTTAGAGGGGAGTAGGAGTAGGATGCCCAAGTCTAGGACACCCGGCAACATATTAGTTAAGTCGATTCTGTTTCCCCATGGCGTTGTTCAGGACCCTTGGAAGCAAGTTGCTTCATACTTCTTGCTTCGCCCCATTGTTTGTTGCCTATTGCCTACGAGGCATACCTTGTAGCACTTTGGAGATCAAGTTTATCTTCGTTTATCTTCTTCAAGTCCAACTATATTCTTCCCAGGCCCTATATTTTGCATGTCTGCCTTGCGACCTCTGTTTTTTATTTTTATTGTTATTATTGACATCTTTCCCCTTCCTGGATTTCATTTACACAACGGCCTTCTCTTCACAAGGTGTCGGCCAAGATCCAACATTGTCTAATTGGATACCTGGATACCTGGATCCCTCCAGTGGACACACTCCAAACACAATTCGTGGAAGCTTGTTGGTCCTTAAACGCAGTTGTTACTCTGAACACGTCTTAGCCCTTGCTGGGCCGCTCTGCAAAAATGGAATACCAGCACTTTCAGTACCCAGAGGCTATGCAGCTTCCAGTCTACATGGACAATGCGCCGATGGACGCTTCGATTGATGGCATGATTGATCCAATCCTCAAACCTTCCGCTTCTCCTTGGGGCACTCCACAGATGCAGCGCTACTTAACAGACAATAAGTCATCATTTTATAGCTACCAAATGGTCGATTCTGTCTTCCCCGAATCCATCGCTCGAAGAGACGACGGCATAGCACCTCTTCCGTCTAGCCTGCTTCATCGCCGAAATTCACCATCTTTTTCTCATACATCGTCAACAAGTAGTAGTATGTTAAGCCCGCCAAGGGACAGCGATTATTACCAAGCGCATTCGCCACCAACGCCCACTGATACGACGATTATGTCTCCGTATTTTCAGCAGTATGAGACCGCTAGCTCTCGTGCTCAGATGATTCAGTTTACTGGCCTCGCCAATGATTGTGTGAAGCCAATAGACATCAACCCCTTCCAAGAAACCCCTGAAAGTTATTATGACGACAGTAACCCTAAGTCGGAATTTCCTTTGAGGGGTCTTAGTATGTCAAGTGATGACAGCTGCGTCCATATGGATGTGTGCGACGGACGGGAACCAATCGAATCTACTCAACCAATGAGTCCTGAAGAGTTTACACCAACTGTAAAGGAGGAGATTCACATCCCGGAATCCATTGGAAGGTATCCCGCATTTGAATCAGAGGATGAGACGATGTCTAATGGGGAGGCCGAGCATCATAGTCTCAAACGTGAGGATGCAGAAGACGACGAATACAAACCAAACCAGAAGCATAGGCGGACCAAGTCCAGTGCAAGTCGTAGTACCCGAAACCGCAAGCGACGGAGTGTAATAGGGTCTACCTTGGAAACAAAACGACCAAAGATCGAACCTGGTACCTCTGCCACGATGGGCAGATCAACGGCCAAGCCTTTGATTCAAGGAACAACAGCAAATTTCTCATGTACCAAATGCTCAAAAAGGGTATCCTTCAAAGATGAGAATGGCTTACAGAATCACATCAAAAAGCAGCATACCCGGCCGTTTGTTTGCGTCTTCGGATTCGCGGGCTGCAATTCAACCTTTGCGAGCAAGAATGAATGGAAGCGACATTGCTCTTCCCAGCATCTTGTTTTGAACTACTGGATATGCCAACAAGACCACTGCTCCAAGACATCTAGCAAAGCAAATATACATTCTCGCCATCGTTCTAATCCTTCTTGCACCCAGAACACGATTTCACCGCCTCTACCCCACGGAACTATCTTTAATCGCAAGGACCTCTACACTCAACACCTGCGCCGTATGCATATACCAGCAAGCCTTAAGAAACAAGTCAAACAAAGGAAGCCTGCCCCTGAATGGGAAGCCTGCGAACGAGCGCATCAAGATGAGGCAAAAAGAACACGTTGTGACCTCCCGACTCACATGCGATGCCCAGCATTCGGTTGCAATGCTCGTTTTGATGGACCGAATGCCTGGGATGATCGGATGGAGCACGTGGCCAAGCACCTCGAGAAAGCTGTCAGTGGCTCAGAGCAACCAATCGAGTTCGGCGGACAACACGACAGAACTCTGATCGAGTGGGCCACGCGCCCCGATATTGCTATTATTGAGAGAGGAGACAAGGGGAAGTGGCAATTGCGCAACCCTCTAAAATCGAGCGGTGGTCTGCTTACCGAAACAATACCTGACCAAGGAGATGAGGACGCCGAGGGCGAGGAGGTAGATGAATGATTGTATCAATTGGCCGAGTCTCTATCATCTCCTACCTACATTTTTATACCTTTGGCTATGACTGGAAATCATGGAGAAGTAGAGGTATATCTCAAGGGTTCACTACGTAAATGTATCACTTTCTAGAAGGATTGTTCTATTTGGATGGGTAATGTTGAAGTGATAGTAATCAAGGTGAATATTTCTTCGGCAAAGATATAAAATGGCAGGGAATCATAGAATGGCCAGGTTTTAGGGCGTCTATAATGGTCTACGATGTAATGATACTTGGATCATGTTAGCTATCAAGGTGAATGGCGCGCACACGCCAGATCACCGCATACATACCTGGGTCCCTATTCTTGATAGCTTAGGTTTCAGGTTGTGTACCTGCTAATGAGTTCAATACGCGGCGCCTCGTGTTCACTACTAGGACTACCCTATTAAGGATCTAGTGACCGTTGGCGTTAGACAACCGAGTACCGGGACCCTTTTACATTTTTGACCGGTCGAGAAGGATGGCCGGTTCGCTACGTGTGATAGGCGTCTGGTTCGATAGACTCGGTGCCGAGATCTACCCTGCATAGATACCGTACCAGGAAATGCGGCTTTCTTTGTCTTAGTTTTGTGTTCAGCGGGCAGAATCTTTCTTCCCCCGTACCGTGTAGAGTGTGATAGCCGTCTTACTTACATACGCCTCCATGCCGATGACAAGCATCTGATAGCACAGACGGGTACCTAGGTTCCTCGGATCTTCGGTAGGTACCCAGACACGCAGGACAGGTAGTTTCACTTGTATGAGGTCTTATGTGCCATACTAAAATATACACGTGTTTCTGAGTGCAATGGTAGAGATAATACATGGTAGGTATTAGTTACTATTTTTATTTTTGTTTTACTTTATTTTCTTCTTCCCAGCTATAATCGGATACTTCTTACGTATATGAATTATGTAGGTATAATTATGTAATTAATTATACTTCTAACGGATATTCAAGTACAATTCTACCTAAGAAGGTATAGTTTAGGTACCTACCTTAGGTACCTTGAGTAGCTCCCCCGCGAATAGCGCTGAAGATGACCAAGTGCTGACTTGGCGGCCATACTCCCCCAAAATCCCCGCTATTAAATGCTTCAATTGTCTTAGCCATATCGAGTGAATGGATGTACCTATTTGCATCATGTATTGTATTAGGTATGTACGAGTACCCACCTGATATCTTGGGTTAAATGCCTAGGGTACTTGGGTACATACATCTTCACCATTCAAGTTATAGACATGCATGTGGGTACTGGAGAGTAAGTACATAAGTACCTACTTAAGTACACAATGATATAATACCTGATCGAATACCTAACTTGGTACGTAAGGTCGTACAGACTTCAGCCGCAGTTATCGGCATTCTTCTCATTCTTTCACTTTTTTTTTACCGGGATAATAACAATACTTTTCGGTCCTTTTCCGATCCTATAGTTAAAATTTCCGTTATAGATTGACGTAACCACGTTGATCGGTCCTCTAAAGGATTAAAAAGGGCTCATAACTCGAAGGTTCTTGCGAAAGCCGCATAGGGACCCACCGATCCCGGGAATGGCTGACCTAGAGCAAGATCTAACCCACCGAGATTTACCATCTTCGATCGATGATATTTCCGCTGACCCACGTGAATCAACAGCCGGCGGCTCTTCGAGTGAAACATTAGTCCCTAACGGACTCCCCGACGAGAACCATGAGGAAGTACTCAGCAACCCGGTCGTTATCGATGTGCCTACAAAACATATAGGTCCTCTTACGACCGGGTGTGACGGTCAGATTGGCAACCAATCGGACCATCGGCCAAAGCCAGATGATAGAGATAAAGGCAAGGCCCCTGTGAGGCTCGGTGAAGATTTATGTATTAGATCACGTCCCATTGATGATACAAACCCCCAATATACAACCGAAAATCAGGAAAATCAGGAAGAGCCTAACCCCAGTACAGATGGGGGAGACCAATTTTCGCCCGAAAACGGGATCCCGCATGAGGCCCGACCAGCACTTTCCGAGTCAAGTTCCCGGGTGCCTGATATTGCACAATCGGATGAAACTGGCTGGGCAATGTCGCCAAGGTCACCTACAGGTGGCAAGCAAAAACAAAAGATGATATCGGACCCCGAATTGGAGCCGCAACTGACTGATTCGGCATCCACTGAAACTAGAACCCAATTCGAAAATAGCGAGACAGGCGAAGCGGCAGGGTTTCGGCCACTTCAGTACGGTGACCCTGGATGGGAGAAGTCAGCAGATCGGCCACCGAAAAAGCTACCTATCCGATTTAAGGACGCGGTCGGGCGCAAGTTCGTCTTCCCTTGGGAGAAGGGTAAAACATGGGCAGTAAGCCAGAGTTTTCTTCTAGTCTAAAGGTTGATGATTCGACGTTGAGCCTCACCTCGACTTGGCAGGCCCAGGAACTGAGAATTGCTTGTCGACGTACTATGTATCGTTCTGCAACTAACCGCATTTTAGGGTATGGAACGTCTAATCCGAAGCTGCTTTGCTCACGTGAATGTCCTTGGACACTATGTCAACGAGGGACGCTACGATCTTCTTACTAGCCTTCCCTTCTCAACCGACGTCGGAGCTGGAGTGTTGCATTCGTCTACGCCACCGTCCGAAGTAGAAATTGTAGAGCCTCAATCTGGTGGTACACCAAGCGAATCTACTATGCCGCACGCTCCAACCCCGCCGCCAGCTCCATCGGTGCCTATACAACATTCAGCTATCATCATTCTACCCGAACTGTGGGAAGATTTGGTCGAACCGGGCATGTATATTCAGATGCAATTCTGGCCTATTGATGCCCCGCCACCGCCTCCGCCCCCACCGTTACCACACCATCCTCCTCCAGGTCATCCAGCATTTGGTCACTTGGGCGGTGGTAGGGGTCGCGGTAGAGGCCGTGGTATGGGGAGAGGCCATCCGGGAATGATGGGATCAATGCCTCACCTCCGACCCCCTCCGCCGCCGGGATGGATAACGATGGAAGCTCCGAAGCCGAGAGGCAAGACACGGAAACGATCAGATGGGCCATAGAATTATAGGAGTTTCGATAGGGTTTCTAACTGCGCGTTGAGAGGCGTACCGTATTGATTGGCTCAGCTCTGGATGGGGTCCCTTTTGCTATAAGCGCTAATAGGGGCCGAAATTCGCCTCAGGATGTCATAGGTTGATGGGGATGTTAATTCATTTGTTCTTTTCTTCTCTTTTTCCTTTTTCGCGACAAGATATGTGAGGCTGCGCTTACACAAAACGCATATACCTTATAGGAGAAATCTGACACATGGCGATCGCGATATATTTGCTTTTCGCATATAATCTTACAAACCGAGGCATATCTCTGTATGTGTGTGTGAAAGGAGAGACATCCATACACGTGTAGGGGAATACGGTGGACACGGTAGATACGAGTATGCGCGCCCATAATAAACCATAATAAACATCTTTAAAGTGGACCTAACAGAGCTTAGCTTCGTTGTAACCGCGACTTTTAGTGGAGTGCAAGCACCTTAACAGGGACCCCGCCTACCTGCGTTAGCGTTGTGCCCAGGTGGTCAGCTCACTGAGCTTACATGCTGCCATGATACGACCCGGAAGTCCAAGTCTAAGTCAATTCCAAACAGCCCTGGAGTTGTCGTAAACGTGGAGCTCTGTCATGTTGACCAATTCGGTGTCTTCCTAGAAAATCTGTTTGATTTTTTTCTTTTTTTCTTTTCTTTTTCTTTGGTAATATCGCATCATACTACCAAAATTGATATATCGAACACAGCCACTATTCTTACGTACACCTTGTTCAAAGTTGTTTCCACTGACAGACGCACGTAAGGAGGTACATCCTTCATTACCCATTACCACCCCTCACTTAACCATTGGTACATGTACCCATCCATCTGATAATCTTACGTCACATCTCGCGAGCTCAGGAACAACCAGACTAAGCTCATGCAATAAACAAGTCACTTTCGTCACCCCCAATAGTCTTTTAATTATACCAAACTATCTGAAGCCTCGTCGTCTGTGTATACCCTCGCATCTGTATCATCAATAGTTCCACTTACGTTACATCTATTGTAATCACTGCAACGATGGAGTCTTTTGCAAAGCTCAAGCGTCGCGGTGCCGACTTATTCAATTCCCTTCCGCACAGCTTACCTTCGATGCCCCAGTTGCCCCAGCTGCCTCACCTGCCTCACCTGCAGCGTGCAGGAGGAGGTAGCCCGGCGATGAAGGGCACATGGCAAAATATCTCTATCCCGTCTCTACCGCGATCTTCCCATTCAATCGATATCATTGCTGGTAACGCATACATCTTCGGTGGCGAGGTCGAACCTCGTAAGCCTGTCGACAATGATATGCACGTCGTTGTTCTTCCCTCGAGTAGCGCTTCCGCCGATTACTATGCCGTCAAGGCCAAACCATCTTCCAGAGAACAGCTCGCTGAGAGAACCCCGGCGCCTATCACAGAGGAAGACGAAACCGCAGCTGAACTCAAAGATCCTCTAACTGAAGTCCCTCTAAGCTCTCCACCTCCAACTTCAGCCGAGGAACCATCGTCCGCAGCATCCGACAAGGGTAAGGCTAAAGAACTCATCTCCGAAGTTCCCTGCGCCCGTGTCGGTCACGCTACCGCTGTTATCGGTTCCCGTATCTTCGTCTTCGGCGGCCGAAGCGCCGAGTCCGCCTCCGAACCTCTCGACGAAAATGGCCGTGTCTGGGTCTTCGAGACGAAGACGCACACGTGGTCATACCTAGATCCGTACCGCAACAGCCCCGTCCCACCCCCACGAAGCTACTTCACCGCCGTCGCAACCGACAAGCCCCGCGACTTTGCCATTAAACCTCTACGCCGCACCTCGAGTTGGAAAGAATGGGCCGAGGGCGACTCAGCCGAGATTGGAATCCCGCAACGTCCGATCGCCGGGAATGTGGCCGCCAGCGCGACAGATGAAGAGGATGCCGGATTCGGTACTTTCATCATTCACGGCGGTTGCACGGCAGGCGGCAGCCGGACCGGCGACTTATGGGCTTTTGATGTGCGCAGCTGTACTTGGAAGGAGCTCCCTTCGGCACCGGGTGCGCCCCGGGGCGGGGCCGCGCTTGCCATCGCTAAGAGCAGATTATACCGCTTCGGTGGCTTCGACGGCAAGGACGAACTCGGCGGTCAATTGGACGTGCTGGATCTCGCGCTTGACGAATTCGATGATCGTGTTAGTAAGGGCGAGATCGGTGTTTTCGCTCGCGGCGATTGGCAGACTCTCGTTGCACCTGCTACGTCCGCGCCGCCTCCGAGCGGGACTGATGAGACGGCTAAGCTGGTAGCTACTGAGGAGTGGCCTGGTAACCGCAGCGTTGCTAGTAGTAAGTGACACGATAAACTTTTTTACTCACATTCCTGAGTTTCAATATCTACGATATAATCCCCAAGCAATTAACTGACACATTTGTTATAGTGGAGCTCGTTCTTGGTGGTGGCGGACGTGAATACTTAGTCCTAGCACTTGGTGAGCAAAGTCCTAGCGCTGAGGGTCATGCCGGGGCAGGCAGGTTCTACAGCGATGTATGGGCGTTCCAAGTGCCTCCGCTAGGTATGACAGCTGCGAGTGTCACAGATGCCTTCCTACAAGCTGTGGGGCGAAAGACGGGAGAGGGCCGATGGACAAGAGTCACGACGGGACCGTACGATAATGAAGTCGCTGCGGATGTAGAGGGCCCAGGACCGAGGGGTTGGGTCGCAAGTGCGCCGCTAGGTGACCTCGAGGAGAACGCCATTCTGATTTTTGGTGGATTAGGCGAGAGTAACAAGAGACTCGGAGATGCCTGGATATTTAGGTTGGAGTAGGAGGTATATATGTAAGTAAGGCGATGAGTTAATTTTAAATTTGGACCGGGAAATATGTGAGATTAGCTACGATTAAGTTTGGCCGGGTTAACTGATTTCGAAACGGATTTATGATAAAACAAAGTACGGAATGTTATCAAATGAACAATATTCTGGTAAACCACGATAGGGCTAAATGTGCATACAAAACGTCAATTAGCAAGAGACAAGCATTTTTCCGTGGATATAAGTATAGTTTATGTACAATGTCTACGTCTGCGCCCGTGCTCTAAAATATCACCGGATTTTATTTGTTCTCATTTACAAATCCTTCCTCGTAGTCTCAATGCCCCAAGGCTCACTCGTCAAATTTGTCTGGCCAGCACTGTTCTCGCAGGTTTGCCGACCGCTCAGGGGGCCGGGTGTCGGTAACTTAGCACTGGTGCTAGATGATGTAGCGCTCTCTTTCAATGCTGTTAAGAGCTGCTTGGTGGTCTCGGGCGTTAGGTCTTCGTAGTAGTCATCGTTGATTTGGATCATTGGGGCGTTGACGCAGGCGCCTAGGCATTCCACCTCGATGAATGTGAAGAGCCCGTCCGCCGTCGTCTCACCCTGTTTGATGCCTAGGTGTTCCTTAATCGCCTTGACGATCGCGTCACTTCCGCAACCACCGAGTTGGCAGGGTGTCTGTTCCGAACAATATCTCGTTAGCAGCTGGTACGTATTGGTGGGATGTATCGTATAGCGATCCATCCGGCGAAGGTGGGGTTTCGGTTTCTCAGAAATCTGGTCTAGCGCAATCGGTGGTGTATCACTCGTATGATAATCTTACGGCATCGTTCTCGCGAGGGAGAGTTGAAGATGATGCGGGGAGAGGAAACTCAGCGCAAACTCACTGTAGTGCAAGCCTGGACGAAGAACTTGCCAACTGGTGTTCGGTTATACATAGTATAGAACGACGCGACTTCGTAAACACGGGTGGGCGGCATCTCAAGGATTCTTGCCACCTCGTTCATAACGGATATGGATGTAAAGCCATGCTGGCGCTGGCCTAAGTCGAGTAGCGGCATTACGGCGGCCTTCTTGTATTGGGGCGGGTAACGCTTCAGGATTTGAGCAATAACTTCTTCATTCTGAGCTGAGAACTTGAAGGGTAAATCGGGGTTGTTGTCGGGCGTATTTCGATGCTATAATCGCGACACAATTCGAATGTTAGCAATGAACATTTGGATGTGAGGCAAATTGATCGGCTTGAAGCTCTTCTGAGATACTCAAACGGAAATTGAGAATAGAGGTACGCCGAGTTAGAGATTTGGATGACCTCTAGGTCTTCTAATATCCAATATACTTCAATGACCGGTATAGAGCAAGCTTTCAAATGTCCGGAGAGAGAATATAACGAAGAAGGCATACCACGGCGAGAGTTTCGCTTCTCCTCGAGCTACCAGCCGTAAAGGTGCGAAATTGTGATCGGGGTGCTCGGCATGCTGAGCGAGCTGCTGTTCTGAGGAAGACAGGGGCGAGTTTCGACGCCATAGTTAATATGGTATCGCAGGTTCAATTGAGGAGAATAGACGAAGGTGAGCAGATTCGCAGGTATTCGGTGATTATTACATGTATGAGGTTTCGATTGCAATTGGCGATAATCCAACTTTTGGATCCAATCAGCTTAATCGTGTTGGTCAAACTGGTATCCACACGGTTAAATCTCGGTCCGTCAATCCATCTCCACTATTACGTATTTGCATTCATTGGATCTGTACCTAAGTACCTTCTAACAAGACTCAATCTAGGCCTACAAATAAGAAACATACAATATTATACAACCTCTAATTACACGGAACAAGCAGAGGGGTACCATGTTAATTTGCGAAAATCATGTACCCTATCCGGTCCTTCCATTGTTCCTATCATTCTACGTTACTATCGACACGCAAACTACTAAACACATCAAGACCATTGTGCTACGACTAGAAATGAGGTAATAATCCCTAGACAAAACATCAGATAGGCGTCCATTTTTTTCTCCATCACTCTGCTTCTTCTTCATCTTCATCTTTCTTTTCCTGAGCAGCCTCACCATTAGTAGCTTTAGTCTCTTCTGCAGGATTTTCTTCTGATTTTTCATCGGCCGTCTCTTCTTTCGTAGTGACTCCATCGCTTTCAGCCACCAGTTTCTTTACCGCATCAACGGTCGCAGCAGGGCCGCCTGGCTCGGCAAGGAGGACTTTGCCAGTTTTGTCAACGGCAAACACACCACGAGTAGTACCTTTAGGCGCTTTCTTAAACCCAATGGCGTCGATTAAAGTAGCGCTGGGATCGCATAAAAGCGAGTAAGGTAAATTCTGCTTGGTTTTGAAAGTGGTATTGGCCTTTGGTGAGTCCGTCGAAAGGCCGTAGATAGCAAGGCCACCCTTTGTCAAGGGTTCGTAGGAGTCTCTAAAGAGACAAGCTTGGTTGGTACCTATATATATCGGGTTAGGCATGGCTAGGATCACTTCGCGACGGCTACTATATAGAATCAAGCTTACAGCCAGGCGTAGATGCCTTAGGATACGTGAAAATGACAACGCCAGATTTGCTTTCGTCGATTAGAGCCTTTAGGGTTGTCTTATCGCCATCATTGGTCTCAATTTCGCCACCAAACCCATCAAGAGTGATGGTGGCACCGACGATAGGCTTCGCGGGCTTGGATGAGCCATTGGCAATAGTTGACTTAGCAGGTTTGGCAGCCTTGCCCTTGACGGTCTCCTTCACCTTACTAGCTACCTTGGAGGTCTTGGATGGCTTCTTCGTTGGTGGCTCTGGGGCCGGTGCAGGAGCTTTGCGCTTGCGGAGCTCAACAGGCATTGTGGAGCGATAGGGCTGAAATAATGCGACGTGGAGAGGGCAAAATCGAATACAAATTGCCTAGCAGTAATCGCTAGATTATGGCGACCGTGAATAATCAAATTTGGGGGGAAATCGGGTAGAAGTTGATGAAGAAATGATGGAAACGGGGACGGAGACGAGAGGCAGTGAGGTTGAGGTTGAAGTCGACGAGGTTGCAGGTAAACAGGAGGTTGCGACGAGCTTCAACCAATAGGATGAAGCCATTGTGACAGCTTCCTACAGGGATACACGATACTTAAGTGGTTGTGTCACAGGGATATCTTGCTGCCGAATAATTTAAAATCATTGCTAATGGCGAGGCTAACGTGATCGAGCAGCCAATTCCTGTAGAGTTCCAGCGCAGGTTTGAAGGGGAGGGGGGGAAGGGTGGGAGAGTTGATTGCAGCAGGACTGGGGGACGGGGGGGATGGGGAATCTAGGAAGCTGAAGGGGGCGGGAAAAGAGAGGGGAAGGTAGGTACCAAAACAGAACTCATAACAAACTAGATCAAATTATGTAGGTTAAAGTAGCTCTGTGGTATAGAGGGGGAGAAGGAAAGAGGTCACTGCGGTAACTTCCATCCAAGGTTGTTGAGACCGGGATAGAATACATGTATCTGTAGTACATGTAAATCTCTCCACGTCTTGGACGAGGAAGTGGTACCTATGGTTTATTAACAACTGGGAAATTAGCTTCGGCGCAAAGCTAACCGTTTGCGTGGGCACGACAGCAGCTGCCAGTTGGCGATCGGATGATTTATGCACAAACTAATCCCGATTAAAACTAATATTGGAAATTTAATTCCTCAAGCAACGCGTTTTTCTAGGTACCTAAGTAATGAAAATATGCCCTGCTTGCCTTTATATGTATTAGTTCTTCTATGGAATAAGACGAATAGAAAAAATAGAGAAGAATCACTAACTTTTAAACCAATCCAAGTTTCGACGTTGTCTAATAAGAAGTTGTTCACGACCTACCCTTCTTAGACATTATGCAGGCATCATTAAAACTTATCCCACCCCCTTTGCTTACGAATACTAACTCACATAAGCATTCGTTTGTGTCGCGTCGGTCTTTCGGGGACGGAAAGTTCGCTGAGTTGCTAACAGTTAAGGTCCACACAGATCATTCTCCATCACCCGTCGATGACGATGTGGCTACCTGCTTAGGCAAACAAACCATTTATGATATACGATCTTGGGAGTTGTGGGAATGAAGTATCCATAACTCCAAGACGGTACCTGTCAGTCGACATCTGCCGATCAAATATTACAGCTTTGGTTAAGAAGTCGGATGGTCAGGTTGCGAAGTGAAGAATATTAGCATACCCTTTATACGAGCTACGACCTTGCAATTTTACATCCCCCAAACATAGGGTCTCGGCTGCGATGTTTAACTACGAACCGAGAGCACAGGCGCGCAAACGTATAGTTACTGGTCTATCATTGGAACGGCCGCTTACAAGCAATGGGACGCAATGGACCTAGCCCCAGCAATCAATCGAATCTAATAGGTGCACACGCAGGCGGACACTATAGGTTGGAGTATATACGGCTGCAAGTCAAATTTCATCTCAATCTTGAAGATATAACGTCGTAGTGGAATGTTAAACGAAGAACCCGAGGCTCAACACAAAAGAAGAAAAGACGCAGTGAAGACCGGTATATCGCAGTACATATTACCGTAACAATGCCTCGACATTTTTAGATCTAAGTATAAAGGGGAAAATCATATAACGAACCATTTAGTCTTTACGAATTTCATCCCCGAGATTTCATACTTCCGAAAACACGATTTCATCAGCAATCGCGGTGCTAGATAGAACCCATACAGGCAAGATACTACTTAGTTCTCATCAAGTGTGCGCCCTTCTCCCACCTAGCATGTTGTTAGTGTGCATTAGAAGGGATACCATTGAAAAACGAAACTCACACGAATCGCGCCATCGCGAGAGACGCCGTGCGACCAAAACCCGTCAATGGAGGGCGACGTTCGGGTCATATTATCATGCGTAAGTAGTAGCCAGAAGCCGAATACCCCCTTTGCTAGGACATCAAGAACGGCGTAGGCGATGATCTCGCCATCAACGTTCACGCGATGAGCGCCATCAGCAATGCCCCATACACTAGCGAGAATTAGCAGACATTCAATCCCTCTGTGGGTAACCATTTACATTGGATATGCCGTCCATAGGAGTAGCGTGAAGAGCGATATAGCTGCAAAGAAAGTCCTGGTGTTGTTGTCTCTAGTCGACATGGCATGACGCCCCTTATAACCGACTTGGTAGATAATGTTGAGGTAGGCTATACAAGCAAAGGTATACCATCCCCACCCCTGAGCCTCATCTCTCGAGAAGGCCGCAAAGAGGCCAGTCAAAATCATGATTACGTCCGATACCACGGTCACCAAGATGCTTGCACCATTAAGACCAGCAAGAAGGCACAGGTCCAGCAATAGGAGCGGCGTAGTAAGTGACCACTAATACTTTTAGTCAGCTATTTTTCGTCATGATAGATTCGAATAATCTTGACAGAACTCACGTCCAAATAGCGGGCCCAATAGACATCACGTTTAACAACTTCCGTGATAGCCCCATGTCTCGATCTGCCGGACACATACGTGTGTGAAGCTATCCCGTCACCCGTAGCCATGGCATAGTACGACAAGAAGGCAAATGTGGTGACTAAAGCCGTTAAGACATGAAAAAGGCGTTTTTGCTGTGTAGAGTTAGTACTTTGCTTTCTAGTAGGTAGGTACATATTAGGGGTGATTCATACCACGGGCACCCTCATAGCCATTATATAGAAGGCTATCGAAGACAACCCCATTAAAACGCAAACGACCCTAATACAATCCCATATAAGTGACTAGAGAACGACGGACACTGGGTAATAATAGTCTTACCATAGAGTCCTATGGCCTACTTCGCTGGAAGTTTGGTAATAAACTCGAGGAATGTCTGGGATCACGGTAGGTAACGGCGTATGGCTTGTCTTGGGGGGCCTTAGGACGGTAGCTACTTGGGTAGTGGCCTCTGAAAAATCCTGGGGGATAATCATTGCGATACCAGTTTCTCTTGATACAAATAAGTATTCGGAAGTGTTATATTCAAGGTAGCTTCTAAATTCCGTGTAAGTAGGCGAAGAGAAGTAGAATAATTCTCACCCAAAACTTGCTTAAATAGTAACAATAGAGAACATGCAGGCACCGCAGTAGAAGAGACTTCAAGCAACCAACGTCGGTTTTCATCAAGAGCTGTAAATAAGGTGCGGCGAATGTGGTGTCATTACTCTGAATAGTAGGTTATGTGAGAGTTAAACCAATCATATACTGAAGTCATATTCAAATTAGGTATTCAGCTGCATATATATGTTCACCATGAACCTTGTCGTTGGACGATTCCTCTTACTTTCTTCTTTCTTATCCTTTTAGATTTAGTATACCTACATGATAGTAGGTAGGAGGAAAGCTGTAATTCAAATATAGGGTGCATTTATGTGATTCAGTCGTATGAAAGAAGCCATAAGATATAAGTAAACGATTGGCCCACGAATATGTGCCCTTCATTAGTGAGTAGGTAGCCGGATGAGCGCGGTAACTTGAAGGATCCTAGGAGTATTTCCAAGTGGAAGTCGTCGGACTCGATAAATACCTAGGTAGCCTCTATATTTAGGTAATACCGTAAGCTTCAAATCTTGTAGTGCATAGTCGCGTACCGTGAGAATAAATCCGAGAGTTACAAGAGCGATTAGGAAAATTTGGGAACCTAAATAAGTTTACAGAAGCATCCGTGATTGAGCTGTTCTGCTATTCACTACCTACCTAGTAAGCTTAGCGCACTCAGACCCCACCTCCCCCTAAAGAATCGTTAATGCCCCGCATGGGTAGGCGCAATTTTGGTGGTCTTTCAGGCAGAAGCTCCCCCGCGTAGTGGAACTCCCCGGGTACTACCTAGGTACCTAGGTAGAAGCTTCCCCATCCTATCTCATCCCACCACGCCGCCAAACCTAACGCTACCTACCAATTAAAAAAAAAGTCCATCATCATCATCATACCTCATACAAACGCGAGAGTAGCCACTTGTACATTAAATTCTGTCAACATAAACTCAGTTACCTTAAAGCCATTAGCACCGTACGAAATCATTCTCTCCGTGCCGATCCATCCTTTGGCTGCTTATCGTCATGGATAAGCTTGCGTCGACGCTGCTGGCGTTTCCGCCCGAAGCTAATCTGGCCAGCCTCGACAACGAGATATACGACGCAGCCGCGAGAACCCATATCAGCAAGCTTTCTAAACTTCTCAGAGAGAATCATGCAGAATTATTAGCACACGGCCTTCAGCTCCTCGAGTTACTCGATCCGAGTGTGAATTCGCTATCCTACCTCGCTGTCATTCATACTCTCACCATCCCCAGTGTAGCCTCTTCCGCCTCTGTCGATTCCATCCTTGAGAAGCTGGTGCTGTTTCTGCTCACTTTCGATGCCCGACAATGCCGATATGCTAGAAGTCAATTGCAAGATGTCCTCGTCGCCGTTGGAACCGGACATTACCTCCCCGTAAGTTACCCTAGCTATGTCCTTTTATGTATGTATATACGTTTTACTAATTGTGGTTTTTAGCCCTCTGTTGCTGTCGAAGCGCTCACGACCGCCATCTTGAGATTAGACCCGACTGGTAGCATTCTGACAAACTACCATATTCTTCTTGCGAAACTCGCCTATAACACAAATAATACCGAATCGGTTCTACCAGTAATCGACAAGAACATTGTATACTTCCCGGGGATGGCTAACTACGGCGAGCCTGGGTACCTCTGCGATCTCACTCTACCACCCCCTGCCTATCTTTCGCGAGAAACAGGACTTACCAGCAACCTGAAGTCCACTGCAGTCTTGGAGTACGACTTGATTCGTGGCATGATATATTGTTCTAGGAGGGATTGGGAAAGTGCGTTTGCAGCATTTGAGAGGGTCATTACCTACCCCACGCGTGAAGGCGGAGCGAGTAAGATTATGCTTGAAGCCTACAAGAAATGGGTGCTAGTTAGCTTGCTCTCTAAGGGCAAGCTCGTTGAACCCGAATCATATACAGGGGCTGCAGCGAGCAAGATCTACGGGAACATCGGGAAGCCGTATACAGCACTCGCGGCCCTGTTCGTGGCGGACGACGCGCAGGTGCTAAAGGCAGATGTTGAGAAGAATACCCAACTATGGTTTGAAGACGGAAACACGGGCCTGATCCAGGAGGTTTTAGCTGCGTATCAGAAGTGGCGGGTACTAGCATTGGAACAAATCTATTCTAAAATTTCGCTCCCCGAAATCCGACAACAGACTACGAGCGCAGAAACAGGTCGGGTGCTCGAGAAGGACGAGGATATCGAGACCCTCCTTCAGAACATGATAATATCAGGCATGCTGTATGGTGTGATCGAAAAGAATGACGATGGTACGGCATTTCTTACCTTCCTACCGCCGTCAACGCAACTCTCGGAGCCAGAGTTTGCTAGCGAGCTCGCCCATACAGCTGCGCGGTTAAAGCAATTGCACCCCATCTTTCAAGCGACACAGGAACGCTTAGGGACGAGCAAAGAATACATCAAGCACGTAATTAGAGAAGAGAAACGAGCTGAGAAGAACGACCCGGATCCCACTCTAGCCTTTGATGTTCACGTGGACGATGAGGACTTGATGGGTGGTATTCTTCCTACTGGTTGAGTGAGCAGTCGAACTAAGCGCTTTACGCCGCTTCACTGCTCGCGTCGAACCCCCGCCTTGAACAGAAAAATTTCTCGGGGGTGTTCTGAGCTTATGGTGTTGAACCTTCCATACGATGGCACTAGTCAGCATGGATAATCTCGGTTTAGCACGTCTTAATTGCTTACCCACAGGCGACAGCATTTAGAACATTTATATCTCTAGGGGCGTTATCCGGACAAGAATTGATTCGAGAAATGCCGTTCGACTAGAGATCTACGACGGTTACGAGTGATCGAGATCCTCAACCAGCTCATTAGAGAGCAATGCGTAATGAAGAATAAAGACATTAATATCCCATTTTGCTATGCTATTATTCATCTTTCATTACCAGTCTATGCCATAAGCGCCCTTTTTCTCCTAGGATACATGTGCATATGGCTTTAACTTATCTTAAGCTATGGGCCTCTTAGCGGTCAGCAACCCTCATTGCGATACGTTAGTAGATATCGTATCCACTACTGGCCTATGTTGTCTTGTAAACGTGAATCGTTGGCAACTGAGACCCCGAGCCATTCCAGCCTACCTGACTCACCCTCCAGGAACGTATAGTATCTTTTATCACCATTCATTTCCCCGAAGGCCTTTGTCACCTTCATTAGTGATATCATGGAACTATGATTCCGTGGATAATGCGGACCGTCATCTACCCACATGCCGTCGTCCCTAGACCATATTGGGAACATCCCACTCGGCGACATACCAAAACAGGCTGGGTGGCTGCGATCATGAGCTAATGCCAAATTGCTTGATCATGTCCGATAGCTTCAAGGCTTCGGCCCGGAAGTCCAATGGACTGGCACTCATGACCTGATAACGCACCCTGTAAAGCATTGTAAGCTATTGTATCCCTTTATAAGTTAGATTGTGATACATACCGTTGGTTTTCGCCATAGGTGTCCATCTTGGCTCTACACCTAAAATGTAGCTTGGAACAATTCGCAGCCTCGAATATACCTGGGACACGGTCTTCGTCGTTCTCCTTGATCTCCATCAACTCATCGGCCGTCATACCCATGATAACACGCCCAACATCGTCGAAGCACGACAGCCACAATTGACCGGTATGGTCGTTGACGTTTACGCTCATGATGTACCTGTACTGGGGTTTGGCGTGGCTTATGTTGCATTTCTCACACCTCCAGGTACCATCGCCTTGATCGACAACCTTCTTGTTGCACTGCTCGCTGCTACATGCGGGGTACGCGAAATTTTCCTGCTTGATGTAGACAATCGTAGCCTTTAGATTGAAGTAATCAGTATTCTCCATCCCAAGACCCTCGTCCTTGACTTGGGAGATGACCCTCGTTTGGTCGACACGACCTGTTGCGTTACCCATGGATGACATATTGTTGTGATTAGCGAAGCTATCAGTACGGCCTTGAGAATCATACCAGCCCTTCAAGCGGTGCGCTTCTTCAATATCGGGGTCAATAGACATGGTACCAGACTGAAGCAGGGAGAGCGAACGACCTCCAAAGTCGGACACCTTCACGCCCTTGAAGGCAACAATAGACTCCGGTTGGGCAGCAAAGGAGTTGGCTGTCTTTCCCCATAGCGTAAGGCGCACCGAGAATTGAGAATCATCGACCAAAGTTAACTCGCGCTTGTCATACGGTCTGCCTGTGCTCTTCGCAGTGATAGAAGAAACCTCGCCAACGTCCTTCAGAACACCGACGACATCGACCGTAGCATCTTTTTCAATGGATTGAAGTTCCTGGATGTTAACAAAGTTGAAGCGTACTTGGGGCACACTGGACTGGTCCTCAGCCTTCTCAATGACTGTATCCCTCTCAAACGTGAGTTCGTAGTCGTTGGGAAGATTGCTGAATTGCTTCTTCGCTAGGGATACACGACACGGGTTACTAATATAATAAACTTGGCCCTCTTGCAACAAGTCGTAATACTGATCGCATTGTTCGTTGAACCCGGTTGCTTTAATTTCGCCACTTTCGTCGAGAAGGTTAACGGAGAATAATTTGCCTTCGCCTGATGCCTTGTGCCAGGTTTTGATATCCGACTTTTGTGTCACACGGGCCTTGATAGTCCATTTATGCGCGTAGGGAGAGAGTGCTTCAATCGGATATACGACATTATTCCCATTGCTATGGGATGTTGTGTTCCCGCCCATACGCGACGACATTGGTTCAGACTTGATGGCCGGTGCCGAAGATTCGGTTTTCGCACCGTAGAAATTTGAGCCGCCGATGGCGGCATTTCCCGTCTGTGGCTTGGCTTCGAAGGCTTGAGGCTCGCCAATTCGATCGTGGACACCGAGTTCTGAAGCAACATCGAGATCGAGGATGATAAGAATGCTGTAGTTTGTCAGCCGCCATGATGCGTAACCCATAAGAGCTCAAATACTCACTTCTTTCCCTTTACTGCATTTGCCTGGTATGATTTTACTCGAACAAGACAGCCTCGGACAAGGGCACCATTGTGGATGACATGATTCGCCTCTATGGAATACATAAGCATTGCCTTTATATCACCTCTTTCAACAGGAACCGTGATACGTACGAGTTGCTAACATGCATTGAACATAGTTGCGTATATCGCTTAGAACTACACGATACCGCTCAGGCTGTGGGCCACTAGGGCCTTGTTGTGCGGCGAGGGGCTTGATTTGTAGACATTGTAGGACAGGGACGGGAAAATGTTGCTCAACGTGTTCGGGGTCGCTGAAAATAGCACTGGATTTCGGTTAGTATGGATGTTCAGTAGTAGTATTATAATATTATAATATCATGCAGAATTGCTCTATGGTTGATTTGCATACTCTAAAGCCCCTTGGGTAATAGCTTGTTGTGCTGCGGTGACCGACATGTTGAACAAGATTGACCTTAATAGATCACAAGTGTGTATGAAGGCAATAGAAGGTCTCTTGTCGGTGATGAGAAAAGAAAAGGAAATAATAGCTGACTGATAAGAAAGAGAATCAGTTTAATGAAAACGCGTCAGGGTCTAAAAAAGTCGCGCCAAAGTTAAAGTGGTGGGTAACAATAGCGTGGCACCGAATCGTACTGTACCCTCAAACGCGGGGTTTCATCGTAGCTGCTAAGGTCAAGACCCAGGTACCCACCCAGATACCTGGCAGCTGCCTGCTAATGGTTACATTGCTAATCAACAGGGGACTTTCTATATTGATGGCAGCTGGCAAGCCCCCTCGTACGTCATTCTCTCAGATGTCGACCCACATATATTGATATACATGTGCGTGTTGCCAAGCATAGCTGCTGTCTTTGCTTGCCTCATGTGCATCTTACAGTACACCTTCAGTTCTTTCATTAACATATACTAAATATCTTCTCCAAATAGTTTCCAAAGCCCTTTTCAATTCCTATTTCACCTACCAACTCGCATTTTAGGTATCTCCCGAAAATATCCCCCGTCATGACGGAAGCAGATGTCGCAACAAAAGCTCCCGAGAGCGATGCGCAGGAGACCGAAATCCCAGGCGATACACCTGCACAGACCGGTCCTACGATGGGTGAACACTGCACATCTGACAGGCCGACCCGTAAGTGAACTTTAGAATCATACATCGACGAGTGTCGGAATTGACATGATTGTATATAGCTGCTGGTTTAACTCCAAAGGGAGAGCTAAGAAAACTTGGAGGAGTGGATGTTAGTACTCCTACAGTAATAATCGCCGCTTACTTTCAACTTCATGTTAACCGCACAATAGATATACCTTGCGAAACCCGATTCATATCCCACATCTCCCTCCAAGCTCCTCCTTCTACTCTCGAGCGGTACGGGCATCAAATCGACAAATAACCAAATCCAAGCGGACAAATTTGCAGATGAGGGGTTGTAAGTACTCTAGAACTTTTACCTATTCGCGGCTGGGAACGGAGCTACTTCTACTATTGCGAGACATGAAATTGATTCTGTACGTAGCGTCGTTGTCATGCCAGACCTCTTCGAAGGCAACCCAGCGCCCAACCCACCACCTGTTCCCGACTCCGAAGCAGAAGGGACCTCGTTCCTCGACAAGATCAAACTCAAAGCCGCCGAAATTGCGAAGTCCTTTGTAATCGACGAATGGCTAGCCCGGCATACCGAAGAGAAAGTCATGCCTATCCTTGAGAAGGTCATTGAGGCGTCTAAAGGCGAATTTGCTGACGCAGTGGGTTATGGAGGTGGTATCTACGCCGTGGGTTACTGCTTTGGTGGTCGATATGTCCTGCTGCTCGCAAGTGAGCGCGAGCGGATACAAACAGGTTGGAGCGGTGCCCAGAAATCTGCCGACGAAGAAGCGGGAGACGGGGCCAACTTGGCCAAAAAGGGACCCTATATCAAAGCGGGTGCATTGGCGCATGCCACACTAGTGTCACCAGATGACTTCCAGGGCCTCAAAGTGCCAGTAAGTTTGGTCTGCGTAGAGAGCGATCCCATGTTTCCCGACGATGTTCGAGAAACTGGGGAAAATATCATGTCCAGGGCGAATCTAGAGCATGAAGTTCAGGTATATCCTGGTGTACCCCACGGATTCGCAGTCATCGGTGATTATGACGACGCAAATATCAAGAACGCGCAAGTGACAGCTTATGAGCAGCTGCTAAAGTGGATCAAGGAACATTAGTGAGGGGACAGCGGATTCCAACCCTATGGCGTTGTGTAGGCGTTGCCTTTTAGTGTCAATGAGAGCATGGCGATTAGGTTTTCGAGCACTTGTGGTTACGCAGGTTTCGGTCATGAAATAGGCCCGGCGGGTCGGAAATTCTTCATATACCTAAGTGGTTTGTTCTACGGGACCGTACAGATGATTTTTCCAGTCGTCTTGTTTTCTTCCATCAACTGGTGTGCTTTAATGACGTCGTCCATCGGTAGGATGGTGTCGACGAAGACTTTCAGTTTGCCATCTATAAAATGAGGCATATACTCTACCAGCTTATCCCTCAATCGACCCTGGTAGTCAGGATCCCTACTTCGTAGCGCACTACCTTCAATTCGCAGTCGCTTGTAAATCAAGAATCCAATATCGACTCCGTCAAGTTTTGTACCACCCATCACTACAGTGATACGAGTTAGTCGCCGCTCTTGTGCAGTGTGGAATTTGGTGTGTTGAGTATGTCTTGAGAGCCATAGCACCCCGTTTGAACGTTCCGTTTTATATCAAATTAAAAGGGAGGGGAGGAGAAACATAAGACTTACTGCCTAACACCACCCATTTAGCATCCCTAGCCGCGACCGTTAGGTTCTTTTGGAAGTAGCTGGCGCCGACGAAGTCTATAATAAGATCCACGCCTTTTCCACCGGTTGCTTCGAGAATTTCCTTTGTCCAGTCCTGTGTTTTATAATTGAAGGCCTTAGTGGCGCCAAGCTCGCGCTCAATAAATCGACACTTTTCATCCGTACCGGCGGTAGCGTATATAGCACTCGCTCCGCTGTCGCGACTAAGCTGAATTCCCGCAATGCTTACACCACTAGCCTTTGGGGTTAAGATACAACGTTAGCTACCTAGGTAGATGCAAAGGAGTTTTATAAAGTAGGTGAACTTACGCCGGCGTGCCACAGTACCGACTTGCCTGGTGCGAATTCACCGACCAGATGCAAAGCCTGTGTTGCCGTGATCCATGTCTCGGGGATACCAGCCGTCATCTCCCAGGAAAGACTGTCGGGTTTGTGCAATAGCATTTTGGAGCTCACGGTAATGTATTGCGCATATGCGCCACCGTACGCAAGGCCGAAAACAGCATTTCCAATCTGAAAATCGCCGTGTGAGCCAGGTCCGAAGGATTCAATCGTACCGCTGAACTCAACGCCGAGGGTGGCCGGGGCCTGTGGTGGAACCGGATATCTCCCCTCACGCTGGAGGAGGTCCATACGGTTCAATCCAAAAGCCTTCACCCTAACTAAAACTTGGCCTTCTTGAGGCTCGGGCTTAGGCGTCTCGGGATTGATAAAGAGTGAAGTGGCAGGCCCTTTGCCGCCGTGGATATCTATAAAAATCACAGTACAATTAGTTATGTCAAAGCAAACGATATATACAGCGAGATGTTATTATCCATACCAACAGCTTTCATATAGTTACCCATTTTGACGCCCAAGAATAGTATTAAAGGAATTGAGTATTCCGAACGGTTTAAGACATTAATATTCGAAATTGGGCGCTTTTGCCTTTTTATATAGTACGAAGGAAAGGAAACGTGCTACGGTTGGTAATTAACGGCAACTTAGCTGTAAATGTTGGCCAACATAAGTAGTTAGATTAGTTAGGTAACAGCTAGAAACATGTGGAATGACATCAAGTTTACAAAGCCGATTGGATTTCAGCAACATATTGAATCCAATGCCGCCCGCAACTGCACGCTAAATCCCGCTCTCTACGTTGCATATTCGCAACCGCGGATCTAATGTAAGAGTCTTGGGGATTTCTCAAACTTTGGTCGCATATCGGATCATTTACCAAAGGCACCTCAAACAACTTCCACCATTCCATATAAAGAGCAGGTAGTTGGATAATAGGCATTATTGCCTACTAGGAGTCTCCTGGAACGGGTGTAGCTCGAGAACGCCGTATACCCCAACGCCACCATTCTCCTCTCACGAACAAATCCAGGGTATAAGGAGCTTCCTTACTGTACTCGTTAATCGCTTAAATACGTATCGATCAAGGTAAGGCATTTAGTGTAAAGGCGCTTATACGAATCCATGGGCGATGTTCGTAAGTTGCTCAAAGATATAGTTGTCGATATTCGAAACTTCACTCCGGGTTAACCGATCTTGGTCATCAAGTTTCATCACTATGACATGTCTACCGAGACTTGTTACAAACCTTCCCGTTCCGCATTGGGACACAACTAAGTATACAAACATAGAAGAGCGACCATAGCATAAGACGCGAAAGGACCAGCCTAAAGACAAAAGAAACACACATGCACGCGCACCGGGCGTTGGCTGGTGATTACGACAACGGTAGCCGTATCGACGATCCTGGGCGACCCGTTGCAGTCTAATCCAGAGCCCACTATATCCTAGCAACTTCGGAACTTCGCATGCAGGCTGATGAGTAACTCTATGAACGAGCCTCATTCGTATTGCTGGTTTCGGCATTATAAACTCACTATGTTGCTTATTGGTAACAGCGACTTCGCACTGATAATGGTTTTATTGCCTACCTATCTGTCTTTGTCGAAAATCATGCATGGTACATTTACACCGACGTCTCACATCGAGTTGAGATATCCTATGTACTTGGATGGGTACTTGAATGGGACAATCATACTCAGTTGAGCTAGATCCGACCCCAACGGCTCGAATCGTAGATGAGATCCATCACGCCGCCGAACGACTGGGCCAAATATACTATGTATGGCTTGTGGGACCAAATCAGCGGTGATCGAAAGGAGAATCCATGCCGCAGACGCATACTACTAGTTTCCCTTTTCAGGTCCTAACCAAGTTCTAGTTCAGCTTATCGGAAATTTTACATACATGTGCCTCTTGCTATGTTCCAGCATACATGAATGAAACCTATCTGCATTATGTTCAGAGTACCTAGGTATTTACTTAGGTACCATATTTCAGAAGGCGATAAGCCCTATCCTCGGATGCTTTGATCCTTCAACGACAGACCGACACGAGATATTAATTTTGCGGGCAATGGTATCGTCTGATGTTACCCTTGTCTGGCTGCCAGATCTGGAATGGAAGATACCCCAGTGGTTCTTATCAGTTTCGCAACATGACCAACTTCCAGAAGGCTTCAAGGAATGCTGGTAATTTCCGAATTGAGCTAAGAGAGCCAATCCAGATTCTAGAGATGGCCGAGCGGCTGTCGGTCGCTTTCTGTCAGCTAGGGTGTCTAGGCGTATCACCACCTAGGCAAGGTAGCATCGTCAGGGGAGTTTCCTAAACCCCCGTCGCAAAGCTCGGAGTGGCCTTACGATACGGAATTATCTAGGTACTCACCGAGCAGCCTCATACCTATCTTAATAATGGCATTTCACTATCTTGGTGGATACTAGATAACTGACCCCAATCGTGCGTTTTCAAATTAGATGGCTCAAAGCGGCGTCAGCGCCTTATCCGAATTCGGAGTTTATGACAAGTTCCGTCAGCTTCAAATGAAAATGCAAAAAACCAAACCCCCTGAAGGGACCCACTAAACTTATCGCTGTCTTAATGTTATTTAAGAAACTCAAACTGCCTCTTTTATCAAGTTAGACCTACCTAGGTGGTTTAGGGTTAAAACTCGATGAAGTTTTATATGTCTAGACTAACTTCTCAAATAAGTAAAGTATCTCGTACATTCTTGTCTGCTTAGAGCTATGGTAAATGAAATATCTACCTAGGTAGATACCTGGTTGGGCGAGGTAATGTGACAACCTTGCCTTCTAATTGTGGTTGGTACATACAATTAAATTTTCTGCTTACACGTTATGTAGGTACCTACATGTACCTAGGTAGCTAATTACCCGCAATTGCAATGTTTTGTTCCTGCAGAAGCGCAATGTGTTCCTGCATCTGCCTGCTACGCTACCCGACTAAAAAAAGTCTTAGAACCCAATCCATTTCGCATGCATTTATTCGACTCTAAGAAATAGTATATTTTCCTTATAGGCTTAACATGTTTTAAGATTAACTTAAACCAATTTGGTAAGGCCCAAGTGTATAGATACAATCCATGGATACTTATATAGATATTAGTGGGCCATGGCTGAGCTTCGTATTACTTTCTTGTTCGTATTCAAAATTTGCCTCCCAAAATAATATTTCGAACCCATCATTATCACATCGACAATAGTTCAAAAACAATAATTCCAAAACAGGTTATTAACTACATCAACTAAATGTTATTAGCCCACGTACCAGACGTATTATGATCTTTTTAGCCAAGGAACAAAATAGCGCTAGTGGCGTTCCAATTTCCGCATCGACAGACTTGTCGCTGGCCTTTGTCCCATCCCGGTCAAAGGCCGCCCTGTTCCTTGCAGGACGTTCTGTATGCTACTGTATAATCCTTGCTCGCATCATCCAACAGGCGTCCAGATCCAAAATAGTACCGAACTATTGTCCCAAGGACCCATCTCGTGTTCCTATTATGCAACCTGATAACAATTCATCACTGCTGTTGTATTCACTCATGCCATTAAATTCTACCTAGGTAACGAATCGAGTAAGGATTTAGCAGTTATATCTGATCTGTATACGCATAACGAGTAAATAGGAATTCCAGAGTATGTATGAAATGCTGGAGTGTACTTATATCAATTCGTACATGTAGGTACCTATGTAATACTACCAATGACTAAAATCACTAAGGAGAAATCCACTCTCCACTCCGAAAAGGAGACGGTTTTGGCGCTCATCACCCACCGAACGAATAGGTCTCCTTTGATGGCCCCTCTTGGGCGAATAGATACGTACGCATAATCCATACACTATGCCAATTCACATCAGCACTTTTTTTTATTCTTTTTTTATTCTTTTAATTTTTTTTATCAGGTACATAGTTAGTATTATTATTCTTTTTCCAGACCTGGGGAACGTAGTGAATTATGATTGGACAGCAAAGCGAAATAAGATGTGGAAAAAAATTAATATGGAGTATTAGATGGATGGAGATGCACCTCGACCCTACTGTCCTAGCGCCTTGGGTCTATCATCCACTACCTGGGAGGTACCCAGCCCAAAAGAGCCAGGCCAGGGGTAAGGCGTAGGGGGCGGTAGGGGGAAGGCGTACTCCGTGGGCTATCAACAAGCAAAGCAACTACCTACGGAGTAGGTACTGTAGCTGGGCCGCTAGGCTGCTGGGCTGCTGGGAAGGTGGAAGTTCACGTTGCGTCGTGTTCCCGGAAGCGACCTTCCCCATGGCCAACGGTGGTTCCTGACTTTGTCCGTCCTGTATATAAGTCGACACTCCCAAGGACCGACAATCCTTTCTCTTCTTTCCTTTTCTCACCCACACACATTCTCTGCAAATAATCACCCTGACTTTTTAGTCAATTTCATTCGTTAACAAGCATATCTAATTGCTCAACCCTATATACCTAATCCTCGACAACTTTTAGCTCTTCACGAGTCACTTAATACCAGACAAACTCAGTCAAAATGAAGTTCTCCATTGCCGCTGTTGCTTTCGCCGCTGGCGTTTCTGCCTCTTACCCGGCCTCCAACGCTACCCAGTACACCACTGAGGTCGTTACCTCGTACGAGACGTACTGCCCCGGCCCCACCCAGATCACCTACGGCACCAACACCTACACCGTCACTGAGGTATGGAGAGGACTAGAGGAGATGATGAGTTAAAGGGCGTGTAGTGACTAACATGTTGCCAATAGGCCACTACCCTGACCATCACTGACTGCCCTTGCACCGTCAGCAAGCCAGTCTACACCACCTCGTCCGTATCCTGCGCTACCTGGTAAGATAGCACCTGTAAACCAAGATTATAAATCTAACATATCGAAGCAGCGCCCCGGCTCCCGTCTACCCGACTTCTGCCCCGGCTTACCCTACCTCGGCTCCCCCGGTCTACTCTAACAGCTCTGCTTCTGCTACCACCCCCACCCAGGTTTACCCCACCGGCGGTGCCCCCGGCACCACGACCTCTGCTACCACCATCCCCACCGCTGGTGCCGGCAAGGTCGCCGCTCTCTCCGGTGCTGGCCTTGCTGGCCTGCTCGGTCTGGCTGTTGCCGCCCTATAAATTGACTTCTAGTTGAGCATTCACGTCTATGACCTACGATTCTCTTTTGTTCGATAGTACCTAATCCTTGGGGATCGAGAAGAATGCTTTCGACGCTCATGACGGGAAAGCAGACTTGGAGTTGTATTGGGCGGCTGGGAGTGTTTTAGACTGGGAGGATTATTAACGGCACACGGGTGTTCTTGCATTGCACTATGGAGGATTATCATGGCCACGCATGCAGGATCTAAATTTTGATTGTAATTTCTTGTCTCGGTGTTTCAGGCAACCAGACCATCTCGCCACGGAGGATTTACAATGTGTGAGGTCTTCTGGTCGTTGGAACGGTCACAGAAGGGATATTTTTGGATAGGGAGCTGATTTCTTGCCGATATTGGATGGAGGCTTGCTTCGCTTCCAGAACCCTTTTGACAATCAAACCATTACAATCACCAACCGTTTCCTCGCCCAAGAAATTTTCGATTCTCGTGCTCCCCTGCTCCTTGTTGACTTCTCGTTCTTGTACAAATTTTTGAGAGTCAATAGCAATGTTAAATATTTCGGCAAGGTTTTGCAGGCTTTATCACAGTCTTAGCTGGATGTTTTATTGGTCTTTGGTTAATTCTCCCGTGCTTGCGGAGTCTTTGTACAGTAGTTCAATGGCAACGCAGACACGGCTGGGAGGCCAAGTTTTGGTCCAGCACTCTTACATCGTATCCTTCTGCTGTGATTAGTGGCTAACCTAGGTACTATTGGGGCTCTGGATCGTTGAGATATCCGTGTTACGTTATTCTACTTTTGTCTGGAAAGAGGCATTTAATTCATGGGCTTTTTAAAATCAAGATTAGCTCTATAATAACTTGAGTTGCGTCGCTCAAATAGAAAGTTGATTTAGACTCGTTGCATTTTGTGTTGCAGTGTCGCGTATATTATCTTGTTCCCGTAACATGTATTTAATGTGTTTACGGGTACCTTCCGGGCCTCTCAATCGTGTGGTACCGTTTTCTACCTCCTACAGGCAATTCAATAGGGTACAGCGATCATCAGATAGCGTGTCTAGTTGGATCGATGATCACTGGGCACGTAAGCATGGGCGCATACACTTGTTGATCATCGATGATCCGATAATCTAGTAGTGGTGTAGGCTCATTGGCTAATTATAGGTACTTAGACAAGTAAGTCTTAGATGGGAGACACGCATGGACAAGGTTATTGTCTGATATCCGAGACAAAAGGTACGTGTTTTAATTCGAGGAGTTACTAATCTAACCTTCATGAGAGTCTATGTAACAACCAACCATGGAGTTAAGTATATACCTCCTATGAAAGATGAGATTGCTAGGTATGGGTAACCCTCCTTTTCAAAATCCTACCTAATATCCAATTATATTTACATGCTCAAACGTGAGATAACCAACTGTATATACCTACCTTTTATACCTAGGTACGTACCTAGGTAAGCGGAGGGATTGTCTTGGTTGGTTGCACGTAACCCAGCCAGCACCTTTTCAGTAGAAATTGAGATGAATCCAACCAACTGGCCAATATAGAATCATTATGACAATAAATGATTGTTTCATAATCAGCTCAACAAGATTCGTCCGAATCAATGTGCCAGTTTCATAATCCCTTACTTAAGAAGAAGAAGAAGCTTATCTCAACCGTACGTACTATAAAGTACGTAAATACGTATAAAAGTCTATCGGCCCGAAATAGATTGTTTGATGTTTTCAATCCTGCTCAAAATGGCAACATCATCTTTCTAGCATCAATTAAGTACCTAGGTAGATACCTACATATGTATCTGGGGTACCAGTTGCATAATATTATCGGGCAATTGTTACAATATTATCCACATTTGTATTCATTATGCTATGAAATGCATAACTTCGGCGTAGATTCGTCGCTACGGCATAATAGAAACATAATTTTGCATTCTTCAATTTATCTTACTATTCTTCAACAAAACCAACAGATGATATTGCCAGGCATGTAGGTATTTACGTCAGAAGCTTAAAACTGCCAAATATCTTCTTAATTGGTTACATCGGGTCCTCTACGCCGCCAGTTAGCAATTGGTAATACCTAGGTACTTGGCTGGCTATTACTGACACCTTATCAGTCTTGATAGCCGACGATCAGAATCATGGCTGTCATAGCCCATAACCAGAACAGGGACATTTCCCCTCAGTCTAACGCCCATCTCCAATTCTAAACCCATTCACCGTTCCATCATCTACATCCAACTTTCGAATCTCGTATGTTAGTATCATGGCCGAGGTTAAGGACGTACTCGCGACAACTACTCCGCATGATGTCGAACAGGCTACGGATTCATCTAAAGCCACCGAGTTCAATTCCATGCGCAGACATGTTAACAGCGATGATCCAGATGAGGCACTCAAACTCGTGACTGGAGAAGCTGTAACATTAACCCCAGAAGATGAGAAAAGGTTGTTGAGAAAGATAGATTGTAATCTAATGCCTTTACTATGTGTCGTTTACGGTTTGAATTACTTGGACAAGACGACTTTATCCTATGCCTCCATCATGGGAATTAAAGTGAGATACACTATTCTTAATACGAGATCTGGATTCATACTAACCAGTAACAACAGACAGACATCAATCTAAAGGGTGAGCTCCTAACATTCGGGGACATCTATACCCTCTCGTGGGAATTTTCTACTGAATCTGACGTATCTTAGGCCAAGATTACTCTGTAAGAAACTTCCATTTGCCGATTCGGTATGGGAATGCGCCTGCGTCGATCGCCCCCCAGGAACGGACATAAACATTAGTTATAATTCAAAACCTCCTTATATCTCGCCATATGTATTAATTATATAAGCGATACTGACCCTTTCGACAGTGGATAGCGTCTATGTTTTATTTTGGTTACCTCTTCTGGGAATGGCCAACCAATCGCCTCCTGCAGCGGCTGCCTTTAGCGAAATATTCGGCCTTCAACGTGATAATGTGGGGTCTCGTTCTCTGTTGTATGGCAGCTGTCAAGAATTTCGGCGGAGCAATGACTGTTCGATTCTTCCTCGGCGCTTTCGAAGCAGCTGTCAGTCCCGGCTTTGCCCTTTTCACGTCGCAATGGTATACCAAGAAGGAACAAGGGGCAAGAGTCGGGTGGTGGTTTAGTTTCAATGGTTGGGGCCAGATTGTAGGCGGTTTTGTAGCCTATGGTATTGCCGTGGGTACGGAGGCTCACCCCATCCTTATCAAATCGTGGCAACTAGTCTTTCTTGTCACTGGTTTCTTCACGGCTTTCATGGGCGTTTTATTTCTTTACCTTATGCCGGATAGTCAACTGAACGCGAGGTTCTTGACACAAGAAGAACGAATTATGGCTGTCGAGCGCATCCGCATGAACCAACAGGGCGTGGGTAATAAACATTTTAAGTGGTACCAATGCAAAGAAGCATTGTCAGATCCAATGATTTGGGCTTTTACACTCTTCAGTGTCATTGTCTCGGTCCCTAACGGTGAGTTGCGAAGCCACATGTATACGAAATTGAGCTAACGTCTTGGTTAGGTGGGATGTCAAATTACTTCTCACAGCTTATTGTCTCGTTCGGTTTCACTGAGAACCAATCATTACTCTTGGGTACTCCAGGCGGTGCTATCCAGGTATTCAGTCTCCTTGTCGCTGGTCATCTAGGGGATCGATTCAACAATCGCATAGTCAGTTATTCTAAATCGTACGCCACGCTCGGAGCTAACAAGTCATTTATAGTTGTTTGGTGCCTCTGGAGTACTGATTGCTGTGCTCGGATTGTTCCTTATACTTCTCTTGCCGATTAGTAACAGCGGAGGACGGCTCGCAGGCTACTACCTGTACCAATTTTCGTCAACTGGCTTCGTAGCCTTACTTGGACTCATTTCGACCAACGTAGCAGGATGGACGAAGAAAACCACAGCTGCAGCAATGTACCTCTTGGCCTATTGCGTGGGAAATATCATCGGGCCCCAGTGCGTTGAAATTATAATATGCTATTCTCCAAAATTCATTTCTGACACTTATTCATAGGGCCTTCCAGTCGACCGACGCGCCACAATACCGCAACGCAAATATTGTAGTTCTTGTTTGTATGTTCGTCTCGTTCGCCATCTTGATTTTCATCAACTTTTGGTGTAGGCACCAGAACAAGGCCAAGGCTACCATCCGAGCTAGCCCTGGTTATGCCAAGGTAGATGGGCAAGAATTTCTCGATCTGACTGATAGAGAAAACCCGGAATTTATCTATACCTTGTGACGAGGGCCAAGCATAAGCGTAGGGGGGCGAGCTTATCCACGTGTCCGTTTGCTTTGGTTCTCCCATGCTGATTGTGTGACAAGAGTCAAGCTAGGTACCGTTTGTGCTTGTCCTCCGGTATTTCTGAGTCAGCCCGAATGCATGTCATATTGGATTATATAGCTAATTCCAACATCACTTTAATGGCGCATTCGTAAATGGGGCTACTAAACCGACGGTTGATAACTTACTTCTTTTCATCGCATACGACCTTGATGCGCATAACCATATCTGTGTTAATCTACTCTAATTTTGTCTATATTCTATCTATATTCTATCTGCTTTTGTCTAATAGTGAAAGGATGGATAACAGACGCTAGGAAAGTAGACAGTTTAAGGAGCGGTAAGAACTGGGCTGCTTTGCCAACTTCCTACGTAACTAACGTAGGTAGGTGGAGAGCAAGGACCACGACGACCAAATGAACTTCATAGAAACGAGAACCTGACTTCCCTCCTCACCTCGGCCGCTATCTTTAATGCATCCTTTCTGGATTTGGAGAATACATTAAAATAGGCCACGAATGTGTTAGCTCCAGAACTAGGATGCGGAATCTTCTGGCCCCTTTTCGCGAGGCAGCCGTAGCGATTGACTATGATATCTAAAGTTAGTCTTCAGTTCGCACGAATCTTTAGGGTTAATACAATGGGAGAGACAGCATATATAGAACATAAGTCTAGGATGTACTCACTATTTTGTGCCAAGTCTGGTCGCCGAGTCAGCAGTTCTTCGCAGATATCATCAGAATCGAATATTCCTTGGCAGCTCTCATGGAAGTCGGCGCGTATCAATACCATAACCCCAGTATGCTGGGCGCCATTCAGGAAGGAGTGAGAGAGCGCTCTAACTCGCTCCTTGTCATTTATAGCTAGAGTTAGCGCGACACCGAAATAGTCGATTCCGTATACCGACTCAATGATGCGACTAGCGGTCAATCCTGGTGGTCGCGGATTGATTTCTAAGACCCAAGGAGCTGGAGTGACGGACTTGATCTCCTTTCCATTCGGTTGCAAATCCAGAATACCTTCTTCACAGCGGTATTCAACCGATGATTGATCAACTCGAGCCTCCACATGCATGATACCACTGGAAAACCCAAGCCGTCGAATCGTCGCACTAATAGATTCCCTAAGCATTGCCAATTCATAGGATGGAAGTGCCGAGGGGTGGACGAGATAAGTTTCCAAGAAGTTTCTTTGCGATTCTGGGACGGTTTCGTCATCTTGATCTCCTGATTTAGGGAAGTCATCAGATATTTCGGAGAAGAGTACTTCACCATCAAGTAGAACGATGTTTACGTCCACTTCTGGCCCGTCGCAGTATTTCTCGATCGTGAACGACTTGAAAAAGGTCTTCTGTATCATCTCCACAGCTGACCGAATCCCTGCCGCATTGTTCACCCGTACAACCCCCTCTGAGTTCAGGCCTAAACGTGGTTTTAGGATTAAGGGATACTGGAGGTTCTCGTTCGAGGCGAATTCTAGAGCCTCCTCGGCGGTGGAACCATGAAAAGGTCTACGGTTTTCGAATACGCCTAGCCTGTACTTATCAGTTGCAATCTCGTACGCCTCCGCTGGTTGACACGGAAGACCAAGCTGTTGAGCCGCCCTGCTGACGGTGGCGAGAAATGGTTCTAGAAAGGCGACTATCCCATCGACTTTCTTCCCGTATGACTTGACCATTTCGACAATATGATCTGCCATGTCGTCCCCGGGAGGATTAGACCACCAGGCGCCAGCGGGCAAGAGAGCTTCATACCAGTGTGAATACTCGCTTCGCTCGATCCAGCTCCCGGGTTTCTCGATAATAACTAAATCGATTCCGAGGGCATGGGCTGCATCACATGCGTATACCGTCCAGGCACCTGATGATGGATCGCGATAGCTACAGCCAACGAGCACAAGGCGTTTGCGAGTTAGTTGCTCTCGTGTGATCCACGAGATCGACATCTTGTTTTCAAATTCGGCTTCAAAGGCTGGATGTACAGTGGCCTTATTGGAGATATGCCCGTCCGAAGGAAGCTCCTGTAGTAATATCCCCCCAGCTGAAGATCGAAATATCTCGGGAAGTGACATCGCATCTAGACGCAGAGCATTTCCAGGAAACGATTGGAGAGGGTCTGAAAATGACGCTACTTTCTCGGCCCCGAAGGCGCCTTTAAGACGAAGGGGTAAGATGTCTGACCTGACAATTGTTCCTCTATGGAGGGGAATCACAAGTCTGACAATTCTACTCCTGGAAGATTGCGTGGCCTGGAGACAGCTCAGAAGAAACTGAAAGGCTGCATGTGAGCCAAAAGACTCGGCATTGATAAGTTGGGCTTCATTGGCGTCGTTCAGAAGCCAGGCCGTGTTTTCCTTCGGGGTTTGTAGTCTTGTTAAACTTGGCGACGCACAACTCGCTGTTAACAGAAGGTCGACCACCTGTGATGCCGTACTATCGTTGACATCACATTTGGTGACTTGCGAAGTGGCCCAACTACACCGAACAGCAACTTGCAAGATGTTAGTTCGAATATATGACGTCGTTTTTTTGGTCAGCCACTTACCATTATCGCCCCAAATTGTGGTCGACTCTTTTTCGGCCATCATGAGGAGGATCCACTTTACTTCAATGTGTAACTCCTGTAGAGCTTGCTGTCTCCAGCACCTCCAGACTCCATGATTTCTAGTTGACAAAGTTAACTTATATATAATCATTTCTTTCGTTCTATTTCCTGTTTTCTATCCGGTTTCTATTTTTCGTGTTCTAGGACTAGATCGTGAGAGTATACATCAGTTTCCTATTTAAGACATTCGTTGCGTGAAGCTGAAGCCTCCCCCATAAGCTGAGTCATTATCGACTGTGAAACGACTACGAGGCCGCTCACGAGCTCTTTCTAGTCGCAAGTGGACCTCCTTGAGTATACATGTTGGTTTACGGAGAAAGGCAACGCGGCCTTGCCGGCCTGTACTCGAGTATCTTGCGGATGTGATGTATGCGTCATTTACTATTCTATACATTAGAAGGTATATTTAAGCTGCGTGAGCGACGCGCCCCCAAATTTTTGTTGAATCAGATTATCCCAAAAGCGACGGGTTTGAGCGAGCGCAACTAGTTGACGTATATAGTATGGCTATTGCGATTGGCGGATCGAAAAATCGAGGTATTCAAACGAATGGATGCGCAAGCCCTAAAAACCCGACCTCAATCCGAATGCTAGGATCCTTCTGCGGAGACACGGGAGGGATAATGAGGAGAGGCGAAAACCAACACAATACACAATACATAATACATGTTGGGAGTGTTATCGCGTCGCCACAATCATAAATAAGCATTGGAGTGTTGAACCTCTAAGCTGAGCGCATATTGTTTTGGTAGAGACATGTTGGTCGTCGTCATCGGAAATAAGTGATATCCTTTCAACTCGTGATCAGCAGGTACAAAAATAGCGCTTTGCAGGTTACCATCGTCGCATTCGCGTCTTGGCCGACAAAAAGGATCTATAGCTTTGCTCTAGCCTCGATAGCCTTATGGGCTTCTCCTTTGTGCTTAAAATATTCTGCGACTCTCGATCTTGCGACCTCAACCACCGATGCGTCTTCAATGGTTGCCGGGTATTTGACTTCATTATCGAGCTCCCCGTGAACAGCGTTCTCGACAAGTTCCTTTAAGACTCTCCGTAGCGTCTTACCCGATCGCGTTTTCGGAATCATTCCCCTACCTTGTATTATACCACCGAGCGTGGCAATACCCCCAATCTGCTTTCGGACCCGACTTTGGATCTCTTTGGATAACATCTCATCTGGCACAGCAGAAGTGGGGTGCTCAGGTGTCGATAGCGTTATGAAAGCAAAGGGGAGTTGACCTTTCAGAGAGTCGGGGACGCCAACAACGCAGGCTTCGGCAACCAGGGGGTGGCTGGTTATTGCCTGTTCAATAGGACCTAGCCCATTTGTTTTAATACAAAGTTATGATTATTAATCCGGATATGGGATCCAACTTACTAGTAGAAAGACGATGACCGGCCGTGTTTATCAAATCATCGCTCCGGCTCATTATACTGATATACCCGTGAGGATCTATCATCCCGGAATCTGTTATGATAAGTTGGGTTAGAACACGTAAGCCTTTCATAGCCTATAAAAGACCTACCGCCGGTATCTATCCATCGCCCACCAAACCTCTTGAGGTAGCCACTATAAAACCTCTCTTCATCTTTCCATAACGTTGTAAATCCAGTCGGCGCAAGCGGTATCGCCAAAACAATATTGCCCATCTTTCCTCTCCTCACCTCTTTACCATCATCGTCCACCACCACCACATTGAAGCCTGGCATCGCCTTGCCGGCACTTCCTGGCTTGATCGGCAATGGCTTGTGGCTTTGACTCTTCCCATCCCTGGTATCTACCGCCCGGGGAGCTATACTGATACCTGATATAGGCGATCCAGATTCTGAGGACCACCAATTATCTACCACGGTGGCATCGTCCGCGCCATAACGCTGTATGAGTTCTTGGTACATTGTAATAATTGAGGGTTCCGACCTCTCCCCAGCCAAGAAAATAGCCCTAAGACTTCTTAATCCGCCCTGTGCACCTATTTGTTTGAATGCCTTATTTTCAGGATCGTCTCTCTTAATGGCCCGTAAAGCAGCTAGGTTCGTTAGTGCATTGCGCTGGCGTACTTCCTAGGCGATACTCACTGGGCGCAGTAAATAAGCTCGTTACTTTGTAGTCCTGTATGATTCGCCAGAACGTCGAACTATCCGGCGTTCCAATAGGTTTCCCTTCAAAAAGAACCGTCGCTGCGCCGATAAGAAGAGGTCCATAGAGGATATAGGAGTGTCCAACCACCCAACCTATATCACTGAATTTCGGGTTAGCAGTTATGGCAAAGCAAATTACTCTTCAACTCCACTCACCTCGCCGTAAACATAACCTCATCGCGACCGTGTACACCAAAGAGATAGCTTATTGAAAGATGCAACCCTACTGCATGGCCACCTGTCTGCCGGACAACACCTTTAGGGGAACTCGTTGTCCCGCTGGTGTAGATGATGTAGATCTCATCAGTGGCATTCACGGGAACGCAATCGGCCTTAATACCCCTTGCTTTACAGCTACGCACCATCTTGAACCAATTGCGTTCACTGGATGTTTTGTTTAGCACGTCCCATCGTAATTCATCTCGTTGCCAGATAATGACGCGGCTTGGCTTATGACTAGAAAGTTGAATAGCTTCTGTTATGAAAGGTTTATAACTCATTGGGGGTTTAGCCCCATCAATGCCACACGAGGCCGTCAGGATAGCTACGGGTTGACACGCCTCGATGCGTTGGGCTAGGGAGGTTGCGGCAAACCCACCAAACACAACAGCGTGGACCGCGCCTAATCGGTTGATTGCAAGAATTCCTATGAGGGCAGCTGGTATCATTGGCACTGTATATTGTTAGTCAGGCGTCTATTCTGATAATAATAAAAAAAGCAAAAGAGATGGAGGTATACTATAGACCAAGACAACATCTCCTTTCTTGACACCCTCCTCCCTTAGAGCACCAGCCGTAATCTCAACTTCTTCCAATAATTGCGCATAGGTTATGGTCCTCTTCGTTTTAGTGACCGGGCTATCGTAGAAGATAGCAGGCCGATCCCCATTGCCGGCGAGGACGTGCCGGTCAACACAGTTGAAACAAGTCGATATCTCGCCGCCTATGAACCACTCCCAATGTGGGTGCTCGATTCCGTTCTTCAGCTTCTTTGTCGTCTTAGTCAGAATAGATTCGGGTTTCTTGTGCCAATGCAAATTATCGGAATGGCGAGCCCAGAATGCATCTGGATCCTCCAGCGAACGCCGATGAATTTCATCTTGTGGGTGGCTCATGATCGTAGGTCAGCCTGGAACTTCGCATGAGATCAAGCGCCTCCAATAGTATATCCAAACCCCGATTGAATGGGATTGGCTACAGCTTGAGGTAACGGCGATTTATTTAAATGAACTTATATAATACTTTAAATTGAGTATGTCACATTGATATGACGCCCTCGAGTTTGTTTACTCGAGATGAACGGAGCTTACTTGATATTGTTTAGTCAGATCGGCAATAAAATGCCCCGCGGGGAAAGAGGCTGCTGGCGCTGGGCACAGACGGTGGCGGTATGCATATCTGGGAGACATCCTCGGTAAGTTCCAACCAATTCCATTGCACCGAATTGTTTAACAAACAATGATTCTAGATGTATGTATAGCCGCGAACTAGCAATTCTACTACGCAGTTATGTCTAGGCAGATCTACCATTATCCCCCAAAAATAATCCGAAAGCATCTCAGAGTATGATTTGAAGCGCTTCGAGGAAAAACGTGGTAATTCCCCGATCCCATGTAACGACCAACCAACAACGCCTTTGGCCCGTCCAATACTGGCTGCTTTATGCAATTGATGCTTCATGCTGATGTGTCATGCAACGTAACCAACCCCATGTATCCTATAATGCAATGTTGTAAACCCCCAATGCGACCGTGTCGTGTACTTGTAAGTAGCATCATAAACTCATTCGCCCAGATAGCTTCTTCGCATTACTTAAGTACCTACTATGAGATAGATCGCTCTGAAGGAGTTTCGGCCTTGGGATATAAGCCGTATACGCTCTGTTGGCCTTTAGAAGCGACTTTGAGATTGCTAAATCTCGCCTCTGGGAGTCGTTTGCCCGCCTTGATACTCTCAAGAACCCATTCAACGCCTACGAACTTGACTCCGCAACCACCGACCTTCTGAATTTCTTTTTGCAGTTTCCCTCCGGCGAGGCCACCACCGGCACCACCTCGTCCGCTGGTCGGCCTGCCTAGAATCACATGGGTTACCTGCCGCCGCCCTAGATGAATGGATGTTCTCGCGCCTTGCTCTGCTAACAAGTGTTTGAGTTTGTGATCTGATATCAGAGGATGCGTGCTGCCGTTGGTATAGACTATGACGCCATCAAAAATTCCCCTCGGCTGTTCCTTTTCTGCTTCTCGCGCTTCATCTTCAACTTTGCGCTGCGCTGAGATCTTTTCTTCCACTGTCTGATTGCCGTCACCCTTACCAGCAGCTTCCGAGTTCATGCCAGACACTGGTGAGGCTGATGAGGGCGTGCTCGTGGCCATAGTACCCGGCCTCGCCAACATATCCAGTACGGAATTTTTAGAGCGTGATCGTAGCTCGGGGGTGACAAGGGTATTCAACTTAGGGTCCCAATCTTTGGACCCAGCCCCGACTTTGTCTGATATTCGCGGACCACCGCCTGGTCCCCCTTTGAATTGGTTCGTAAGCTTCGAGCTCCGAGACTGGCGCCATCCCGTAGTTCTCGCCAGGTGATTTTCAGCTCTTTGGTGACCGGTGGCTGATGAGTTCCATGAATCAAATGACTGGCCGTATTTGGGTTCTGCAGCTTTCGGTATTGTTGGGTTAAATGAATTTGATGGTGGTGGCATGGTAACTCAATTAATCGGGGGTAAGAATAAGGAAGAGTACATAAGAATGAGAAGTTAGATTTGCGAAGTGTGCGCGGTCCCCTACGTCATTGTGTTTGTTTGTATTTTTAGTTTTTATTTTATTTTTATTTTATTATTCTTTGAGTGAGATATTGCATGTTCATGTTCAAACTTTACTAGTAACTTAACTTGACGCTAATCGAAGAAACCGCGTCCTAAGCTACCGACCGGGTAACAACTTCTAAGGTTACGGGGGGCAACACAACAGAAGAAAGAACATATCGGCATTAACACGTGATGCTCCGTCCATTTTTATCTATTTTAACTCTAGGTTATGAAGTATATTCTCTTTTCTTACAACAACTTAAATCAATAACATGGTACCTACCTCATAATTAATAATGACAACAATAATAATGTCAATAACAAAAAAATATTGTCGTTAATAACGGTAGAATATTGAGGATTGGTTCGCCAAGTCCGCACACGATATCGCGCAAAATCCCCTTTTTTTAATCATAAAGGCTAGGCTAGGTACGACATTCGACGGCCGACAAGGGGGCTATCATATCACGACATCTGACGGAGGCGCCCAGTTAGGTACCTGGTAGGCCAATCGGGTGCTCGCGTTTCAAAACCAAAAGCCCGAACAGTCTTGTTTTTGGCGCCAGCGCGGGTTGCAGTCGTAGGGATGGATTTATGATTTATTAGCAGGATGGTCACTGTCAGATCGAGGTGAAGGATTCCATGTCACGAGGGCGGCAATTCGATTGTTGGTTGGCAGGCTCTGGCTGTCTGGTCTTAGCACCCCCGGCCGCCCGGCCCTGGCCTGGCCTGACGAAGATGCGACAGGCATATCGAGAAAAAAAAACCACTTGCTTGTCTCGCGATGGGATCGGTCCCGGTTCGATTTCCTGTCCCCCGCACATTTTTATGCAAGCAGCCCACCACATCTCCCGTCATCGTTTCCCATGCAACCCTCTCCCTCTTTTCTCTCTCACCCTTTTTTTAACTCTCTATCGTCGTAGTCCCTAAGAGAGCTGAGCTGAGGTACGATTGATGTACATGCCTACTACCTACCTACATACGTACATACGTCCTCGCACACCTACCTCGCATATCTTCGAGCCCTAGCAGGCAAGATTTATTTGTACGGACGGTTGATGCACATCATTGGGCAGGGGACCTACGTCCTTCAACCGGCTTGACACTAACGGTCTTCTATGCTGACAGCTCACATTTTCATCATGTCATCGGAGGCTGATGATACACCCCGATTGTCATCTGCACAACGGGCAACCCACAGACGGGAGCTCCCTCCTTGCTTCCCACATTATGTATGTATGTTCTGTATATGCCGAATCTTAGCTCTCGCAAACCGTTGATTACTGCTTACGGGCTTGAAGTCGAGGCTGTGATCCTCCAGGAGCCGGGGCAATACCTCCATACATGATAGTACCTACTATTAGGTACCTACATATCTACTACCTACTTACATGTTAGCTTCCCGTCGAATTTATCTACTGTACGTACTTAGGCATGTATATATCGCACACATACCACACACACGTACGTACCTACCTATGCTGCTAAGTATATACGTACACAAATTACTACTAATTCATTCGGCGGGCGTGCTCTAACTCCCCATGCTAGGCGTTCATGCAGCCTGGCGACTGGGGCCTCTTGCCGTTCTCGTTCTGTCTTGCTATGCTGTGTTGCTTATCCACTTTAGGGTCACAGTGGATGGGGTTGCCATGATTTAATACTATCGAGTCGGGTTGCATTCCCGACCCGTGCCTCCTTTCTCCTGTGCAGCCGCAGCGATTCTATGTTTTACCGGCATGAACAATTGCCACCCTCTACTGCTTCGAACGTGCGAGATTTGCTCTTTCTCACCCTGTCCCCTCCGGCTACGTTGCAGTGGCCTTCCTGTTGGGTCGCGGCCAATTGTGTGGTATTGTTTTAAAGAGATTGACTTGTGCATCTGGCTATTGGTGGGCAAAGATCCGATATAGGGTCGTTGTTGTAGTCGAGAATTCCTTGAGAAAACGGGCTTGCCTAAACTCGAGCCGAGCCTGGTTACGTTGCGACCCGGAGTTAAAATCCTCATCCCTCAACGTAGAAACGTTGATTCATCCTCATACAGTAATCTTTAACCAACCCTTGATCTTTTCTAATCTTTCTCGGACCCCTGAGAATTAATTACTTTCGAGCATGTCTTTGCAAACACGTCAGTCGTAATAGCGATTTGGGGCCGAAGTAGGGACTTTAGATCCTTGTTCTCAGCCTTCTTCGGACACCATGTAGCATGGATATTTGTCACGAGCTACTTGGGCTGCTAAGAGGAAACAGATTGACTTGTCAAAGTCCCTGGAATAGGAAAACGAAGAGGGCGTATTGGTGGGGGGCTTGACGCTCTCCACAACAATGGGGGTGGCACAATTTTGTCGATATGACATGGGTAGGCGGGAATATCGAGTCGAGGCTAGCCCTTCAAATAATCATAAATAGTGCACGGGAAGGTATACGGACAGGCATCAGTACCTAGGTAGATTGTCACTAACCTACATATGCGGATCATACTTGCTTCTGCTCCCTGCTTGGCTAGCACTGCCTGTTGGTGCTGCGGCGGTAGCGGAGGCGGATGCTCACGCGTGCCCGCTTGCTTGCTTGCCTTTCTCTGCTTGTTACGTGGGGTGGCTGGGAGTTCGTAACTTGGAAAAGGGGGGGAGGGGCTAGACGAAGGTGATTCGACTGTACCGGGATGAGTCGCTTTCCCTTTACGAAGGCCGCCGTGAGAAAGGAGAAGGACCTCGAATGGCTGACGGACACGGGGCATTCGTACATGTAACGTGGGCCGAAGTGCGGCTTTTAGAAATACTTTTCGGCTGTGATCCGTATCCTGTCTCCCTTTTTAAAGAAAAAAAAAAGGAATTCTTTGAAAAATCGCCTTTCGTTTTGTACCCGTCATGTCATTCTGGAAAAAGAAGCAGGGGAGGGAAACGGTTGTCAGCAATTGCTCGTCCCCCATCCCCTGTTCGCTTTTTCCCGCTAGATATGTGAGTGCGGTTATGTGCTGTAGTCGTACCATGCCGCGCCGTACATACATATGTACACTACAGTACATAATGCTACGTACACCAACAATACTTATTATATGTAAGCACCTACGGTAGCTGAAAATGAACTCTGATTATTTCAATACATACATAGAATACAGGGCGTGGCCCACGGTGCATGCACGATGTAAGATTGGTTTTCAGATTAACGGTGGTTTTTTTTAGGAATTAGAAATGGTCAATTCAATTCAGATATTTAATTAATATACCGCCAGACTATATTATAATTCATAAGTAATTATGATGCCTAACTACCCAGGTAGATATAAAGGTAGGCGTAGAAGTATCTGTACATATGGGAAGATATCCGTTAAGGGTCGTGGTTTATGAACTGCTGTCCCGAAAACGCTTGCTAATACTACTTACAGGATAGCAGGACAGCTAAACTTAGACGCCTTCTCACGGCGATCAACATTTTACTGATTGCTCACCGTGCCCTAATAGATAGGCCACAGGTCCATGCGAAAACGAAAGGTGCAGGGCTGGGGAAGGGATCTGCGAAAGCTGTTGTGCCCACTTCATGTAATGTATCGTACATACCGTATCCATAACTTTTGTTGCACAGTGATTGTTACAGGTAACAAGCTTCTCGAATACATAGGTATCTTGGACCTGTGACCGCCCGGTCTTGGGGAAGTTTTAGATGAACAGGAACAAGAAGGGCAGGTTAGGAAGAGCAGGTACCAAGGTCCAAACTAGCAGACCGATGAGCTGCCCGGAAAACCTTGCAGTCCCATCTCAATCAAGTCACACCGGTCAACCTTCGCAGGGCCAAGGCCGCTTCGAAGGGACGAGATTCGAGACTATTTGCTCCAAAAACCAGCCACCACCCACGTGAAAACCGTGGCAAGACGCTGGAGTGGGCGTATAGGCGTATGTAGTAGAATCTCCATAAGGGGCTAAGAAGAAAAATTATATATGTATTAAAAAAAATAAAGGCTCTGTATCTAAAATTCCAGGAAGGTAGGAAGATAGCGAAACCAATAACCGGCGATCGTCGGACAAGCGCGATGGAGCATCGGCAAGGATTTGCGGCGACAAGGATGAGAGGTAAGAGGGGAGGTTATGAAGAGGGGTGTTGGGCTAAGATCTGGACATGGATAGACATGAACTTCCTGACGAAATAGCGGTGAGAAATAATCACAGTAACTGTAAATGGATAGAAGCTTGGGCCTATCGACTTATCGAGTGTTCAGATATTTTTTGTAGCTATTAATTGTCTACTCTGTAATAGGGTAAAATCTCATCACCAACCTCATTGAGTAGCATCAGATGCCCTACGTACATACCTATGTATCATGTATTGAAGGTTGACGGGCCATGACATGGACATACCGTGATGATTCAAGACAATGTAAGACTAGAGCACCATAAGATTTTTTCTTCTTTCCTTTACCATTAACTAGAATGGACCTAGACAATGTTGAAATTTTAACTTACCTGCGTTACTTTAATAGATATTTAGGTATATTCCATCCTGATAAATAGATAAAGCGGCGACTTAAAAAGATTTTTTCCTGGCATTGTTATACAGTAAGATATCACTCGAGAAACCCGAGAAGATCTTGTTGAAGCTATGTGGTTTAGTTCAACCACGTTCTGGTTTCTCATTGGATTGGCAAATGGTTTCGACATAAAGACATGTTATAGCAATTGGGTCTTGCCGTATCAAGAATTTGTAAGCTCTACGGCATCTCGATCCTACCGTTGAGCGCCTCTCCGACTTCAACTCCACGCCTGATTCTGCTGGTCTTATGGCTCTCGTCGACTTACCAATCTTGGACAAGCCGCCTAGATTATTCTTGAATGGATGGAAATGTGGACACTAGCAGAGTTGACACGCACACCACACCTCTTTCGAAGCCCGAGAATGATTTTGCTCACGTGTAGATGATGGGAAAACCCGACTAGTTAGTGAATTAAATTGGCTTCCATAGTATATAACAAGACTTTCTGAAAGAAGGTTGCGAAAGTCCGTCTCTTTTCCAACCTTTTTACTCCTCAGATGAAGAAAGTAGTTTCGGTTTCGGGGCGGTCGTGGATAGCTACGGTTCCGATTTCCGACTGTTCAGGACATAGCAATCAGAAATGCTAGGCCCTTTCCGGTTCGGTGATGACCAAAGAGCCCTTGGATAGCTTCGGTCGCTCCACCGGTGCTTGTTTAGTTTATCGATCTAGAGAATATTCCCTTCCCCTCACAGTGAAATAAAATTTGGTGGTGTTTGTCGACGTGGACACGCTTGATTGGATGCGAAAAAGACGGTGGGGGGGATCTGGGTCAACACCATGGTTAGGGTCGCAAAAGGGGCTTGCGTAACACAAAGCTAATATGTAAAACCGTCCCCTAGAATACCCCCCCTTCTAGATGTGACGATGTACTATAGCTCCCTTTCAGCAGCTAGATAATGGGTGAAGCTCGATCGCCGATAGTACCGACGGGGGGCCTAGGTATTCTTACCTACTCTTGCTTCCGATTAGAATCAGACCATCGGCTATCTAGCAAGGCAGTCTTCGCTATCGGCCTGATTACGAGTCGATATAGGTAATTCTTTAGATAGCCCACGCGCTCCACCTTTGCACTGTATGGATGAATACAGGCAAATGAACCATGCGAGAAGAGGATTTTGTATATGTTTGCTTGTGGGAGGTACGCGTTGCTAGTTGTGACAGGGGTCGAAGCATTCGAATTAGCTTGGGAGGCTTGGATTTCCACGCCCTCGGAACGGCCGCAACCTAGAAAATAAACACAAGCTGCTCTGTAGCTCTGCGAGAGCTACGTTGAATCGTAGCCATCGAGGTGATGCAATACAGTACGAGATATGCCGTGGGTAGGTCAGCTAAAGAGAATCGGTGGCAACAGCCCTGGCGAAACGACTTGGTACGATGGATTAGCGAAGCCAAGCAAGGCTAGTCGAGAGGGACCTAAAATTCTTCGCATCTTACAGATGGCATTTGGGGGTCCATCCAGCGGCAGCATGGAGTAACGCAGGCATGATTGGATACATAGCGCATCGCAGATGTGAGATTTGCATAGCCGCTGCCCGCTGTGCGTTAGACTGCTTCTGGGTCATGCAAGTGCTTAAGCCATCTCGACAGGTTCCCCTGTCATCTCACACGATTTCTATGAGCCTTTTCTGACGACTGGTCCTTACAGTACTATGTACAGTAGAATGATCTTCTTTACATGGTATCATTACATGGGGCAAGGTGATGAGATCGGTATAATTCAAGGGTAGCCGATGTCGATGTGATTCGGCGTGAGAGAGAAAAATAATTGAGCTCATTTCTTAGGGGTCGAATTATCGTGACGCGTCCTCCGTACTCCGTGTAAGCGAAGAGAGGGATGAAGGAGCCGTCAAGTATAAGCGAGATCCTGAACCCAATTAGGTAAATCATACCTCCCAATGCTGTACCTTACCTTTCCCTAGTTCGGCTCCAGTGTGAGCCGATTTAGCGAAGCCCGAATGATTTAAAATTCCGGTACACGTTTAAGTGACGATGTTGGATTAGCCACACGGATTTACCCCTTTCAAGGGATGCTGATGATGATGGATTAGATAGATTTATGTTACTTCGAATTAGATCTCACCAAACCCTGTAGTTTCAAGGCTGAAAGGAGGGGGTGAAATGAATCGTCAAATTAGAGTAAATAGCTGTCATCTATAGCCGGGTAAAACTATCGTTTGCCAATCCGTCGTAAAGTCAACGCCCGGGGTACATCGTTTTCTCAAAGGGGAGTGGAGTATACAAACTGACTTGTATGTGCTGACTTTGGTGAAAATGATAAAATGGAAGTTTTTTTTTGGTTTTTTTTTTGGTTTTTTTGCCGTATTTCGAACTAACTTGCCTTATGACCGTGCATCACGATTCCTTGGAAAGTTTTCTATTACAAGTGCAAGAGACGCATAAATTGAGTTGGCTCCGGTTGCGAAGTTTAAATAGCTTCACATGCCATACATGCTTGAGGTGACTTACACCTTATTATCCCGTTGCGCGTGGATGAATACTATGCATGGCATGAGCATGGCACAGCATTGCAGAGAGCCTTGAGGCTCTCTTCCACAGCATGTCGTCACCTTTGTTACGTATCCACCGTAAGCCACTCCGTTGGGAATCAACCCGACAGTAACGATAGCACGAGATTCATGTGCTGCCTAATGCGTGGCCAATGTGAGGGGAGAGGGACGGTGAAAAAAAAAAAGACAAAATACAAGCTGCATGGAATCATGCATCTCTCCGGAGCATCGCAGATGGTGAACCCCCAAATAACTGACATACAGATTTGGGACTAAATCCACTCTCATTCGAGATTGAGATGGTCCCCTGGCGCTTCCAACGACGTGGATTTTGGCTTCCGCTGCCCTGCGTCGATCCACCGGCGCACGGAAGTACGTGCAGCTTGACGCTGGTACCAGTCGAATTGCTTAGTTTGGTGTAAGTAGAAATAGGTTGTCATTGATTCATACACCACCATACATGTATATGCCGGGTATGTACTCGATGTCTCCTTATAAAGTATATACAGTACATAATGCATGTATATTGTAGTAATTAGTAGATACAGGATCGCCTTATTACCACGGAGTATTTTGATCTGGTGCGATGAACGGGCATTTATCAGGCAATCCAACCAAGGCTTAAACAACGGCAAGGTACGAAAACAAGTACAGAATAGAATCGAGGCTGATACCTATCCTCCCAGCATCCAGCCGTCCTCCCCATCGTCTTATCCATCCCATATTTCTTGTGTCGAAGTGAGATCCACAGGGTGAAACAGGACCCTTGGGGGGGAAAGGGGGGGTTGAGCAAGACGATCACTCCTTGACCATGTGGCTGACCGCGCGAATCAATCTAGGGCTAGCTCTAACATATGTACATAGTAGTGTAGCTGTGGTAGATCTACCAGTATTATTTCCTCGGCCGTCCGAGCCATCGATATTAGCCAGTAAGCTCAGGCCACGAAAGGGACGAGACTAAATAAGTTGCTTACCGGCCACGCTGTCAAGCCATCCCTTTAATCGAGAGGATGGCGACTCTGTGCCGTGATTGGAAGGTTGGTTCCAGTGCCAATTCCCACATCAACGTTCATCTGACTTGGAGACCATCCATATACGTTAATTTGCCTCATTTACCTCATCTACCTTCTTTACCTAGTATTTTACCTAGTATTATCTCTTCCCATGTTCCTATGAGAAGCTATTTAGAGCGTAGGTACCTACGTACATCCCCTGTCTACCTTATTTTTTAGTATCTGGGTGCCTAGGTACCTAGGTACATACCTAGGTAATTCTCAAGAACAGCTCAGGGATGCGACGCTATTCGCTACTGCTCTATCGCTATTAAGGATCTAACAGGCTGAAAAGTCCATCCTTGCTAAAACCTTTTTGTTTCAACGCTAACTACTATTGGGCCACACACGTGGATTACCGTCTCTTGTCTCTCGAATATCTACACAGTACATACTGTGCACACGTAAACGGAATGTTCCGCTGTTACAGTAGGGACGGATATTTCGAGATCCGATTAAGGGATCATCTTTCTCATATACCAAAAACCGCATATCGCCGGTACCTAACTGTGCACGCTACGCCGCGCCGAAGCGGAGCAAGATACGATACAGTTTGGATGTATAGATACCTAGGTAATTATAGGCTTATACGTATTTGGGTATAAAAATGTATATAGCGTAAGGTGGTGTAGTGCAGTATATGGTGCGTGGTGCATAAACGTTATTATGTACATGCTCACACGCTCGGGGAATCGTGTGTATGCATGTACCGTAGTGGGGGCCGCATGGCCAAGCTACATATCGTCTACGTACCTAGATATAATAGGCGGATAGGTTCGTGGATAAGCATTTGATGGGTGGGCATGCAAGAGACGGGCTTGGCGATTTTTAGTTTGAATTTTAGGTTATGTAAAGTAAAATACACACACCTTCATACATTCTATGTAGTATAGCCAGGTACCTAGGTAGTTACATATGCATCGTGCATCGTCTATACTACATGTATATGTCGAATCGAAGCCTGGTATACTAGGTGTACTATGTATATGCAGCAGATACACATATGTAGGCGACGGATGTGTTGAGACCTCGCGGAATCTTACATTAGGTAGGATGTAGTGCGGCGTCTTTTTCAACCCATCCATGGATCCTGCGAGCTCCACATCGAAGAGTCCGGCTCCCGTCTTACAGTCTTACACCTACATTCGATGTAGAAGTAGTAAGTTGTCTAGTGCCTATCGTGAAGATATTTGTTGATTTAATGCTTGCTATAGGTTAGTTGGAAATAAATTACAGAAATCTCTAGTATTCAAAAACGGCTACGGCCATACCTATCCTACGCGCACCGCAAGTAAATGAGCTTCGGCGCGTATTCGAGAATATACCTAATACAATATCATAGTTCTTATAAGAAAAAAAAAAGTAAAGAGCTATTACTACTTGTACTCCTCAGCCTGTTACAATATTCTAGATGGTGACATTGCCAAATTTAGGTCTAACTATCATACCATATACATGTAGGTAAGTAGGTGAAATATCCTAGTTATTACGGATATTATGTAGATCCTTTCTTGTCCCGTAAGTAGATATATCGTACATGCTACCCCATGAAGCAAGTGTAACGGACCTGCTTTTGCTGCGTAGGACAACGATTAGCCACTGCTGTGTATTGCTAGGCGTGGCTAGGTAGAGAACGAAAGAGCAGTATACACATATTACCCACGCAGGTAGAGGGACATTGACGATGAGTATAGAACTGTGCCCCTGGTGCGGAGTTCGTGTTCTAGTTTTATATTCTTCTACGGATGTAAGCGTGTCTGCATCCCACAAGGCATTACGGGGCTGTTAGAGGTTACAGCAGGAATGGTCTGCATCAGCATCCAATCGTGCATGCAGCAGAGGCTCTCGAATGCCGACTTTACATATAATCGAAGAGTGTGGATACAGAAATATCAAAATTTGACCAAGGCTACGGGTGATGATATACTATGACCAGGTCCAAACCACGGCTCTCTTGCCAGCGGGATATATTTGACTAGTCAATGGATATCTCTAGCTTGCAGCGTGCCACATCTGCCATACGTACACATACATATATACGTACATACATGCACAGATACAGAATGGGCCCTGGCCGAGTGCATGCATTGGCGGCCGTCCCTAGCTGAACGCCTCTTAGCTACTATAGTAGCTGCATGGTTGGCGAATAGCTAGAAACGAATAAAGCTACATCGATAAAAACTCGCCATATAGTCCTTGAATTGTGTCGTATCGCGGGTATGTTGATTGCAATCACCGGCGCAATTCGAGCACAAGGGATTCGGATATCTGTATACCATGGTACATACGATGAATTGGATTTAAGCTCTCCAAGGTTTGTCGGAGCCACCAGCTGGATCTGGCTTCGGTCCGTAAGGAGGAGGAGGATGACGATGGGGGGTTTGTTGGCTGAATCCGCCAGTCCTAGCCAAGTCGACATTGCAACCTTGACAGGCCCACCGAAGAGACCAGACAGCTGATTACCAACAAGAAACCGTGGCCCTTGACCAACGAAGGAGAGGACAAAAAGAGGGGAAGCCCAAAGAGCCAAGGAAATCCTGCTACGTACAAGCTTAGTTCGAATTGGGGGGGGGGGGGGTGAGTGTAGATGGCCCGCCCACCTTGCTGTAGACACGCCTTTGGCGAGAAAGGAAACAGACTATTTTCCATATTAACACTCTATTGGGCGCTTGAAGAAATCCCAACCGTCCCATTATTAGTTCCTCTTGTCATAATAATGAATAGGAGTGTTGATAATAAGCCGGCAATCATCACCATTCGCGAACTTTTCTCCACCGCCTTGGTTGTAGTGATGACAAGAACAACGACGATAATAATAATAAGTAGAGTGGTCATAAAAGAACTATAGAACATAAAGTCGGCTCAATTCCAAGGGTACTGGACCAGCCCAGGTTGTAGGTGATAGGTACATACGATTAATTAATATAAGTGGTCAAAAGAATCTTCCCCCATACTACGTAAAATAGGCCGATATCGATGCGGAGATAAGTGGTGATGCGGAGCACCGGTTCAGGGAATAGGGCCTCGCCAAGCCGACCAGCCATCAAACCCTTGAGAACGGCCGAGCAAATCTTTCATCCTCCTAAGGGCGGAGATCTTCCTTGAGTTAGCTGCGTTGAGACAAGATTAAGCGCCTGGATTACGTTTCGAAGTTCGATAGCACATGATGTACGTGTGAAGGCGTTCGGGGATCTGTTTAAGCCACAAGGTCTAGCGATGCCATGTGTAGTGTAGAGCCCGGAGTAGACGAGGTTAGATCCGAGCAACCAACAATCGGCTTCTACTGTACCCATCTTCGAAAGAAAATAGACAAAGGGAGATGAGAGGGGCCCCTCATCGTCTTACTCGGAATTACATAGGATACCTAAGTACAACACGAGAGAATTGTATTCGCGCAAGAGAATCCGTACCATTGTTATAACAGCCACACAAGCCGACAGCATCTTGAAAACACCGGTACACGATATATTAACTATGTACTTTTGTGATACGGCGCCATACTATGCTCGGACTTGGTAGGTCGTGGGAATTGTCTTTGGAGAAAAGAGAGAGATATGACTGCTTGTTTTGTCTGTACTTATTTTGCGTGGTCCGGCGGGCGATCCATACCCTATTCCACAAAGAAACCATACTAGGGCCACTCCTAGCGGAATCTGGTGACACGCCGCGCGGGTAACGCCATTTGACACTGTCCTGGTTTTTATTCGAGATTACGGAAAACGTGGGCGTTTCGAGCTCTTGACTTTTTAGGTCTGTGTCAGCAGGCTAGGGATGTTCGATGTAAGTCGAGAAGACAAAGGCTTTTTTTTTGGTCATTATTAATCGCAATGAATCAATGAAAAAGTAAAAGGTGCTATACCTTAATATCTGTTCGGTCTTCACTTTTTTGCCTGATAATATCCTAGTGAGTAAGTAGGTAGGTTTGTTACTTGTAAGGATTGTGATTTCGTAATGGTTTTTCGGTCTGATCAAAGACGGTTTCTAATAAGGACCTTGCAAATCGAATTGTTACATTAATATCTAGGGAGCTGCTACACTTTGTTTTATGTAATGCCTCGAGGTATTAGTGTCCCTTCGCCCGTCCATGTGATTGATATCTTTGTCCTCTGTCCTGATGAAAATGGATAAGTCTCTTCAAGACCAGGTAGTCCGTATACTCCGACATGTTTGTGTCCTTGCGTCGCAGGAATCAAAGTCAGGTATAGTACATTGTGGGGTCATCCACCGCCCCAGAGATGGAGATGTGGATGGCTCTTGAATTATGTATTTTCGTACGGGGAATCTATCCAGGAAGCTTGCTCGATGAATCAAACATAGTTAGAATGTGACCTTTCACATTACTCGATGGACCCTACTTTGGCAGGTCTTTAGCGTAGGAGAGATCTCATGAGATTCTACATGAAGTATACCATGGACCACGATATGTACCCGGCTCGTTCTGGGAGGCAAATTGTCCAATGATTAACAGTTCCATGTGCCACCTGCGCAGCAGGCGCCTTAACTTGTTACCCAAGCTATCGTATAGACTTAGTTCTAGTTCTTCAATCGCTAGGTATTCACTAAATAATTGAAACGAATCAACTCAAGTCTGGAGGAGACAACGGATGTAAGGCTCTAGACATTGGAGGTTGGGCAAGGAGAGGAAGAAAAAAAAAGAAATCAAGATATTCCCAATTAGCCACCATTTTATTCTATTCATACTGTGTATCTCATTTACAACATCACTATGGGTATACACGTGTATACCCGCCGTGTTAAGGGATAAACCACGGCAGCTCCGGGGGTTTAAAAATGAAAATAAGAGGTCGAAAATAATCAAAATAATACCTAGGTACCACGGATAATTACTAAGTTTCAATTGATTGAAGCTGATTGTATACATTGTGCTTATCTTACATTTTATTTTATACATTTAAATATTTATTATATTATTATGTATTTATCTGTTATAAGGCACTCGTTTGGTGGATTTTAGTACACAATTCAATACATAAAATGGTAATATTTTTTTTTTTTTGTTTTTAAACTCCCCAAGAGTCTCTCTTTCCCACTTTTACAGTTTACAGAACTTTAACTTACACAGTGTGTACGGTTTCGCAAGACTAGCCCCTCACCCCAGTAGGCACAATCCTGGTGATTACACGCCACCGAAAAAAAAAGAGCCACACTGAAGAGAGCCCTGGTGTTAGTTGTACAACCCTAGGCCGCAAAGACAAGACCCCATGCTACGTCTAGGAAGGTATGGCCTTCTTCCCAGTAAGGTACGTACTTAGGTAAATGAAAAGAGCGAAGGAAAAAAAAGGGCAATTGGGTTGTTCTAACCCCCGAACGAACCAACCTCACCAGCCCATTTCACTATCCTTATCCACTATTCATCCTTCCCCCCTCCACCCCCCCCGGCTCAACAACGAACCCTAGTAGACGCACCACACCCGGACCCGTCTAGTGCTGGCGGCTTCGCTGCTGCTGCCACTACTGCTACTGCTGTTAACTAATCCCTACAGCCTTCAGTGTGCACACAATCCACAATCTACATCCTAAAAAGCAGCAGCAGCGACCTATTCTACCTGCCCTGCCTTAACCTACAACCCTGCCTCCCTGCTTCCCTACTTCCCTGCCCTCTCTGCTACCCTTGCTAACCTACCTTACTAGTTAGCCTCTAGTCCCGTATGCATGTTCTGTGTCCCCGTCTTTTCTTACCTTGACCTCTCTCAACTTTCGCACCTCCACTATCTTTACCTTCCTGCCTCCTCCTCTTCACTACTACTACTACCACCACCACCACGAGAGGAAAAACCTTGGGCCTTTCTCTTCCCTTTTCCCCTTCTATTTTCCTCCTCTTCTCTCTTTTGGTGTTGTTTCGACCTCCTTGATTTCTAGTAGCGAAGGCCATTGAGGTCTGGAGTGAAGGTATGTGTTCGTCCTTTTCCAATTCCTATTTGCGCAAACTCTGTCCACCTCCACTTTCTTTCCTGCCTTGCATTCTACCCTGCGCATCTGGGACCTGATGTTCCTGCATTAGAGTTGAGAGAGAATTAGAGAGAGAGAGACAGCCTGACTGAGAAGGAGGAGAAAATTAGGAGCAGAGAAGAGAAGAGTAGACGGAACGAAAAGAGTATTGGGAAGAGGAGTTTCTATGCGTGCTTGTTGGTACGTGGGTGTGTCTCTGTTCGTGTGCGAGAATCTTCAATCTGTCCAAACGACCAACTACGACGAATTACCGCTGCTGTCTTGTTCATATTCCTTTCTCTTTGATGTCTCTTTAGTACATACTGTTACGCCGACCCCAGATCTTACCTTCCGAATCCCCGCGATCATAGAGCAAGGTCTTATCATATACACAAGCTGAAGATTACCCTCGAGCTTGACTGATCCTTTAGACGGGTGCGAGTACAAATTAATTAACAAATCCCCTAGAGATTTACGACCCGTAACGATAACGCCGTACGAAAATAGCGTTCTGCTGAGGAAATACTTTCACCGTATCTATTTCCCCGCAAGTGCAGAACCACCATTCGACGAATTTCCTCGTACGCGCCCATAAACCGCGACACTCGCTTGACTATCCTCTCGTCACATCGATTGACCTGTCGACAGGTCAATTGGCCCGGTCATCTCGTTTTGTCACGGCTCGTCACTCGTCCGGATAAATTCCTGGAGTCCAATCGTAATATTGGTCTCCTTTGCTCATACCTAAGTCGTATCCCACCGACTTCGTCCTTGAGCGTCGCTCTCTTCAGCCCGTCGTGGCTTTGTTCACGAGCGCCGTAAAACTGGATCTCCCGCCCATTTCCCAGTCGCAAACCCGGGGAACGTCAGACGTACCACCATACTACGGTGCTTCCATTCCCCAGCGTCCGCCGTATGTAAGTGAGAGGTTGCCTTCGCTTCCGTTGCCTCAGGCGCCATTGGCATACTCTTCGAGTACATCGTCTCCCCGGGTTAGCTCCATTGCATCTTCGACGAGTTCCAACGGAGACTCGCAGTCGTCTTTCACATCAGCCCCATCGTCAAACGGCCCTAAGACGCCGTCCCCAAGTCTCCCAGTCACGACGGCGATATCTGGGCCCACTTCCCAGGCCATTGGTGGGTACGATCAGTATTCCGCGATGAATCCGGCGCCTCCAGACATGTATTACCAGGCTTCTCACATGTCCGCCGGTCCAGCACCGCAACCTCAAACTGTAACGTCCAATGCATTGCCTCAATATGGTCATCAGCAGCCGACGTTGCTACAGCCAGGGCCTCAGTACTCTGCGCCTCAGTATCAATATGGTTACGCCAACGGTTTGACCTCTCCACAGTCTGCCCCTCCAGCCGTCTCGGGCGTTTCTCACGTTCCAAACGTGCTTCCCCTCCCGGGAGTCCCTAACCAAGCAGGCATGCAAAATCAATACCAGGGTTTTGACACAACAGGCCAAATCGCGCCGCCGGGCATGAAACCCCGGGTCACGGCTACGCTTTGGGAAGATGAAGGTAGCCTTTGCTTTCAGGTTGAAGCAAGGGGTATTTGCGTTGCGCGTAGAGAAGGTAGGAATTCAACCCGCACAAATTTTTAGAAACTAAAGAAATAAGCTAACAATTTAATTGGCAGACAACCACATGATTAACGGGACAAAATTACTTAACGTTGCTGGAATGACTCGTGGTAGGCGAGATGGAATTTTGAAGAGTGAAAAAGTACGACATGTTGTCAAGATCGGACCAATGCACCTCAAAGGAGTCTGGTAAGCATCATATCTGAGATGTTGTGAAGGACAATTGCTAATGACCATTATTTTAGGATCCCGTTCGAGAGGGCCTTAGATTTCGCCAACAAGGAGAAGATCACGGAGCTGCTGTATCCTCTATTCGTTCATAACATTGGGGCTTTATTATACCACCCCACAAACCAAAATCGGACAAACCAGGTAATGGCTGCAGCTGAGCGGCGAAAGCAGGAACAAAACCAAATGCGAAATGGACCGGGTCCCGCGCCTCCTGCCGGCGTCTTACCGTCTATACAACAGCACCACCACCACATGGGACTACCGGGTCCCCAACCTTCGCTCCCGTCGCATAACAACGCGGGACGGCCGTCACTTGACAGGGCTCACACGTTCCCGACACCGCCGACTAGTGCGTCGAGCGTAATGGGAAACATGGGAACATCTGAAAGTTTTCAATGGGGTCAGCAAGGGATGAGTGGTGCCCAAGGTACTAATCCTATGTCAATAGATACAGGTCTTAGCAACGCTGCGCGTTCGATGCCAGCCACGCCAGCCACTACTCCTCCTGGTAGCACTCTGCAAAGCATGCAATCTTACTCTCAAGGTAGCCAGCCATATGATAGCTCTCGTGGGGTGTATAACGGCCAAGCTACCCAACAGTCTCCCTACCCACCTTCAAACAGTAGTCCACAGGATAGGATCTATGGCCAACCGAGCTCATACCTCAAGAGTGAGATGGGACCACCGACCGGACGCCCAACCGGTCCAGGACCGAACGAACCGCCCGATGTCAAGCCATCGAATGGGTTGTTGCAGCATAGTGACGGTGTTCCTCACCCATCAGGCGATGACGAAGCTGAGCACGAAGCGGAGTATACTCACGATAGCGGAGCTTACGATACCAACAGGACATCGTATAACTATAATGCACCGCCCGTTGCTCCATTAACAGGCGACCATCAACATATTCCGCCGGAAATGACTGGTTCGCCAAACCATCAAGCAGGGTCTGGCCGTGCCACGCCCAGAACCGCTGCCCCGCCGCAGCCGTACTACACCCAACAAGCGGGATATAATACGCCACCACGTGTGCCGCCTTCGAGTAATCTTTATAATGTAATGAGTGGCGATCGTGCACCTACTAATGGCGCGTCGGCGCCCGATGTTTATAGCTCTCAAAGCGATATGGGTGCCCCAATGCAGAATGGCTATGCCCCCCAGCCCGTTATGAATGGTGCACCTGGCGGTTTAAAGCGAGGCCGCGATGACGAGGACGACCTCCCTCGACCGTCGAGTGGTGGCTTAGACCTGAAGCGCCGGAAAACTGTGATAGATGGACCTATTCCCCCACCTGGATACGATACAATGAATCGCCCCGCCTCGGCGGTGGCTCGTCGACGATAACCTCGACCCGGCAGTTTTTTCGTATTGTCATTTCGACAATTTCCTACCTCTACGCATTAATCTAGGCGTTGGAGCACTTATGCGCAAAAATAGATTCAACTGAGAAGAATCATTTGGGCGTTTTAGAGTGCAACGTCGACCGCAAGATACGCTCTTTTATCTATTCCCTTCAAAATCCTTTGTATTCGCGCGACAATTCATCATCGACATGTTTGGGCCCATCCACCAAAAGATACGATGACGAAAATTACGACTTCATTCTTGATTGTTATTAACTGCCCTAGAAGGCCGTGTAAATGCTTCACGAATTGACGCGTCGCATGGTGGACCTTAATTTTTTTGAGATGATTATCGATTGCCCTACTTTTTTTTTTTTCTAGCTTTCTACTTTTATTTACGCTGAGGACAACGAGACACTCGAGCAACGCAAAAGTCCCACGCCTATCACGACTTCTAGGCGAGTAATGTTCATGACCGAGGCTGCTTTCTGTTTTACTTTGTTCATCACATCCATTGGTCTCGTAGAGAACATGAGGCCCGTGGCACAAATATTTTTTTTTTCCTATTGACGACATGATGACGACCCGATTTTTCTTCTCTTCACCAAAAGGACGTGGTGTCACTGTGGGCGTGTGTTGGAAATGTCTTCTGGTATCAATGGTCATGAACTCGATGATGGAATTAAAAGCTATTGCTTGATACACAGCGAACTAGATTCTAAGCTACATACAACTGACCCAGCCAATCGTATCACATTTGGGCTGTAAAAATTTTGAGCCAATATTAGTGACTAGTGTCGGGACTTTACTATGTGATGCAACGAAATGTGCCATTATTAGACGCTGAATTGATCTTCCTAAGTGCTCGATACCTATTTGGTCACCCTGCATCTACTATCTCGTGTATGCCGTGGTTGGAGATCACTACTTCGATTTCCCGTAATATAATAGCCGGGCATAGATATTGAGACTATCCACCCCTTGTCCGTACTCGCATCAAGTCCCGTGTGACATGATGCTTCTTCAACAACTGAGTGTACCGTGCCAAGTTATCCGTCCATCTCCATTTGTCGTACGAGAATAGGGGATTCAATTCTGTGAAACCGCTCACCATTAAGCTATCGCCAAGACAATGCTGTGATAACCCAGAAAACCCACCCCTTTACCGCGAGCTCACCGTCCCGACGTTGTTAGTATGAGAGACTAGGAACGCCGGGGCGTTAGTGTCCCGGTGTAGGCAAGGCGAAGGGTATGAAACGCTTTCTTATGTCGATGAGTATGGCCTGTCGTACCGTGACGCGGCGGCCCGAACTTATGTAGAACATCCATGCTTGACAGTAGCCTACGGTGATGACAACGACGGGAGGATGAGCAATAGCGATCTCCTTTGTTTACAGAAACGAGTTACGGGCTACTAACCTCGCAAGCGAAATTCGAAGGAGACCTTGCTGCTCGTGTATTTAGGAATTGCATATAGAGTAGTTTCTTTAGCAAATTTCTGACTCAATTAGAGTAGACGGTAAATACATAGATAGATAGGGATAAGGATATACGACTGGATGACCCGTTCACTCGGCCCTCGTATGTTTGCAGGCATCGCAAGACGATGCTCCTGGTACTGCACACTGTCAGAGGGAGGGACATGTACGAGTCTAGAGTAAGTGTACAATGTCCACTTGGTACCCCAAGATAACTTCGTGACACATGGGATATGGTGACTTCTAGCTAGTTCGCCCGACCGCCTTGGGCCTTTCGCAACATAATGGCTCTTGAGTATTTCCACTATCCTGTACTACTATATCACTGCTTCCTTAGGAGCGCGAATATATCGATCGATGATCGTGACAAATTTCGGAACTGTGTTGTGACGACGACTTATTTCAATGTGGGGGTCAGGAACGAGATATCCTATTTCTCAACTCCATTGTGAACGCTCTTACCATTTCTAGAAGTCGCTAGAGAGGTCTTGCCCATAAGATCCCAAAGGAAACAGAGTATGCAAGTTTCCGCTTATATCCGTCTCTAGCAACACAATTTGGGGCCGTGTACGGCCTGAGAACGAACTTGGCTCGAGTGGCACGGCCAAAACTAGTTAGTTAGGGCGGTAGGGATGGAGACATGGCTACCGTGACCATGAAAGAGGAGTTAGCATGAATAATACAACTATAATGGGTTTAGGAAAGGCAGTGTATTTTAACCTGGATACCTACTTACGTGATAAACCAAAGAGGTGTTGTGGCTAGGCCTAAAAGCTCGCTATATGCTGACTATTCACTGGGGACGTAGCATATTTATATCAGACCCTAGCTCAATCCTTGAATATTTTATCGCTTGCGAATGAATTGGAAGGGTACTGCTGTCACCATCACTCGGTTGAAAGGTAGCGACGCCTCTCTTTGGAGCCAGAACGATACTATCAGCAAGAATAGAATACCTTGAAGAAGAGGCATCATAGGTACTTAGGTAGAAACGTTTCATCTTTTCTTGGACAACTAATGTTGATCTGATAGATACAATCTGCCAACGTTGTTCGCTATCGTATCATTGGGCCGTGTAGGCCGAGGAAGTTGTAAATTCACTCTCGCTACCACGAATACTAGCATGATGATGGGCCGCGTGTTAAGCTGAGTGTTGGCTAAGAATAAGCTACCTGCTCCCCCGCCATACTGAAGGGCTTTAGGCAAGTGTCTCAAAGCTTACGGACATTTTCCTATTTTGAGCTGTCCGGAAAATCGACAAGGCTTCATAGACTGGAATGGTTCAAGTTTGGGATACACGGAGATGATGGTGGAAAGGAGGCAGTTGCGGGCATATCCGGAAGGTACTAATAGTTACGGGAGAAACCTAATTCCCGGCATCATTATCTGCCGTGATATTACGTCGTCGATATGTGATCGAGTACGGAGTGAGAGACAACGATGTTGCTATTAGTCACTTCGGACAAGAGGGCATGCGATCGGAGGAAGTTGACCTAGTAACAAACACAATAAACACAGATGTAGACAAATATACAGATGGACGGGGATGAATTGCTTATCTGAATCCTCCACCTAGGCTAGAAGTCTTGTAGTATGGTCATCCTCAGGCTTACTAAACCTTGTGAGTTGCTGTCTGCCCGTAGATTGCCACGATTCGTGACATACAAATTGCTAGAACAACAGCCACTTCGGGATACAAGCTCAGCAGAGCTATGAGTATTAAGTAGTAAGGGCTGGTATCCTGTAGCTGAATTACCCCCGATGGCCAAACAAAAGATAGGGATCGACCATAAAAGGACCCCGGCCATGATAGTCAAAGTAGACTGCCGTCTCAACAGATCTTGGCTTTCAGCCAGACTTTAGCTTCCTCTTTAGCCATGACCAGCAGCAAGAGCGAGATGTTGGAGAAATGACTAGTCATAATTCCTCAAAGACGGAAGCTGGATGTTTCGTGTTACCCCAGAGTATGGAAATACAGGGTCCGGACCCTACTCCGATTCTTCATCCTCGTCGCTCGTAGCCTCGATGTTGGCCTTAGTTTTCTTCTCTTGCGACTTGGCCTTCTTCTCTAATTTGGTCTTCGCAGGAGATTCGGGGGCGTCCGCAGTGGGTGCGCTTGAGATATCCGCAGTCTCGATACCCTTTTCTTGTAGCTCGGCGTTGATGGAGGGAATGACTTCAAGCAACTTGTTGTATTGTTCGGGAGTCAACATGATGCCCTATAGCAGTGGTAAGCGATTAATCACGAAAACGCGAATCACCATTACCCTTTGACAGACACAACAACATACCTTCTTGCCTGGTTTGAGATCGCCGGAAGCATCTGTCCAGTACTCGCGGATATTGATGAATGTCTTACCCTTGAAGCCACTGACAGTAGCTCTGCGAGTGCCGCCCAGCTGTTAAAAGACGTTAGCACCGAATACCTCATGTGGATAACCGTAACGCGACGACGTACGCTCCAAAAAGAATTACCATCGTCATCCTTGCCAGAATCGGCAGCGCTGCTTGTCTTAGCCTTCTTGCTAGGCTTAGACTTGGCCTTGCTGCTTGACTTGACTTCTTGATCGCTTGCTACTTCTTCATCCTCGTCATCATCGCGACGCGATCGCTTAAGGTTCTTGGTACGACCCATTTTCGAAGTTGCTCGTGATCCTTTATTAGAATAATATATTTCTTCCTTTCGTGTTGGGGTGATGAATTTAGTTGAGAAGTGGCATCAATTGGGGGGAGAGAAAGGAATAAAGAGAGTGAAAATGAAAGATTGAAGGAATTGGTGGTAGTACAGCCTGGAATTTCAGTAATAATTCATATCTACAGGTACCTATCCATGGTGGGGTCGCGTCGGGTAGGTACCTAGCTGCTGGGAGACGCGCCTTCTCTGCTTCTGCGATGGTGATATCAGATTTAATTGAAATCGATGGCGTACCTTCCAGTTAGGTACCTCCTAAGTGATAGCGCTAAAGCCCCTTGTAGCTTAGCGTGTTAATGCTAATTCAGGCGTCGATAGGCTAGAAGTTACGATCTGTTACCACTAAATTGATTAACTTCCGGGTTACCTAGGTAGTTGGACTCCTACCCTTCATTACCTGGTACCAAATCTGCACACCTTCTGTAACCTTACCATATACGTACATAATGCATGTAATTGGTCTATACTGGGTTTGTACCTGCACTGTGCCTACTTGGGTATACCGGATATGAACGTTAAGGGACGGTGGGCGCTAAAACCCCTAAACACATTAAGTATTGCTAAAATTAAGAACCACGAATGCCTTCTCTGACTTGGAAATCCAAAACGATTTTGTACACGTATACTTGGAATCTTACAACACCTACCCGATAGTACAAATTCATTTGAACTGGACTACCATATCAAACTACATGTCACTCTCGTTCGTTTTTCGTCTGACTCAATCTTTTGATTAAATGCCATGCGACTCTTACTTCTGACCGTACTTAATTAGTCCTTTTTTCTTTTTTAGTCTTCCTATCGATCCCCCTAATGAATACTGTTGACGATGCGCAATCCGGCGCTGTTCCCGCCGTATCGCAAGATGAAACGAAATCAAATTCGAGCTCGATAGAGACTAGACCCGTTGGCAAGATACAAAGCCGTCCAATAAGTCCGACACAGCAAGACATCCCTACGTCGACAAGCACCCGACAAGATATCGTCACAAAAGCGCTACAATTTCTTTCCACTGCGACCCCTAATACGCTCGGGGCTATTGCAATTGGACTTGCTGCTACAACATATTTTATTCTTGGTCAGATTGGCCTTGTGTTGATTGGAGCTTTTGCCGGCATTACATTGTTCGCAACATGGGAATCCCGGCATCCCGAAGTATCACGGGCTGTCCGGGGCGAAAGGGGCTACGATTTGCTAGACCGTATCTTAGCAACTTCAAAGCCGGGCGTTGGGCTCGGGCAAGACGACGGAAACAATGAACAGAGTCTAATCCAGACATTCGAAGACTTCCGACCGGAAACGCGACAGGCGCTCAATGCCCTTGTCGACGCTGTTATTCGTGATTATGTGGACTGGTGGTATGGACCTATTGTACCATCAGATAGATCTTTTCCCTTCTCCTGCAGAAGAGTTCTTGTTAACTTTGTACTTTCTATTTCTAACCAATTGGGGCGCAAACGACCTGCCGATGCTTTTGTCGACTTCCTTACCCATACGTGCTCTATCATCATCGTCTTCCTGTCCGAGATGGCATCCGCCTATTCCGAACTCCCCTCCGATACGAATTTAACTGCGGCCGATGCTATATACAATTATCTTGCCTCAAACACTGAGGCCCCGTTGTCAAACCTACTTAATCAGAGACAGCAGGCGGGGAAGTTTAAAATGGTCGCTGAGGATTTGTTGGGCTTCCTTGATAAATCTGCATACGATTGTGACCCTGCAAGAGTATTTTTAAGGGAGATTCTATCAACAATCGTCCTCGAGGGTACCTTACAAACATGTTCTAAAGCGGAGTGGATTAACGCCTGGATCGTCTATCTCCTCGAGTCTGGAGAAACCGATCTGTCGCAAGCCATCGACGACGCCATTCAAGATCAGAAGGCCTTTGGCGATGTTGATGGCAATGTCGGAAACATTGGACTCTCTAGGGGCAATCGCAATTCATACGAAATGGATCGAGCGCGTCGCAAAGAGGCAACACACAAGAAACAGCTATCTAAAGCAGACGAAGAGATGGAGAGGGCCATGGAAGAGATGAAAAGACTTAATGAAATGATTGCGGAAGCCGATAAAACAAACGTAGTACCGAATCTCCCGAATGGGAGCCAAACAAACGCTCCTGGTCTTCTGAATAATGCCCTAGAGAAAAACGGCAAGGAGCTTGATCTGAAAATCAATGAAAAGTCGAATGGTATCCCACCAGAGAAACCTAAGAGTGCAGACTCGAATCCCAGGGTCATGGCAGGAGAGGCAAGATCTGGTAAAGCTGAAAATAAAGAAGAGCAATTGAAGTCTCCCATCTCTCTCAAGTCGCCTACGGATACCTCAACTCACGTTTCATCGCCTTCCAATGGACAAGTGGGACACCACAACCACCGATTTACAAGCTTCGACCAAATAGTTCCGCCAGCGACAGAAGAACCAGAAGAAAGCGATTCGCATAACCCACCGCCACTCACGTTGCACAATGCTACTATTACTATCCACGACGATACCACAAATGATAAGGGTCGGTTACGCGGCAAGCCTACTTGGGAGTTTCTCCTTCAGATCGAGCCGGCAACTTCTCATTACCCCGGGTGGATGTTGATGAAAACTTACGTCCAATTCGAGAACCTCCATGAGAGCTTACGGCGAATTGCAACCATCTCAGGATCGACTGCTTTTCTAGAAGCTTTCGCCGTTTTCCCTAGCTGGAAGGTCCACACAAGATCATCCTTACGTGGCGAGATTGAGAGATATATGCGGACAGCATGTGCTGAAAAATCTCTGGCTGAATCAGAAGCGTTTAAACGTTTTCTTGACAAAGGCCAGGAAACAAGAATGGGTACCAACAGAGGATTCTCTTTCGAATCGATGGGCAAAGGCATGCTCGACGCCATCCAGAATGCACCCAAGGGAGCATTAGACGGCGGGAAAGTTGTAGTTGGTGGAGTAACCGGTGTTTTTGGAAACATTGGTTTAGGGCCAAGAAAGTCGACTAACTCATCATTGAGCGAGCTCCAGACGAAGGAAATTAGTAAAACACAAAGCCCTAGTAGCGCACGACCACTTTCGATGTCTGCACTTCCAAGGATGGATAGCGTCTCTTCGATAAATGGGTCGGGGAAGTCTAGGGACAGTCTCGACAGCCAACAATCGTCCGTCATTTCGGTGCAACCGGGCAAAATGGCCCCTATGGAACGGCGCCCTAGCTACCAAGTAGATATGGACCAAGATAGCCTTCATCCGGCAAGGGCCGACCGTTGGGAACGGAATTCTGTTAGCGCGACGAGTAGTAGGGTACATAGCCGTGCCTCGAGCGCTGCGGCGCTCCGCTCTCCTGTACGATCTCCTTCCGAATTGAGCTTTACTAACATTAAATTGCCACCTCCACCGGATGAGATCACAGACGATTATGGCTCCCCAACGAGCACTCGTCTTAGTGTTGACGGGAATTCCCGATTTATGTCAACGAATGGCACATCACCCGTCCAATCTTCCAATTCAAATCAACAAGGGAAATTGTCACAGGCAAGTGCGCCTATCAAGAGGCCAAGTAGGCAATATGCACCACTCTCAGAGCAGGAGACTCGTGTAGCAGTTGAACTCTTGTTCGCAGTAATCAACGAGCTCTACACATTGTCATCGGCTTGGAATATCCGCAGAACACTCTTGACAGCAGCAAAATCGTTCCTACTCCGACCAGGCAACCCGTCCCTCATATCCATCCAATCCCTTGTCCAGGAGTCGGTTCTGGAAGCAAACACGTCCGATAGTAGCATTGCTACATACCTGCGTAAGCTTCGGGAGAATTCCATGCCAACAGAGGAAGAGCGAAATGCTTGGCCAAAGGAAATGACTACAGAAGAGAAAGAGGAGCTAAGGGTGAAGGCCAGGAAGCTATTCATCCAAAGTGGGGTGCCAGCTGCGTTGATGGGGATTATGGGGCAATCGGCGACGAGTGAGGCACTTGGTCGAGTTTTCGATTGTCTCCAGATCGAGGAAGTAGCCAGGGGGCTCTTCTTTGGAGTTATGTTGCAAGCCGTAAGAGTCGTGACGCACTGAACTGGATTACTAAAGGCGTTTTACAAATCAACAGGTCGGCGCATACGAAGCGGGAATGGGCGGTGGAAATTGTGTACAAGTTTGGTACGTGTTATATGTCGACCTATCATGGCGGCCGGTGTACATCGGGTTTGGTCATAATCCCAATTGGGTGTGTATGAATATCTATACGACGATGTTGTACGACTACGACTATACTACTTTTAAACGAACGAGACTTCGAAAGTCCACGAAATTATCGGCGGCGTTTCCAAAATAGGGAATCATGAAGAAACGATACTACCATTTAATTACATTACATACATAGGGTCCTTATTTAATCCACCGATAAAGGAAGAATTACTTAACACGATTCAATTCACATATTATTTACCATTTAGCACCTAAGCATTTATTATCTAGTAGCTGTCTGATTATTATAGCGTATTACCTAAGTATCTACCTAGAAGATTGTTTAGAGCTAAGTAGGTACCTAGGTAGGTGCTTGTAACGACTTGAATAACTTCCAAGGTTCTAGGCTAACCGATACTATCCAGCTCTTATGTCCACTAAATTCCAAGGCTATAAGCCCACTGCGGGGTAGTCGATACAATGATGATGGGGTTAAGTAATTAAGTGCTAGCAGAGCCGAGATAAGTTGCCTTCGGTCTTCGGTCTTCAGTCTTCAGTCCTACTTAGTTCATTTTACGTCCACTGTAGATAAATAGGTACTTAACCTAGGTCCTACCTAGGTAACTCGCTCGCTCGCTCAACTCCGGTGACGGCATCGGCATTTTGCGATTCTAAAGCCCTGATCAATTTCAAGGCGCTGTTAATGTTATTCTATTAAAGAAACAGCATATCGATTTACTTGCCAGCTTATAAATCAGTCTATGGTATCATAGACCTTACAAATCATCTGTCGTTTCCATCCCGTTTGTTTGCTCTCGTGCCCCCGGCTTGATGCTAATAGGGCGCTGCCGTATTGCGGCCTCTAGCGTCCCGGACAAGATAATTAATATTCGTTGTCTAGAGGCTATTAATCTAAGTACATAAGTGAACATCTAACATCGCGATTAGAAATTACAATTTACGAATTGCTACTCTTTTCTAAACCATCTCTCTTTACTTGCCTATCCGTCCACGTGCCCACCTTGGGTACGAAATTGATATATGATGGGTTCAACCGATCATAAAGACCGTGGGGTTCGTATCGCCATCGACCGCGGTGGTACCTTTACCGACTGCGTCGGCACTCTGAATGGGAAGGATGTGGTCATCAAACTTCTCTCCGAGGACCCAGCCAACTATGATGATGCGCCTCTAGAGGGTATCCGACGTATCATGAGCCACTTTGAGGGGCGCGAAATTCCAAGGGGGGAAGCTCTGGACACCTCCAAGATCGATAGCATACGTATGGGAACTACGGTGGCTACCAACGCACTGCTCGAGCGCAAGGGCGAGAAGATGGCCTTGGTCGTAACTAGGGGTTTCAAGGACTGTCTCGTCATCGGCAATCAGAGTCGTCCCAAGATCTTTGACCTCGCTATAAAGAAACCTGACGTCCTATATGGGGAAGTTGTCGAGGTAGATGAGAGAGTTACGCTAGAAGATTATGCCGAGGATCCGGAGCGAACAATCAGCAAGGCCGATGCCAAGGCCGGGACCGCGGAGGCGGCAAAAGCAGATTTGGTAATGGGTCTCTCGGGTGAAGCCGTGCGGGTTTTACAACGACCCGAAGAAACCCGTATTAAGGATCAATTAAAGAGCATCTACGATAAAGGCATCAGGAGTATAGCCGTGTGTCTAATGCATGGTTACACTTTCCCGGATCACGAAGCCCTAATCGGTAAGATTGCGAAAGAGGTCGGCTTTGATCACATCTCACTTAGCCACGAGCTCATGCCTATGATTAAGCTGGTCTCTCGAGCTACAAGCGTCTGTGCCGACGCGTACCTAACACCGGCAATTAAAAAGTACATTGCCGGATTCCAGAAGGGGTTTGCTGGTGGTTTAGGAACTCGGAGCGTCCTCCATGAAGAAGGCAGCAAAGGCGCAAGATGCGAGTTTATGCAAAGCGACGGCGGCCTAGTTGATGTCGAAAAGTTTACTGGATTAAAGGCTATCCTGTCTGGTCCAGCTGGCGGCGTGGTTGGTTATGCCATTACGAGCTACGACGAGGAAACGAAGATTCCGGTCATCGGATTTGATATGGGTGGCACCAGTACTGACGTTTCACGATACGGCGAAGGCCGGTATGAGCATGTATTTGAGACCACAACAGCAGGTGTTACTATTCAGTCACCTCAACTTGATATCAACACTGTTGCTGCCGGTGGCGGAAGTAGACTCTTCTTCAAAAATGGTCTCTTTGTTGTCGGTCCTGAGTCAGTAGGCGCTCATCCGGGTCCTGCTTGCTACCGAAAGGGTGGTCCCGCTGCCGTTACGGATGCGAACTTATTTCTAGGCCGTCTGTTGCCCGAGTTCTTCCCAAAGATATTTGGTAAGAATGAGGATGAGGGATTGGATTTTGAGGCTAGCAAGAAAGTAATACAGGAGCTCACCGATCAAATTAATAAGGAGACTGGCAAGAACATGAGCTTGGATGAAGTAGCGTATGGTTTTTTAACCATTGCAAATGAAGCTATGACCAGACCAATTCGATCTATTACCGAAGCAAAGGGCCACGATTCCTCAAAACACCGACTGGCGACGTTTGGTGGCGCGGGTGGTCAGCATGCTGTTGCTATTGCTGAAGCCTTAGGAATCAAACAAATCCTTGTCCACAGATATTCATCAGTCCTGTCTGCATACGGTATGGCCTTAGCGGATGTCGTCGATGAGAGGCAAGAGCCGGATTCAACGGTATGGCAGGATAAAGGCGGCGTCGTGGATGAGCTAAAGGCCAAGATGCAAAAGCTTAGGGAGAAATCCCAAGAAACCTTGAAAGCTCAAGGCTTTGATGAAAGCGAGATTGTATTCGAAGAATATCTGAACATGAGATATCGCGGGACCGAGTCGGCTCTCATGATTGTCAAGCCCAACGAAGAAGAGGCGAAAGCATCTTACGATGGCGAAGACTGGGCATTTGGCAAAGAATTTGTAAATCACCATCGTTACGAATTTGGATTCACTCTGGATGACCGAGACATTATTATAGATGATGTCCGAGTACGCGGAATTGGAAAAAGCTTTAGATACCAAGACAAAACTGTGGACCAGCAATTGAAGGAGGTCAAACGACAAGCCGCCGGCGAAAATAAGGCCTATGGAAAATCTCAAGTTTATTTTGAAGGTGGACGTTTAAATACGCCAATTTACAAGTTGGAGGATTTATCAGTCGGCGATGAAATCAACGGTCCGGCCATACTCGCAGATGGTACACAGACAATCGTGGTGACTCCGAAAGCAAAGGCCCTGATCCTTGAAACACACGTTGTCATTGACCTAGAGAAGGATAGCAAGGACGAGTGAGTTTCTACTGTTTATTGCAATATTTTTTGAGATGAGACTAACATATCAAAAGCTCACATAAGAAAGATTCGTCCGAACGTGAGGTAGATCCCATAATGTTGAGTATATTTGGCCATCGTTTCATGGCCATTGCAGAGCAGATGGGCAGGGCGCTCCAGAAGACAAGCGTCAGTACGAACGTTAAGGAACGTCTTGATTTCTCGTGTGCTATATTCGATGCCAATGGTGGGCTAGTAGCAAACGCGCCACATCTACCTGTTCACCTTGGATCTATGTCGACATGTGTTAGGACACAAGCCAAGATTTGGGACGGCAGACTGAAAAAAGGAGACGTCATTATTTCGAATCACCCCTCATACGGCGGCACGCATTTGCCAGATATCACCCTCATCATGCCTGCATTTGATGAGAAGGGGGAAAAGATCCTCTTTTACGCGGCATCTCGCGCACATCACGCCGATATTGGAGGAATCACCGCAGGTAGTATGCCACCCCATTCGCGAGAATTATTCCAAGAGGGAGCTGCTATTAAGAGCGAGAAAATCGTTAGTGAAGGAAAATTTAACGAGAAGAGAATCACAGAACTGCTCTACAATGAACCGGCGCAATATCCTGGCTGCAGCGGTACCCGATGCTTAGCAGATAACATCAACGACCTCAGGGCCCAGGTTTCTGCGAATCAAAAAGGCATATCCCTTATTGAGGGTTTAATACAGGAGTATGGTGAAGAAACTGTGCAATTTTACATGGTGAACATCCAGAACAATGCAGAGCTCTGCGTCCGACAGCTACTCAAACAAGTGTACAAGAGATTTGAAGGGAAGGACTTATCCGCAGTTGATTTTATGGATGACGGAACTCCGATCCGACTACGCATCACCATCGACCCGGATAAGGGCCAGGCAGATTTCGATTTCGAAGGTACAGGCCCCGAAGTCTACGCCAATATCAATGCACCAGAAGCTGTCACTTATAGCGCTATTATCTACTGTTTACGTTGTCTCATTTCTGAAGACATACCACTAAATCAGGGATGCTTGAAACCCATCAATGTCAATATTCCACCTAGGTCACTCCTGTCACCATCGACGGGAGCCGCAGTAGTGGGTGGCAACGTTTTAACTAGCCAGAGAGTTACAGATGTCATTTTCAAGGCATTCCAGGCATGTGCTGCGAGCCAGGGTGACTGTAACAATTTGACTTTCGGCTTCGGAGGTAACATCTCGGGCAAACAAGAAGTCCGGGGTTTCGGGTACTACGAGACAATCGCGGGTGGCAGCGGAGCTGGGCCTGACTGGGAAGGCACTAGCGGCGTCCACACGCACATGACTAACACTCGTATCACGGACTCGGAGGTGTTTGAGCGGCGGTATCCCGTCATCCTACGCGAATTCTCAATCCGGCCGGGTTCGGGTGGCAATGGCCAACATCGCGGGGGTGATGGTGTCATCCGCGATATTGAATTCCGCGTCCCCTTACAAGTTTCTATTCTTAGTGAACGCCGTGTCTACCACCCTTACGGACTAGCCGGTGGCGAAGACGCCGAATGCGGGCTCAACATTTGGGTACGCCGCGTGCAAAAGACGAACCCTGAGAAAGACTTAGCAGCGCAAGGAGAACACCTACAACAAGACGAGAGTAACGCCGAATACGAAGAGCGCTGCATCAACCTAGGCGCCAAGAACAGCGCTCCTATGAAGACCGGCGATCGAATCATTATCAACACGCCCGGTGGAGGAGGTTGGGGCAAGGTTGGCGACGAGAAAGTCGAGAGGAAGCGCGAGGATCACACCGAGTCCTGGAGGAAGGGAAGCCATGCTGCTAGGGAGGATACCGCTTTGCAGGTTTAGTCAGGGATCGTTTGTATGTGAAGTATGTAAAAGGGGGATGAGCGTGAAGAATTTTTCTTCTCTTCTTCTCTGCATATATGCATAGGGGGTGTGCGTATCGTAATGTCTTAACATCTAGATTTAAGAACAAGGTCACCTTTTGAATCCTGAAAACCAGTCCGTCCATACACCGCCAAACCCACGATGTGAAATTGGATAGCCACATATGTAGCCATTAGGAGGAACACACCGGCCTAAGGATTACATAGGGGCAAAACAGTGCTACATCATGTTGCAACCTGAAACATTACCGCTCATCTTTGTCGGCACCGCTACTCAAATCAGGAAGGTTGGAAGCCGAGAGGCGGTTAAGTTCTATTCGCCGACAGCCTATCGGGTGTGCCCGTTGTTTCCTAACATAAGGGATCAACCCAGCCCGTCGGCCTGGGACCCGCTAATGTTAACGGGAAGACACGAGAACGCGTGGCGGCGGGCATAGGCGGTCCTGTCAATGGTAGGTAATGAGATCGGTAAGCAGAGGATTAGAATAGGATTTCATTATTAACAAGACAGGGAGGAAGGGAGGGAGGGGGGAAAAAGAGGAAAAACTGGTAAGGAGGTTTGGGGGCCAAAATGCAATCGTAACAAGCGCCAACTGCGTGATGTAGGCCCCGATTGGCCCCCAATCCCAGGAAGTTGGTAACCCATCACTCGGAGATCCACGATAGAATGGGGACTTGCAGCAAGTGATCCCCTTTTAAAACTGTCCCCGCGTGCTCAGCAGTTGGAGGACTGCCTAGAAACACCCGTCCATGCATGCTTAGTTCTTACTCTTCTCTAGACATTTGCGGACTTTTGTCGTCGAGTGACTTTCTCTATAGGGCAAGAGATGTAACGTCGTGGCCTTGGGGATAACCTCTGATATACCCCGAATATTGCAAGGTTCGCCTAGGCCGAGGCAGAAGTTGTCCTTCTGCCTAACTATTCGAGCAAGTTCCCGCGAGGTCGTATCCACGGAAATCCACATATAGCATCGTTTGATTAGTCAAGGTTGAGGCTCAATCTCCGGATATAATGGCAAGCTAGACGTGACTTGCACTTTCACGTGGATCTTCTAAGTCGAAGGCGGCGTGACTTGCAGGAGAGCTGAGACAGTGCGAGCCGCATCGTGGTTGATGTCGTAGGTACAACGAAGAGACTTTTGCTCAGGTAGGGGGATCGCCAAGGTAAAAGAACATCTCGGCCCGCGAAGAAGTCGAAATTTCCGAGAATAGATTGCACCGCATATAGGCCTTCTATAGGAAGCAATTACTCCTACCCCGGAGATAAGATCTCGATTTCCTACTAGCCCAGGCGTAAGAACCCTTTATTACGAATCCTTTGTTGAATCTGAAGTTATTTTTATCGGCTGCTAGCTGACTTAGTCATCGTCTCTTCCAAGACTATGCTGAACAGGTACTCGTATTTTCGGTGTGTCGTTCCCGTTTAGGGAATTATCTGTTAGTAAGGAGTGTTACGTCGACTCTTCTCGACGCATACGAATATTTAATTGTGTGATATCCATCACGTGTGGTTATCACGAGCAATGGATGCGAGAAAGAGCTAATGTATGAACGAAATCTGAAGTTGGGGAATGGTTTTTTGGTTGCAAATATGTTCGCCCATATCAGATTTAAAATAATGGACGTCCACTTTTGAAGCTATTTTCGAAGTGATCGTAGTAAGTCAAGAAGAAGAAGGATATTAGTAGTAATTTTACGTCAAGATTAGTGATAAGAAAATCTAGAACCCCATAGGCATAGATATATAATACGACAGGGTCGCTGAGCATCTTGAACGCGGCGAGTGACTCTTCTCGCATGATACCCCCGAAGGATCTGTTGTAGTCGGTCCCGATCCGAGTATGAGAGATCGATCCGGGTTCGTCAACCGACGATCTCCGGCGGCGTTAAAATTGCCGGTGATGAAATTGCGCCCTATTGTCTTTAACTAATGCGGGAGGTAAGAGTGAACCCTGTTTCTTTGATGACAATCTTGCAGATATCAGGCCTTGTGAAATATTTTTTTTTACCGATGACTCGACTGTTGATTGTCGGGAAGGAATTGAAGAAAGAAGGTTGAAGATTTTAGAAATGTCTAGGGGAATTTGGGGATTTAGTGAAGTCAATAGGCTTGTAACACCTGACGGACCGCTGTAATCCGACCTAGCGGGGAATATTATTGGCGGATTTCGTGGGGTAAGATAGCACTCCAACAAGCTGACAGTACCCGATAACCCTCCAACTTCCAACTTTGGTAAATACCTAGGTACCTAACGGGTATATCTCGACGGGAACTCTAAACTCTCATATTAAGTCTAAGTCTATAAATTCTATTAAGCCCGTAACTACCTTAAGATACTTCACTCTCTTGTTAATCTTTAATATCGATATCTACGTCTCATAAAATAATCACATTGTCTGTTTGTTTCGTATCCCCCTCCCCCCCTTCTCAAGTTAAGTGGGTACTTGCTAACATCTAATCTCAAGAAAAAGAAAAACCAAACAAGATGAGTTATGGGACATATACCGACGAGGACTGGGGTGAGATCAAACAGGATATTCCGAAAGAGACCGACCCTTTTGTACAAAAATACATCCAGGGTCGCGAGGCGCTCATAGCGCAAGAAAACAAGGAACGGAGCGGTTCGTATAAATTACTCCTTCATTAGCTAATCAGCTACCCCCTCCCCCTTTTCCTTTTTCCTTTTTCCTCACTAACGTGGCTGAAAATATTAGATGCGTCATTTAAACAGAATCTTTCTCCTATCGCCAAGCGCGCCTGTGATATTGTAGGGCGTATCCGAGAAGAGGAGAAGAATACAGTATGGACGCCACAGCTGGAAGACTCCCTCGCTCAAGAGGCCGAGAATATCACCGTACATCCGGGCATGATGTTCTCGCTATCCAAGGAACGAATGGAAAGCACGAAATTATGGAAAATTGTGCGCAGAATGCCCAAAGGGGCGCTCCTGCATGCGCACCTAGACGCTATGGTCGATTTTGATCATCTTTTCCAGAAGTTATTTGCCACTCCAGGGATGCATCTAGCTGCGGATCAGCCACTTACGACAGCCAAGGCGAAAGAAGTAGCCAAATTGACTTTCCGCTTCTTTAAAAAAACGCGCACCGAAGGTAACATTTGGAGTGCTGATTACAAGGAAGAGACACCAATCCTGCTTACACAAGTAGCGGATGCGTTCCCCGGCGGCGGGAAGGCTGGTTTCTTGAAGTGGCTTTACGGACGGTGTGCTATATCGCAGACCGACGCTGTTTCACAACATCATGGCGTCGACCACATCTGGCAAAAATTTCAAAAATGTTTCCGGGTTGTCGGATCCATTATCCACTACGAGCCAATGTTCCGCGCTTTCTTACGGCGGCTTATGAGCCTACTGAAAGCGGATGGCATTAATTGGTGTGAGATGCGATTCTCATGGGCAATGGACTACTATACAGAAGGTAGCGAAACGCCTGAATCGGATTACGGCGCTATGATGACTGTTATAGACGAGGAAGTGGCGCGGTTCCAGGCGACCGAAGAAGGGGAGGGATTTTGGGGTTTGCGAACAATCTGGGCTACGCTCCGATTCTTCTCCACACGGGACATTTTGCAAAATATGGAGCAGTGTATCACGACTAAGATCACACATCCGCATCTGATCGCGGGGTACGACCTTGTCGGTCAAGAAGACGCGGGGCGGACTCTACGCGATTTGCTCCCCGAGATCTTTTGGTTCCGCAAGCAGTGCGCCGAAGAGGGTCTCAATATCCCATTCTTCTTCCACGCCGGCGAATGTCTCGGGTCAGGTAACGCGACCGACCACAATTTATTCGACGCCATTCTCCTAGGTACGAGGCGGATTGGACACGGATTCAGCTTGTACAAGCATCCGTTGCTCATCGATCTTGTCAAAGAGAAAAAGATTCTAGTGGAAAGTTGCCCTATCTCCAATGAGGTACTTCGCCTCTGTGGTTCTGTGATGAGCCATCCTTTGCCCGCCTTATTAGCTCGCGGGGTGTCTTGCTCCATGTGCAATGACGATCCGGCAATGCTGGGGCAGGACACTGCAGGATCCACACACGATTTTTGGCAAGCCCTACAGGGCTGGGAGAATCTTGGATTGGCAGGATTAGGCAGCCTGGCTGAAAACAGCATTCGCTGGGCAGCGTTCGAGGACCAGACTGCCGAGGAGTGGAGTAGGGATATTAGGGAAGCGAGCACGGGAAGTGGGATCAAGGCACAGCGACTCAAGGAATGGGAGATCGAGTGGGAGAAATTCTGCCTGTGGGTCATAGATGAATTTGGCGAGGAATAAAAGGAGAGAGAGGGCGGGAAGGGGAGAAAAGGGGGGGCGTAAGCGTGAGAATAGTGCAGGTTGCCTGGAAGCAAATAGCGGAGACATGTGCCGCGCACTTACAAACGGGGCCGAAAGCCCACATCCCCGAGATGATTTACGATGAATAGGATGGATGGGATTACTTACCCACACGTCTTTCCATCATGGTTCAACCCAAAGGATTTTTTTTTTTTTCGAAAGGAAGGGAAGGAAAAATTTTTAATTCTTTAGATTGTTGCGGCTCTGCGACAAATGTATGACGGAACGAAGGTGACCCAAAGCCGGCTGCATATATGGTACGGTCCCGTCGCTCGCAACTTAAGGGTGGTTACAGCGGCTTACCTGCATCACCCGGTGACGCTGACGTGCAGCGGCATAGGGCAACGTATGTATGTTCCACTCAGGACGCTACATCCGCTACTTTAGGGCGTTAGGGAAAGAAAGGGATTTTATTTTGTTTTTTCAAGGCTTATATTTGGGCGAGCAGGCAAAGCAAGGGCGGGAAGACGGGACGGCACATAAATCAAGCCAAGGCCGCAGGGTCGAAGATCATGACCTAGTTCAACACACAGATTATCCTGCCTGCTTCTTCCTCATAAGGCAATCATCAATGTGTGTACGTAACCTCATGTATGTGTGTATATGCATGTATACGTCTTCGTCTCTCTAGTAAATGGTATACATGTGTGTGAGATTACATATATGTCGGAGTAGTCTGACACTGCTCACACGCAGCACCCGCCTGCTCGTACCTTAACTCATGAATGTTCGGGAAGAGGAATTACGAGTAACTTATTGATGATTGATGGAGGGTATAGTGAAAGCATCGCCAAATGATCGCGAGCCTGTCCCCGCCAGTCGGATGTCGTGCAAGTCATACTTCCATTTTGCGGTCAACGAATTGCCATCGATTGGACCTTGGCAACCAAAGGAAACTTCGAAATCGATGAAGATAGTTGGAACGTGGGGGGCACCGCCTTAATACTATTGAACCCGACTGTTTGGTAACGATTTGGCGATTACTTTACGGCCTTCGCGGCAAGGAGGGGCGGCATGGTAGGTGAATGGACCACAGTACGCAGCTCTATATGCAACCACCTTACGCTCGTGGAACACAAAGAGGGCGTAGCGTGTCTTAGCTTATACTGTCTCACGAGATCTCCTGCAATAAAGTAACATCACTCCGAGCGTGCGACAGCGGGAACTTCGGACAAGTGTTTCCTTGTCCTTGTAAGAGCGACGGCTATCTGATTCTTTAAACTATGATGCCTAGCCAGCAGGCATGTAGTCAATAGATAACTAGGTAGCACTAAAAGCTGATATGCATACAGCTCGAATATGTAATGATAGACGCTAAACAATGATTGGGACAGGCGAACACCGAATAACAATGAGGAGCAGTGTTTGCTTTTCAATTTCGCCTTGATGCATTCTGAATCATTGGTAGACAAGCCACGTAGCCCCGTGGAATAGCCGTCATAGTTGAGAAAGCGAGCAAACCAGTCGGTGGTGTCGATTGTACAAGGCCTCTTAGGCTATTCGGTCACAGAAAAGTAATGGCTACCTAGTTTTTGATGCTTGGTAGGACTATTAACGATGATTACCTTAGGTAGTCCTACTCCGCCGGGCCCCAGGTTTCGTATAGCCACTGCCGAAAATTCGTAGGTTGCACTGGTACATCATTGTTAAGGTTGGTATCTCCGAACGTATAGCGACCGTTTGCGGTTTGAAGAAGGTGTTGCATCGAGTGCCACCTAGTTTCGTCTCCGACTTGCTCGTAGTAGCGAAGCCATTGTAGTATCTGGTCGTATGGCCTTGTTACCACTTGGAATTCGACTACGGTGTGTCAGTAATCGTATTATAGGGCGATGAACATTCACGACTTACCGCCCCGGACTTCGCTGCAAATTTCGTGAAGTCTTTGAGCAGTCATACGAGTACCACGCATTCTATACTCATTCGGCCACTCGTCAATTCCTAGTTCGACCGCTGCAGCTACGAACCGCGCTACATCGACTGCGGATGTCATTGTAATCTGCACTGGACGGCCCTGTGGGTTTGTTTCTGGTACTTCGGCGGTTCCTTGCCCTACATCCACCATGTAATCTCCCTGGTTCCGAATCCGACAGGTGAGCCCCATGTCGTAGGCTTGAAGGCCACCAGGAGCAAATCGTTCGTAGAATATTCCGCAGGAAAATACGGTGAACTTCATCGGATACTGTCTTGATGAAGACCAGTGTTGGAGCTGCGCTAAGGCCGTCGAAGAACCGTTATCGAAAGGGTCAGTTCCAGCGGCTGGTCTGTGGCTGATGGCACCCTCGAATTCCGAAGGCACGAAGCAGCGCACACGAGCCCGTCTTGCTGCATCGATCAGGTTAAGTTGTTCGGCACCTGAAATCGTGGAAATCACGAGGTCGATTCCCTGGAGGGTAAATTGAAGGCGTTCGAGGCTAGTGTAGTCAACTACGGCTACTTGACAGTCGTAATTTTCTTCGAACTCCGGATGTTCCTATCAATGTATTAGCTAGCCTTAACTATGGTAGTTGTCCTGTTTCGATTACCCTTGTTGATAGAACTAGAATGGCGTAGGCGCTGCGAGATAACTCTTGAACCAGGAGAGAGGCAAAGCCTCCGGCACCCGCGATCGCGATTCGCATCATCGCCGTAGCTGAACGTTTGCCCATGGTCGAAACTAGTTGCGGGATGATGGATAATTTAATCTCGGGCTCAGGACAATAGGTTGATGGTGGTATGGTCACGTTCGTCTAGAAGAATTCTACTGCTTTTCCACCAGTACGTTGTAAAAATCTCGCACTGGTAGTTGCTACAAGAAAGATACTTGATTGTATATTAGTACCGAACCTGCTTTGATGAGTCAACCCCTGGGGCTCGCATTCTGAGTGGTGGGCGAGTAGAGGGACGGTCGGTGTCACTCGAGCTTCTGAAACTAGCAGGAGGAGACAGCCGAAAGTCGAGCCAAATACGTTTGACTGCCTACGAACTTCCAAGATGGAAGACGCCGAAAATTCGGAAGGAGGTCCTTGGACGATGCTCACGAGGTAATACGTACGTCAAGGTAACAGTCCATATGGTACAACTAAGTCGCGGGATGACCTTTCGACAAGTGGGCCTCGGTACATGTATATGGTGAACTGGGAATCCTTAAGGGGATGTCGCGCGGAGGTGGGCGATCTAAGCCGATCCCCTGAAATTATTCTTCAGTGGCACCAACAGAGCTGTCCCGGTTCACACAGTAGCAGTGAAATATGTCCACCCCGACAAGGGTTTGTGGACTCCTTCTGCAAGACCCTGGAAGATACCTAGGTAGAGCCGCGTGGGCGTCCACACCTATGGCCTAAGACCCAGTGACAAGTCCATAGACCATCGAGATTGAAGTAGGAGCTAGTGCTGCCTGACAGAGCGTAGATATCGACCCGCCTGTTGCAGGAATAAGTAGGTGTCAGTTTCGGCTCAAGGGCCACTTTGGTACCGACCCAACAGACATAAGGTAGGTCCCTACGCCTATACCGAATTACTGCATGGTGCTCCACAATCTGGGCTGCAGTCTGTGGCCCCAGGAACGGCCATGTGTAAGGGTGTGAGCAGAGAACGCTTTCGGTGAGCCTCGAGGCCTATTCAACCAATAGCCACCTAGGTAGACAGCATAGGGTGGCTCGTAATAGCAGATAATCAAGCGTGGCAAACGAATTAGAAAGGAAGACGGGAAATATCCCTAGGTCACTAAAAATATAGTGCAAGTTATCCATCTCTAGGTTGTGTGAGGAGCTCTGGGATACCCTCGACCACACTAAGGAATAAGACAGTCTTCTATAGCACACATAACCCAAGGATTGATAGAAGCGTACTTCAGTCAATTTCAAACGTACATCATGAAATTCATCGTCCTGAATAATGGCTTAACAAGACCAAAGAATAATATAAGCCAAAAAGTAGTACATGATATAAATCAGGATGGTTAGTTCAAGAATAGATCTCTCGAGTCTTCCTTACCAACAACGGTACGGTACCTAGTGAAACTCGAGAGTATAGTAAGAGACATCCACGGACTACGGTACCAAGGTAGAGAGGAATTATTAGGACAACATGAGTCAGTCCATAGTGATTAAGAAGAGGGCGGGATGGAAAAGAAGAGCCAGGGGATCCATTGTTGGTGACGGAAGATGGGACTGGCCGCGGGCCATGCCCCGGTTGGTAATAGATTGAAGGCCCCGAAAAAAATAGGGAAAAAAAATAGAAAGAGGAAAAAGCTCTAGAAATTGGGGGCCAGTGATTGGCATATAGCAAAGCTTGTCGTGCATAAGTGTAAAGGTTGCTTGTACGGCGTAGTCAGCCCTGAGGACTGGAAGCCTGGAATTTGTCTGCGGCTCTATGCTGAATTGAGGTTGATTCAGGGTTGAATCAGGGTTGATTTAGGGAGAGTTTTGGGGGCCGAAAGACTTCCTTACTACCTACTTAGACTTTCCCAGCACGCACCGTCGCACGGATCAGGCCTAGGGTATGGCGGCTCCACAGCATCCTTTTTTTACTTTTACTGTACCCAGGTACATAATACATTCGCAGCCCGCTTACAGGCTGGACTTTCCGATGTTCTAGAGATGCTAGTCACCCCTCCAGTGGCTTTTTGGGGGGTACTCCGCAGCGGGTAGTTGGGGTACGTATCCTGATACGGGCGATGGAAGCTTCACCTGATACAAGCTACGAGCTAGGTACATGTACTTACTTCAGTACCTAATCTAAGGTACATCGATGGGACAAGAGAAGATCGTTTAACTGCCACTTAGAAGGCTGCATTACATTCTTTCTCTAAACTATAATTTCCTTTTTAATATATAAAATGTTTCAATGGCATAGCCAATTTTAAACGTCGGAAAGAGGAGGAAAAAATAGTTAAATATAAAAGAGTCAAGAAAAAAGACCAAAGAAAGATATTGTATTACATTTCTAACCAGTTTCCTCGTTCGTCAGCATCTATCAAGATCACCCCGTAATATACACCATACATACCTACAACGACGCCCTGTCCCTTACAATCGACGATGTTACTTCTCTCTACAACCATGCGAGTATCCGACAAAGGAAACTGAATGATTCATCTGATCTACATACGGATATGCCCGGTGGCTGGTGTCATGTGAATTTTAACCTAAGTCTCGAAACAACAGAACTCATTTGATTCGGTATGATCATTTCGGTCAATTGCCTTATGACTGGGATCACACGAACGGACAGACGGACGGTATACTAATAGTATTTTTCTATAAGAAGATATTTACTACTGCCTAAATAGTCCTAGACAGTATCCGGGTTCTTACGTGCAGAATGCCTAGGTACCTAGGTAAATAAAAGGAAATCAATATTGCAATAGTACGATTAACCAGTTACAATCGAGAAAAGCATCTCCTTCTGCCCTATAGGGCAGATTACAGAATCAAGCACTACCCATGTAAGAGCCGCGACAGGGATAGTTATCGAGTTTGAAAATGCATGTTTCAATTATTATTCGTCCGCTGGCTGACAGCACTAATACATGGCTGACATTTTTTCGGTAATGATCGCAACCGATTACTCTTCCTGGGCACTGTTATCGAGATTTCTGAGTGGTCACTTAGTTATTTTCAACTCTGCAGCAATGAAGTGAAATTGGTTAGGTCTTATTCCATACATGAATTCATTCTATCATACCGATCCACTTCCACGTTGTTTTTATGCCATGACAAACCCTGGCTCACTCCATGTGGGTATCATAATCTCCTTCATCATTCTTAAAGAATCTTCTTATTCCCCAGTGATTCATCATCAGCAACAACTAAATGAAACCGTCAGCCTACGACTTCTTCGAGGCAGAATTCTCTGCGTCTGCCTTCTTGACAATGTCCTGTTCTGCCCCACGTTGAGTGGTCTTTCCCGCGTCATGCTGATCTTGGTAATTTGCTTGGGCGGCTTTGTTACCGGTAACACCGGCAAAAGCACCACCTACGGTACCAGTGACACGATCGGAAATGCCGCTAACGTAATCGTTGACTTGGCCCTTAGCCTCCTGCTGTTGGCCTTCTTGGTTCTGTTGACGACCCGCTGCCTTCAAAGACTGGTAGATAATGTCAGCATTGTCTACGTTCACGGATTTATTCGCTTATTTGGTTAAATAAACTTACCTCAGATCCAGCCAATCCGCCGACGAATTCCTTGGCGGAACCGACTGTTTGGTTGTATGAACCAGCGGTTCGGTCAGGGTCATCCTTGGTAACGGCGCCGGAAGATGATGCAGTGAAACCCGGAACTTTGGCAGTAGCTTGGGATGCATCATACTCGGCATCGGCCTTGTTTTGCTTGGCTTGACCCTCAGCCTATTGGGTACATCGTTTAGTTTTAAGACATTGGCATATTGCAGATTATGCTAAATTGAATCATACCTGATGAGATGTGTTACCCGTCACGCTGCCGAATGCATTTTGGACGGCTCCGGTGGCAGAGTCGACCACCGACTTGAGAGTAGAGGTGTTATCGTTGGTAGACATATTGGTAGAGTGGATATTGTAAGAGTCTTTTTAGGGTTAAATATTATTGATAAATCTTAGAGTAGATTGGTGTTGTTGTAAACTTGTAATTGTGAATGGGATCTATTGAGATGGAGGAGGGGAGTTAAGGTAATTTATATTTTATGAAAGGCAAAATCGAAATCCGTCCCGAAACAAGCATTTTCAAAGTATCTACAGCGATATCTAGATCTCAGGTGTAAGTAAGTACGATCCATGGTGTAGAGGTAAGTACCCATGCCAAACATTTGGGCTTGATGGTACAAAGGTGGAGGAGGGTATTACTCTTTTAGGAAACTAAGACGTCATTTGGTGTGGCGTTGGGTTCTTTTCGTTGATGTCATTTTTTGGATTTCACTATGTCGTCTTTCAAGCCACCTCGGACTTGTGACTGCCTAGATGTTGTACATTAGAATCACGCAAACCTGCATTGATTGCCCACTTTGATGGCTTCATTGACCCGTCTTGCCGCTGACTACGTAATTTCGTCTCTTTAGTTTCAGCCTTTCCTCTATGTTGGGAAGGTTTAGGGATGTTCTGGTGATTTCTGCGATGACGTACTTGGGGTCTCTTACGTAGATTGCCATGCGTTGTTAAACTTAATTTGCGCAAGTAGTACATGTACGTATCTTTAAGATCAAATGTACTGCACGGGACAAAAAAACGAAGTTGAGACGTACACACAGGCACCAATTCATGCGTATAAATGCAGCAATGTTATTAACTGAGTATCATATTAGTCTGCCTTGGAACATCGGGGTCATCCCGGCAGCCTGGATGGAATTGCATCCTCAGCCTTAGGAGTGCTTCCAGCAATGTAGGTGAACTACCTGGAATTCTTAGATTTTCGCGTAATCAATGTCGCAGTGACGTCACTAGAGTGACCATACAGAATACAAAAATTTCTCGACAAATTTGTTCATGAATTCATTTTTAGCACATCGTGCCGCAGGTATCAATAAACGTAACGCGTTGTCCACGACTTTTCCGGTGATCATATCAAATAACCGCAAATCCCTATACGGGCCAAGACCACACATTTCCTCGCAGCGAGCGGCGATGCTTGCAAATGACCATAACTCCTAAAATACAAGGTCCCTTAAATACCCCAATCGCCCAACTTTAGCAATTGCGAAACTGATCGCATCGACCAGATCCTAGCAGCCTTCCACAGTTCAAGCATTGACTTGGATGCAGCAAGTTCCAGGGAAAAAGAGTCATACGTTCAAATAGACCAATGGTCTATTAGTGCTGGCTCCATTCGATGGTATTCAGATCGATACCTTCCTGTACCAGTTCCCATAGAGGACTCAATTCGCGTAGGAAGGTAACACGTTCTGAAACAGCCTTGAGGACGTAGTCAATTTCTTGCTCTGTAGTAAATCGGCCAATACCAAATCTAATACTGCTATGCGCGCTCTCATCGCTATTGCCAAGTGCCCTCAGAACGTAGCTTGGTTCCAATGAGGCGGAGGTGCAAGCGCTGCCAGATGACAAGGCGATATCTTTGAGAGCCATTAGAAGAGACTCGCCCTCAACGTATGCAAAGGATACGTTAACACATCCAGGGTAGAAACTGTTTGGGTCCCCATTTTGGTGTGTGTGTTCCAAAGCCAAAAGACCATTCAGTAATCGATCAGATAGAGTCTTGATGCGCTTGGAGTCATACTGTATATGTTCGTTAGCTCCGAACGCTGTGGGAATGCTAATTAATTAAATTTATAAACAGGGATTTGTCAGACGCATTTGCTGTTTCTCAACATAGTAATCCGGTCAAGGAGCTCAGAAAGCCATGCATGTGTAAAGCGATTCATCAGTAGAAAATGAAAATAACAGGTGTGAAATACGGCTAGAAAAGGAAATAAACCCACCTCCAACTCTTGTTTGGCGATGCGACAGGCCTCGCCAAACCCTACCACAAGGGGTGGGGCGAGAGTACCGCTGCGTAGACCTCGTTCTTGACCGCCACCACTGATAATGGGTTCCAATCTGACTCGGGGTCGTCTTCGGACGTAACAGGCGCCAATACCCTTGGGACCGTAGATCTTATGGGATGAAATTGACATCAAGTCAATATTCATTGCATTGACGTCCAACGGAAGCTTTCCTACGGCCTGTGCGCCATCCGTGTGGAAGAAAACCTTCTTCTCGCGACATAACTTGCCAATCTTCTCCAAAGGCTGAATAACGCCAATCTCATTATTTACGGCCATGATACTAACGAGTACCGTGTCCGGTCGGATTGCTGCTTCTAGCTCTTGAAGATTAACCAAGCCATTAGCTTGGACTGGAAGGTATGTAACGTCGTAGCCTTCGTCCTGAAGATGTCGGCAGCTGTCGAGGACGCATTTGTGCTCGGTTTGGCTAGTAATGATGTGCTTCTTCTTGCCTGATCGTCCGAAGAATCTCGCAACTCCCTTGATGCTCATATTGTTACTTTCGGTAGCGCCACTGGTAAATATGATTTCCTTAGAATCAGCACCGATAAGCTTAGCGATATGCTCTCGCGCGTCCTCAACAGCCTTTTCACTCTCCCAACCGTATGCGTGTGTTCGTGAGTGAGGGTTGCCGTAAACGCCGACGAAGAACGGTAACATGGCGTCGAGAACTCTAGGATCTACCGGAGTCGTAGCTTGCATATCAAGATAGATGGGTCGTTGGCCTTCCTCCAAGACAGTAGCCTCTTTGAGAACTTCGGCCATCGGGCTAATGGTAGCATTCGCGGGATTACCGGGCCCTGGCATAACTAGCTCGCCTTTCTCATTCATAAAATCCTTCTTGTCTAACTTGATAGCCGTTTCAACATTGACCTGGGCATTATCTCGTTTCGTCTCCGATACGTAGCTTCTGCGTGGGATCTGCGCGGCAGTCGCGGCGACGGCTACTCTTGATATGGAGGGGATTCCTCGGAGAGGAGTGGTGTTAAAAGACTGTTTGAGACCGAGGCGCGAGGCCTGTCTTAGTGCTGTCGTAGCCACGTTCACCATGGTGGCATCAGTGAATTATTAAATGAATACAAAGAAGAGAAGAAGAGAAAAAATGGGTAGATAGGAAAGGAGGGGAAGTTGTTAAAAATCCTGGAGACTGATGGCGAATTTCAAAGCAACAGTTAAATTGTCAAAAGCCGCGAAAAAAGCTCCGAAGCTCGGGTAACGGCGTTGTAAGGTGAAAAATGGAGAAGAGCTCGGTGATATCGGTAGCGCACTAACAATGATCCATTGCATTTGATTGTTCTGAAAGCTCGGGTACCTCGGAACCCTGTTTGATTAAGTAATCCTGATGGTGGGGGTGACGCTTCCAATTGATTTAGTGCCTGCGCAGGTACGTACTTTAAGTACCGTATTGATGACGTTAGGCGGCAGCTTGGCGTAGAATGACACGGCAAAGCTTGCCGTACAACCCTACGTTAAATTCGGATTTAACGGTTTAGCGTAAGAAGGATGATGCGGATTCGCGGATACCTACATAGTTGTGTAACAAGTTTAGGTTTTCTTTGTTTCTACCTAGGTACGTAATAAGAAGATTATTATTAGTGCCTAGGCACCTACAATATGTACCTACAGTACCTAAGATAGATCCAATACTGAATTCGATCAATGTTAAACAAAACAATTTTCCTCATGATTCAGGTCTACTTAGTACCACTACCGCACGCATTTCTTACTACTTGGGTATTCCCGACTAACCTAGGTCCTTATTCTTCCTGTTTAAGGTAACGAACAAACCAAGCCACAATATTTGTCGGGTTCTTTGCGAGGCCGAGCTGAGCACTGCCACGAGAAAGACGTCGTCAGTGGATGCAGTGGATGAAGAAGGACGAGGGACCACTCACTCCTAAGCCAAGTTCAAGTTCACGACCAGCTTACTATTAATTCTTTTATCTTGTCATTCTCACTACTACGAAACCACTCTACTCTAATACTTCTTTTCCCTTCTTAACTCTTCCTTACTATTACTCTGCGATAAGGCTCGGCATAGATTCAACATTGCCAGTACTTCATACCAGAAATATTTCCAATCGAAATCAACAATACCCCGCCAATCCCACCATTTTCCCTTGGTCCCTCTATTACTTTCAAAACCTCCACTATCGGGCAGATCTCTTTAATCTCGCAGAGCGATGAGCTTCCGAGGCTTCCAAAAGAGCGTCGTCCGGGTAAGTAATATTGCGATTAAATTAGGACAATTCCCAGGCTTACCAAACCCCCCTCAACCTATAGGCGCCGCAGCAATTCAAGGCGAAGTTCAATATCGGCGAGCACTCAAAAGATCCCGTATTCATCGACGCAGAACGACGTTTCCACGAGCTCGAGGTTGAGACCAAGCGCCTTCACGATGAAAGCAAAAAGTATTCCGACGCCATTAATGGCATGCTCAACCACCAAATCGAGTTTAGCAAAGCGATGACCGAGATCTACAAACCTATATCCGGCCGCATGTCCGATCCCGACTCTATAGAGATCTCAGGCAATCCCGATGGTATCCGCGCATGCGAAGAATACGAGGCCGTTGTCAAGGATCTGCAAGAATCGCTCAAGCCCGAGCTCGAGATGATTGATTCGCGCATTATACGCCCAGCTAATGAACTGCTTGATGTGCTCAAGGTCATCCGAAAAACTGCGACGAAGCGCGAGCACAAGAAGCTAGATTTCGATAGACACAATGCGACACTCAAGAAATATCAAGACAAGAAAGAGAAGAGCGCAAAAGACGAAAAGGCACTATGGAAGGCCGAAAGTGACGTTGAGCAAGCCACCCAGGAGTTCAATTATTTCAACGATCTGTTAAAAGATGAACTACCGAAGCTGTTCGGTCTTGAGCGCCAATTCATCAAACCACTATTCCAATCTTTCTACTATATGCAACTTAACATCTTCTACACCCTGCATGAGAAGATGCAACATTGCGATATCGGATATTTCGACCTAACACTCGATGTTGAAGAGGCTTTCATAAAGAAGCGGGCCGATATTCAAGAACAGACTGAACTGTTGACCATTGTTCGATTCAAGACCAGCGGCCAGAAGAAGCCACCACCCAAGTATGGAAATAAACCAGCGGCGATCGAGGCCGGACCCGGTCCAGCAGGATTACTCACAGCAGGCCCTTCCTCTACGCCAAGTCTAGCGTCTACAAAATACGGCCAGCAATCGCAGGCCGAGGTTGTAGAAAACCCTCCGCCGCCATATTCCGTGGCAACACCCGCCCTAAAATCACCCATGTCTCCGCCCTTGAATAGCCCCAAGTCACCGGGATTGGCAGCACTCGCAGCAGGGAAGCCGAAACCCCCTCCACCAAAGCCAAAGCCGAGTCGACTCAGCGGAGCACCGGCGGTGGAGACAGTTACGGCTCTATACGATTACTCGGCCCAGGCGGAAGGCGATATTAGTTTTAGGGCGGGGGACATAATAGAGATTGTCAATAGGACACCGAATGAAAACGAATGGTGGATTGGTAAATGCCACGGGAAACAGGGTCAATTTCCAGGTACGTCCCCATTTACGATATTCTATACTCTCTAGCTAACATCCATATTCCAGGAAACTATGTTAAAGTCGGTTAGAAGCCTACATTACAACCGTCGGATCGCCAGAGATCAGTCCGACCGCAACACAATTCACCAAAAAGTACTTAGCGGGGGTAAACGGGTTGATATAGGCCGGCTACATAAACTCGGTTATTAGGCGTTGATTTTATCGGCGATCGAGCAGGGTTACCTTCGATGATATCAATTAGCAAAACATTGGATTGTCACTGGAAACTTTGCTGGACCTCGTAGGGTAGAAGGGGGCAGAGTGACAAAGGAGGTATTCTCGTAGCAACAACTTACAGTATTACATGAACACCCCAGAGCATGGAACACAATTATCATACCGGGCGGCCTCTTGTATTCATTAGCGAGTCAAGAGCACGACATGTCCGTTGGTAAAGCCCAACTCAATCGAGATTTAACCATGGCAGAACTTATTAGCATCCTAGGCATACGACATGGCATGGAGAGGCAGACTTGAAAGAGTTAAGCACCTATCAATAAATAAAAGCATGATTAATAATAACATATTCTTGCCTAGGTACTTCCTTTAAACGCCTCGTAGATACAATATGTCGACCCGTAATTATTGTACAGCCGGTGAAGATCATTTACTTGCTTGTCACCAACGCCCAGAATCCTTCAATAACCAGGTAGCTATCGGGCGTCGCAAAGCCACACGCTTAACCAGAACAGAATATTTCTTGTTATAACAGAAAAGTATACCCAGAGTATGCCAATTCGTATTTTTAAGGATATAAACCCTCCTCAGTAACCGATTTACGGAGCTTTTACCTCGAACTTATACCACAATCGATTCAAAATAACCTACCTCGATATTCTTAAGTGATTAATTTACATCACAACATGGGGAAACCAGAGCATTCGGATCACCAAGCAACAATTAGTAGTGATGCACCCCCACCACCGTATACAGAAGGACCTCGTCCTGAGTCTTCAACATCATCAAATATCAATCCTCTCACAAAAGTGAATAGTCCCTACCAACCATTTCCACCAGTTTTGTATGCACACTATCAAATGAAGATTTTCACCACGGTATTCCACCTCGGCGATGAAACGAACAAAAAACTATTCGCTGTCTCGGTACACACAGGATGGACTGGAAAGGGACCGGGGAGACCAGGTACAATCCTGCATAATGGTCCTACAGATAAAGACCCAATGTTCGCGGCTGCCGGCGAGGAATTTGGCGAACCGGGCTCAACTATCTCGCCTAACAGCGCCATTACACTGCCCCCGTTATCCGCTGGCGCCCCTGGTGGCCGGTGCACGGAAATCATGCGTTCGACTACAAGTCAGGGCACGGCCGTCTTTCGATTTACGATCGAGGTACAGCAAGGTGATGGGAGCTTACAGCGGGAGAACTTCGAATGGCGGAAGTGCAAAGGCGAGGAGGCGAAGATCATCGATCCTCCGTGGAAGACTGGGTTTAAACTGGTGAGGCTCTCCCACCGCCCTTCAAGCTCGGTTGGTGAGAAATCCCAGGAGGTTACAAGTGAGGGGCTAGAGGTTGTTGCTACCTTCTTCTGGAATGATAGTTGGTCTCTAATGGACCCCTTCAAGCTTGAGTTCATGGGAAGTGGACGGACAGGTGCGCTAGGAGACCGCTTCGCGCTCATGACTATCATTACGGGCTTGAGGTTGCAGTGGCTTAGGATACAGAGTAGAACTAATGAACGGAACATTCAAAGGGGGGAAGCTAGATTTGTCCCTGGGGCCTAGATGCAAGGATGGAGGGGGCGTACAGTCGGAGAAACTTGTGTAACTTGACAATATACAGCATCAATCTCAGATTGACCAAACTAGTTACAGTGTTTGAGGGTTACTACTATATGCATGAAAATGTCCTTCCTCAAAGTCCCATTTTCCAAGATATCACCATGTTCGTGTATCTAATCCTTAAAAGTCGCATCGTCTGGTGAGCTTTTCGCGTAAATCCAGCCCCAGTCGGATAGTCCATTAGCTCGTCTACAACGTTATACGTTAGCCTTCGGAGGTGCCGGTTAGAGACTTGACTACCTAGGTACAGAGTGCCTACCTGTTAGACACGACAGCCTTAAGAGGATCTCGAGTGTTTTATTGCATAGGCCACGACGGTACCAATTGCGCCTCCTATCACAATGCCACAGATCAAACCGAGGATAATGGCCTTTGGATAGTTCTGCTTCGCCCGCGGAGCAGGTGCCGTAGCCTTTCCAAGTTCAACCTTATCAAAAGATGAGACAGAAGAAAGACTAGGGGGTTTGTAATCGGCCATGATGATGTGTAATGTAGGTATTATGATAGAAAGGCCTGCCGTTCACCGATTTTCGAAGACTAAGAAATGAATAGTGCCATGGAACGAATCGCAGCAAGGACTACGAATCAAATAAATAACAGGAGTGTTAGGGGTTGGAATTGAAATATCATATCATGAACGACTCCTATACTTGGTTAAGGAATCGAGTGGTCGCATTTCATACATTGTCTAACAGCAGTTATTACATTACCTGAAACTTGCCTTCGCAGACCCCTATCCTTCACACCAATTCTCGCTAATTCAGCTAGGTTTTCTCGAGCTATCATGTTGTTGTGTCGTTTTTCTTTCGTGTCGCGATTTCAGGATACCATTTCAGTTCGGATGCTATTTAGTAAGATATGAAGCCACATAATTGGGCGTGTAACCAATCCAGCACGCCGCTGATGACATCTAGCTGATTTCCGTAGGAAGCCGAGCGGGGTGGACTGACGTGTTCATTTGGCTTTCATGTTCAGAAAAGCAATAAACCTTCACTTTCGGCGTTGGTGTGGTAGGGCCCTATTGTTAGAAGGCAGTTGGTCTTATCGCAACACAGCCTATTAATATAGAATGGGTTTGAGGATTTGTATAGAATCTTGACCTTACGCTGGGATGTCAGTTGTACCATTGGTTTTTTCTATTTTCAATCTCACTTGTGTCATCTTTAGCGATTTGGTTACTGTTAATTGCCCACCTGACTTGATGCCGCCCAATAGGAATAAACTAGACTCTGATAGCTGAGTGTACCTAATTCGTATATAACGTACCTAAGTTTTCTTCAGTCAAGTATATCAAGATTGATAGTAAGGAAAGTGAAGCATTTCGATATTGTAAATGTTAAGCGACTAATTATTGTTGGGATGAAAGTAGTGTAATTGAGGTTGTCGACACAAGGAGATATTAAGGTAGGGTGGGGGTTCTTCCCTTATAAGCCATAACTACAACACAGCACTGTAGATTAATTAACCTTAGCACCTATGTAATTTATTAGCGGCGCTTGATAGTTCATATCGGAATGTGATTGGTGGATTCTGCTAAATGATAGCGTTCGTGTAACTGCTAGCACTAAGTACCTAATATTACTTACTCCGGGGTGCCGTGTTGCCGTATAATACTACCCAATCTGTCCGTTCTAGCAGCATCGCTAATATGCACGATAAGCCCTCGGGAATTGGCCGATCCCATCCGATCCTACCATCCGCCTGTCTTTTCACATAAGATACGGTTTCAAGTGGCTGCTTTCGGAGTGGAAAGGGAATGCTGATCATTAACAGAATAGTCCCCTTCTAATTTGTTTATCGACCACTAGTCTTACTTACTCCAAGGTACAGGCAGATTCGCGATACCATGCCATGTTTTTCTTTATCCCCTAGAAGGATTCTTACACCGAACATGGCTTTTCAACCTGCCAAACCTGCCCTGATTGCTATTAATGGTGTAAGCTAGGCTATCTATTAGGGGAAGGTAGGAAGGGTTACAGTCAAGAATAGAGGGAGAACGCAGAGGTACCTGCAGCTTGGATGTAACATCAAATCGGTAAATAAACCCGTACCTAGAATCCTAGAATCCTAGAACCCTAGATACTTAATTGGAATTCGAATCATGCAGGGGATTCTCTCTTCTAATCTTGGGCTGGGTTCAAGGTTGACCTAGGTAGCAAAAGCTTGACATTTACTACCTGAATCGCATGCGACCTGCATGATTTTACAATTTTATACAGGGATGTCTCATACTTATTAGAGCCTTCTACTTCCCAAGTCTCACGAGAGCTTTGTTCCCTTCCCTCCCCTCTCGACTTCTTACCTTCTCTCAAGGGGGTAATTGGCTGGTAATCGCTCTTTTTATTGTATTATCGCTGTTCTGGATATCCTCCGCAGCTTACAATGAGGTCTATTTCATTCATTTGCGCGGCAATCGCGCTGCTCCAGACTTCTGTCGAGGGTAAAGATGTTGTTGTCGAGACTCTGCCAAGGGTACCAACCGGATGGAAGAAAGTGAAGGACGCCAATCCAAACCAAGAGGTCAAGCTACGAATTGCTCTTGAACAACCTCACCTAGATGAATTCGAACAAACCCTCTATGATATCTCTACTCCTCAGCACCCTCTCTACGGCCAACACTTGTCGCGTGACGAGGTTAGAGAATTGATGAAACCCAGAGAAGAATCTACTGCTGCCGTGTTGGAATGGCTTGAGGCGTCTGGCATTCCCTCATCAAATATCGAGAATAAAGGGGAATGGATCAACTTCAAAACCACCGTGTTTAAGGCTGCAAACCTATTAAACACCAATTTCCAAGTCTATAACCATGTCGACACACAAGCTCGCCGTATCCGCACTCTGCAGTATGTACCATCCTTGATTGAAGCATTGAGACTTACTAACCCGAAATAGCTATTCCGTCCCCGAGGAGGTCAGATCTCATATCACCATGATTCAGCCGACAACCAGATTTGGCCAGATGAAACCCCAGGCTGCTGAAGTATTCGAGGTAATTGAACAGGGCGAGATAGCCCAATTCTTTCAGACTGCCGCTCAAATTCCAACTAAGGATTTGAATGTTACTTTCTGTAATACCACGGTCACCCCTGAATGCTTACGGGCGCTGTACAACATCGGCGATACCATTGCGGATTCGAACGTCTCAACCATTTTTGGAGTCTCTGGATTCTTGGAAGAGTACGCAAAGCACGACGCACTAGACACGTTCCTTGAGCAGTTCGCCCCCTATGCCCTAACCCAAAATTTTACCACTATCCTAGTCAATGGCGGCATTGATAATCAGACCGACACTGTCGACGATGACATTGAGGCCAATCTAGATATACAATACGCATCGTCAATTGGATTCAACACAGAAATCCGATACTATTCCAATGGTGGCCGTGGCCCCTTAGTTCCTGATCTTGAGTGAGTACTATGTCCACCGCTTTCATGAATTGACCATGTACTAATTGTGTGTAGCCAACCTGACCCAGCTACCGTGAGTATATCTCATACCTGGATATTGAAAATTTACTAATTATTCCAAAGGGATCAAATGAACCGTATCTAGAATACGTATCATACCTCCTAGACCTGCCTGACGAGGAGCTCCCTCACACTTTGACCACATCGTACGGCGAGGATGAGCAATCGGTACCCAAGGAGTACGTCAAGAAAGTATGCACCATGTTTGGCCAATTAGGAGCTCGTGGTGTCTCGATTCTCTTTAGTTCCGGAGAGTAAGTCTTACTACACCTGTGCCGTATCAACTATACAGCGGACCCGATTGACTAACTCCCTACCAGCACCGGCCCAGGCAGTGCATGCCAAACCAACGATGGCAAGAACACCACACGTCTCCTCCCCATCTTCCCCGCTGCCTGCCCCTACGTCACATCCGTAGGCGGCACAGTAGGCGTCGCCCCTGAGGCCGCCGTCTCTTTCTCATCCGGCGGTTTCTCCGACATATTCCCCATTCCCGAGTACCAGAAGTCAGCCGTTACCACGTATCTCGGTACAATCGGCGAAACCTTCTCCGGCTTATACAACCCCGAAGGCCGTGGATTCCCGGATGTCTCAGCGCAGGGGCGAAACTTCAACGTCGTCGAACACCAGGGCCTTATTAAGGTTGGCGGTACCTCGGCGTCGGCGCCGACTTTCGCGGCGATCGTGAGCTTGCTCAACAATGCGCGCATCAAGAGCGGTCAGAAGCCCCTTGGTTTCTTGAACCCTTGGCTCTACAGCGAGGCTGCTAATGGCGGTCTTACGGATATTGTGGATGGGGGTAGCAAGGGATGCACTGGTACTGATAGTAAGTAACCCATTCTTATTTATTCCGATTTGATTGTCTTCTCTATCTCTAAACCGAACGGTCGCGTTTTGAGTTCGGAAATCATCTTCGCGAAAAAAGCTAACACATCGCAGTCTACAGCGGCTTACCTGCGCCTTACGTCCCGGGAGCAGGTTGGAACGCGACCGAGGGTTGGGACCCAGTTACTGGGCTTGGAACCCCCTTATTCGACAAGCTGTTGGAGAAGGCCGCCCCGGGCACCAAGCTACCGACTTTGAGCAGCTCCTAGAGGTGAGGAGGGATCCCGTTGAGTGGGCAAAATCAGTTCTTTGATATCTATAGATAAGCGGTTGGCCTTTGTTACTTAGTGTAATAACCGAGAGTATTGGATATTCAAGGATGAGGTATGCGACACTTACTCTGTATACCTACTTGCATTGCTGAATATATTCTTTGCCGATGCTCTTATTTCAATTTGTGACACGCCACGTCGTAGGTACCATCCTCGGTTCGTAAAATCGCGTATTTATCAGTTTCCAGCGGAATTGTAGGTTCCTCGACTCGAGATGATTTAAAGTATAGAACATCCCGCACTGTCGAGCCCTTATGAAATTGAACTATTGGAATATATACCTCGTATGTAGTTGGGTATTTCAAGGACCTGATTGTCTCTGATTACTACGCCAATAAGGCCTTGGAATATTATAGAATACGAATAATGATTCGTATATCGCTAGAACCTCGAGAGGCAGAGCGAATTGAGAAAAGAAGTAATAAGCATAACGGGCATACGTAATCTACCTATCTACAATACCAGCCCACCTGAGTAGTAGTCGTTAATCTGGACCGTCACCCTGAGAAAAAGATCCAATAGACGCGCCGCCCGAGCGGCGAAGAATGCGCACGAGAAAAACTATGCGTACATGAGAAACAATGCATTAAGGATTTCCACACCTCCCCTTGAACTGACTGGAGGCCGGAAGGGTGTCCGCCGCCTCCTAGATATCAGACGGAAAGGTCAGTAATTAATATAACTTTTTTCGTAAGATCCATCACCCGCATGCCCTGGATGACTCTTGTCGCGAGCATTTACCTCCCCGTTCGAAGGGAAAAGTAGACGCGTTTCAGTCCATTCATATTTCTAAGCATTTAAGCTCCCTCGATTTAGGAGGATTTATTAAATGCTCCGCCCTGAGCCGCAAGACCGACACCCAAACCGACGGCGAGAGCGATGATAATAATGCAGATGACTAGACACCACCACTTCCACTTTCGGCGGTTGCGTGCGTGGACGATGCCTTTCTTAACGTGTTGGTTTCCTACGTCGATTTGCTCGGCCGTCTTCGTAGCATTCTGTTCGGCCGACTGGACGTAGGTATCCTGTTGCTCGACCAATATAGCGAGATCTTGGAACATGCCTGCGAGCTCCGTTAAGGTCTGTTCGATGCGTTGCAACTCGTTGTGGCGAGCGCGTACGGCGCCGAGAACCGAAGATGCTTGGCCGGTACGGTTGGCTCGGAGCTATTATTTTGTGTGAGTGTCATCTGTAAATAATTTAGGTAACTGGGGAAAAAAAAACCTACAGCGGTCTGGAAAACACCCTCGTTGCCCCAATCAGCTTGAGTGGCCTGTTGAACCTCATCCTCGGTCGCGTCGGGGTTGACAATTCGGAATTGGCGCGCAATTTGGTCGCGATACCGTTCTTTGTAGGAAGTCTCTTCAGCATTGTAGTTGCGTAGCTCTCTGTCAAATTCGTTTCTAATTGCCTTGACCTGTCTCTGCTTCACGCTGCGACCAGCGTCGGTCGTCTTGTTGGCGTCGTTTGCTAGAAACTTGAGTTGATCCCGAATACCTAAGTTAAGAGTTCGCGTGTCGGCGATAATGCGTTCGAGTTGCTGAGAGGCTGCACCACCGTCGGATTCGGCTAGAGCGCGTTGGTGCAGGGATGCGATCGAGCTGACATTGTTTGTGAGAGTACCAATTTCGTTGCGGAGGAATTGAATTCGGCCGAGGAAGTCCTGCTGCGAGAGCACATCTGATGCTGGTTGTTGTTGAGGATAGTTTTGTAATTCATGGTCCTAAAAAATTGTTAGAAATTTGGTTGATTCGCGCCCGCTCGAATTCCCCAGCGATGCATGTTTCCGCCACTACTGCTGTTGTTGTTATTACTTACTTGGTCATAACCGTAACCTTGCTCGGCCGGCGGACCTTGCTGGTACGGGTCATTTTGATATTGACCGTAAGACATGATGGCTGTTATTTAGACCGTCACGCCCTTATGAGATCTAAAAAGCCTAGTCGTCTACGGATCGAGTCGTGGCGACGGATGGTGAGCGGTGTACTCGTCGTGTGATGATGTGAGAGGGATAGAAATTTGAAATTGAAATTGAAATTGGAGAGGAACGAAATTGATGGACGAGATCAATTCGCAGCTGATTCTTCCGGTACACACGGGCCTTGGAAACGGGCTGGTTTTCCCTGCTACTGCTGCTGACCGAAGTGACGTCTGGGCAATTTTACAGGGCCTTTCTGCTCCAATCACCAATCAGCTCTCTCCGAGTCGATCTCGTTGGTGTACCTGTCGGCGGAGACCCAGAGTATACCTAGGTAGTAATTTGGATGAGAAGAAAGGGTTTTAGGACGCGAAACGGGAAAGAAGAAAAAAAATAAAAATAAAAGGGTTGCCTAGTCTAACCTGTTTCCTTATTCAAGTATCAATCGGCAGTTTCGACATCAATCCAATCAAGTTGCCTTGTCTGTTTTTTTTTTTTCACAAACAATATGTAGTAAGTGGGCGCACAGTCAAGTAGTGCTGATGGGTTGATGTGATCTTGTTGTGGTATGGGTTAGGTACTTTTTTAGGGAAGCATGGGGGCGCCTGGGAGCTGGGAGCTTGGAATAAAGAAAAGAAGAAGTTTGCCAAGCTACCTAGGTACTTGAGGTTACTCTGGGACGAACGGACGAACAGACGAACACTCCCCTGATTGACCAAGTCGGGTAGGATGTTTGCATATGAAAGTATATCTTGTATTAACTAAGGTATGCGAGATACTTTTTAAGGAAGTACCTTGTTATCAACCACGAAGTGCGCTACTGCCCCTAAACAAACTTATTTTTTGCTACTCATGCACATCAATATTTCCAGCTTGGAAGGTACTCGGGAGTGACGGTGACGAGGAACGGAAGGCAAGTTGGTACTTACAACCTTCTCTGCGACGCTAAAAATAAGCATAGCCCTGCTGTCCTGCTACCCTCCGCGGGTTAGCGGGTAGGTACTTAAGGCATTGCCCACCAATGGCGAATCCTTAGCGTTAACCTCTGGGGCTGTGAGTAGCATGTCGTCACTGTCCGTCAGTTGCTGTATCGTAAATACAAAACTTTAATAAATATCAATATACGTATATCCCTAACTTTGCCCCAGTACTCGTACATATGTACTCACAGAAGGGACGAAATGGCGAAAATTACCTAGGTATATGTACTTGCCTATCATTTAATGCATGTGTTATGACCCTGCATATACCCGATCTTACTTATGTAAGCTATGATAGAGTAAATGCCTAATACAGTTAAGTCCGTAAATACATGTATCTAAATGATCCAACCATCTCGTATGCATAAGCATAAGGCTTAGAGTACACGCAGCTTATGTTTTCGCGAATCTTTCCATATTCGTCTTTTTGCCAGTACCATATCGGCCTATTCTTTTTCACGGTTGCCTATATAGGTACGTAAGGTAGGTCGCAGGTAGATGTTGGATAAATGCGGCAAAAGCTTCACATATTGAGTGGGATAGAAGCTAGTGCCTCAAAACCGACAATCGTGAGAAAACAACTGTTTGACGACCACATTTCATTATAATATTGTCTTTTTATCATGATATCCACCGGCCTAGATTCAGAGTCACCTTGACAAGGTTGTGTTCTAGAAGCCTTTCTGGTGGATGCGGATTCGGTCTCAGTCTTGGGTACTGCCATGCTGTGAAGATAGCTTCATCCGAGACTTAACTCTTTGCTAATTACTCCGGATTTGAGCCAACAGAATATGGCTGTCTTGACTTCTCCCACCATATGAATCACCTAAGGGCGTCACGGACCCGATTTCCTTTGCTATCAGGGCACGCTCTTTTAAGTATCCTCCTGTATCAGTCTCTCGGCATTTTCTCGTGATTGTACGTTGCAGAAACATGTAGAGAATACTTTCGATCTCTATAAGATGGTATCGTGCGAACCCAGGGGCTACTCAATGGCGACGAAGGATACCACAACGTAATCGCCTCTCATCCCTTGCAAGGCCTTTTTAGTATGAGCCAACCACTCCTAGAGGAACTACTCGTTTTCGAGATCTTCCACGTTTTGAGCGGCTATTGTATCAACCAGCTTCCCCAGGACGTTTATACGCTCGTATGGAAATTCCTTTGGATACGGACGGAGATCCATCATTCCCCATGGCGCCACGTATTCCTCTAAGTCATACGTAAAAGTCAAGCCGTACTACCGGGTATTGGCTTCCTCGAAAAATTAATATAATTTGTTTTCATAGATAATCCTTCTTTCGGCTAGTTCTCGTGTACTGGTTCAAGTGCCACTCGACGTCTCCGTCTTTGTTCTCCAAAGTGCCGCTGCGGATCTCGAATACCTTCATAGTCATTCGAGGGCCGACTTCGGACAGTTCTACACTGTCATACCCGGTTCTCACAAAAACGTGATGGCGCACTTCTATCGAATCTTCAATGTTCTTGAAAGTGACCACTCGGCTTCCAAGCTTGTCTTTGCTCGTCAAAGGTTCCCTTGGAGGGAATATATGCTTCAATATTTTGACAACTCTCGCGCCAAGGCGAGACGTAAAACCTAACAATCTTAGGATTAGCAACGATTGACGCCATTAAGATACGAGGACCTTACCATCAAATATCAGATGCGGATACGACTCGCTCACAGTACCTCTGATGCTGTTAGGGATATCGTGGCGTAATACGACATTGTGCAAAGAAAATGATATTGTCGGGCCATGAGGAAAATGGGATAATGTCAAGGCTGTTGGTACACCACGATGCTCATGGAGAAGAACCAAGTCGCTCAGACCACTAGACTGAGCCGATCGAACGAGATCTGGTAGGATCAAATTGCCACGATTTAACCGTATGGCAGTGGGGAGCAGCAAGCGGATTTCTTTTGCGAATGCGGATAAGCGGGCAGATGGGTCTCTCGAAGTGGTAACAAGAACTCGAGGGTCAACTATTCCGGAAAGTTGGGAGTATTCGTCATCAAGATCTAGTTCCTCATTTGTACTTCTCTCTGGCCGAGACTCGTCGAATTGGTAATCCTTTCTTAATTCCTTGTCATTTGCGATGGATGGGTCCAAAGGTCGACCAGTTGCTAAGGATGCTCTTAGCTTCGCTCTCTTCTCGCTGATTTCGGAGTCGCGTAATAAAAGGGCTCTTCTATAGAGGTAGTCGCGGCGTTGCCGAGCTTGTTTGCGCTGTAAGTAGCATCGCATATGTTAGCAGCTAAACATATTGAACTTAAGAGAGGAATAAACACACAATCATGATTGCTGTTGGTCAGTTAAGTAATTAGGAATTATGTTTCAACGAAGATGTGTGTTCTGTGGAATGAATCAAAACAACAACGGGTATTGCGCCTGTCGATTTCGCAATTGGTAGTGTTGAAGAGTTCAGTGATGGTTGGTGTTGAAATTATAAACTTTTTGGCGTATACCTTCAACTATGTAGAAAAATTAGTACTATCGGGGCTTATCAATACCGATAGATAAGCTAAGGTACATTGTGGAACCCTCGGACGAAGACGGCTATTGGTCCAAGGGTGAGACCCACCATCCCGCCTGGATTTCCGCCCGCCACATTCAAGGATGCAAAGCGCGAAAGTTATCGCAATCTGAGAAATCCAAACTTCAGAAATTCCACAATGTGACCACATCCTTTTATTTTTTTTTTTAATACTACTCTTTAGATCAACAAATTTACCAATCATCTCCTTGCGCCGACAACGGCTGCGACAAAGAGAACATATTTGTGGTCTCTATCACTCGCTACTTAGTAAGGTACTTGTTAACAATTATTAACTTTCCCACATGCTTGTCCTCTCCCTACCTACCAACTTTGACTGCCGCACCATCTTTTTTTTTTTCGCCGACTACTTTGTCGAGTGCTTGCTTTTCTAGTCTCCTTCAGCCCTATTGTCTTCTTTCTCTTCTATTTCCCTATTGCTACTACATCTCAATTTCACATCAAAATATTAATACTGACACACACAAGGTGGAAAGCAACCGCTTCTCGATACCCGGCTGTCTCAGCCGGCTGACGGCGCTATAATGGAAGGCGCTTTTACCCATCTGGGTAACCACCTTGTATCCGACTCTGCTGCTGCCATTAATGCAGGCGACGACGACCTATCCACGCTTGATCCCGACGAGAGCCTCCTCTATGGCAAATACGGTGGCCGCGGAGGTTTGGGCAGCGCAAGGCGACGAAACGACGATGACGATAATGAGACCGAGGCCTTCGATGACGATGATACCGAAAGTCTAGCTAGTATTCCCGTTGGAGGAATCAAAGGTCTGAATCTTAAGGCTCCCGTGGAAGACAAGAAGCTACCACCACATGCTTGCGCGTAGGTGTTTGGAATGTTTATGTCCGTTAATCGTTATTAAATGGCTGATATGACAACATAGATACTGCGGTATCCATTCGCCAGGCTCTGTTGTTAAGTGTCTTGCTTGCAATAAGTGGTTTTGCAGCGCCCGAGGTAATGCGAGCTCGTCGCATATTGTTAACCATCTCGTTCGAGCTCGACATAAGGAGGTACAACTCCATCCCCAGTCAACTCTTGGAGACACTACCCTCGAATGCTATAACTGCGGTACAAAAAACGTTTTCCTTCTCGGATTTATTCCCGCAAAGTCCGACACCGTCGTTGTCCTCCTCTGCCGTCAGCCATGTGCTGCCACGCCCTCTTCCAAGGATATGAGTTGGGATACTTCGAGATGGCAACCTTTGATCGAGGACCGAAGCTTCCTGCCGTGGCTCGTATCGCCACCGAGCGATAATGAACAGCTTCGTGCTAGGCATCTGACGCCCCCAATGATTGCGAAACTAGAAGAGATCTGGAAGGAGAATGCTAGCGCAACTATAGCCGATTTGGAAAAAGCGGCTAGCATCGATGACGATCCTCTTCCGGTTCTCTTGAAGTACGAGGATCCTTATCAATATCAGAACATTTTTGGCCCCCTCGTAAAAATGGAATCGGATTATGACAAGAAGCTTAAAGAAGCACAATCCGAAGACGGGCTAGTAGTTCGATGGGATCTAGGCCTTAATACGAAGCATCTTGCAAGTTTCACGTTCCCAAAACTAGAATCCGGCGATGTCAAGCTAGCGGTCGGTGATGAGATGCGTCTCAAGTATAAAGGCGAACTTCGTCCTCCTTGGGAAGGTGTAGGATATGTGGTTAAAATCCCTAACAACCAATCCGATGAGGTCACTTTGGAGCTGCGCAAGACGGGAAACGACAAATCCGTACCGACTGAATGCACCCATAACTTCTCGGCTGATTATGTCTGGAAAGCGACGTCTTACGACCGAATGCAGGCCGCCATGAAGACCTTTGCGGTGGACGAGATGAGTGTTTCCGGATATATCTTCCACAAATTGCTCGGCCACGAAGTCGCTGTTGCTCCTATGAAGACCAACCTGCCTAAGAAGTTCAGTGTGCCAGGCCTTCCAGAGCTGAACAGCAGCCAGATCAGTGCTATCAAAAATGTTCTGCTTACTCCTCTTAGCCTTATCCAAGGGCCTCCTGGAACTGGCAAGACGGTCACATCTGCGACTATTATTTATCACTTGGCAAAGATGAACAACGGCCAAGTCCTCGTCTGTGCACCTTCAAACGTTGCTGTGGATCAACTTTGCGAGCGAATTAACCTAACCGGACTAAAGGTTGTACGCCTTACAGCGAAGTCTCGTGAAGACGTCGAGTCTTCAGTCAGTTTTCTTGCGTTACACGAACAGGTCCGCATGCTCGATACGAATCCCGATCTGATGAAACTCTCGCAACTCAAGAGCGACGTTGGCGAACTCTCGAGTCAGGATGAAAAGAGGTACAAACAGTTAACCCGTGCTGCTGAACGTGAAATTCTCAACAATGCGGACGTGGTCTGTTGTACTTGTGTCGGTGCGGGAGACCCACGTTTGGCTAAGATGAAATTCCGCAATGTCCTCATCGACGAGTCGACACAATCCGCTGAACCCGAATGCATGATTCCTCTTGTTCTAGGCTGCAAGCAAGTCGTTCTCGTTGGTGACCACAAGCAGCTCGGACCAGTGATCATGAACAAGAAAGCAGCCAAGGCAGGACTGAACCAATCTCTCTTTGAACGTCTTGTCCGACTTGGTTTTACTCCTATTCGGCTTAATATTCAGTACCGAATGCACCCTTGCCTTTCTGAGTTTCCGTCGAACATGTTCTACGAAGGTTCATTGCAGAATGGTGTCTCAGCGCCCAACCGAATCCGTAAGGATGTGGATTTCCCATGGCCAGTTGCCGAGATGCCCATGATGTTCTGGTCTAATCTAGGGAATGAAGAAATATCAGCATCCGGAACATCATACCTCAACCGAACTGAGGCTTCCAACGTGGAGAAGATCGTGACACGCTTTTTCAAAGCCGGCGTACGCCCTTCTGATATTGGTGTTATTACTCCATATGAAGGCCAGCGTAGTTATATCGTCAGTACTATGCAGAACACGGGCACTTTCAAGAAGGAGTCGTACAAGGAGGTTGAAGTTGCATCCGTCGACGCTTTCCAAGGTCGTGAGAAGGACTTTATTGTTTTGTCCTGCGTACGGTCCAACGATAACCAAGGCATTGGATTCCTTTCTGACCCTCGCCGCTTGAACGTAGCCCTCACCCGTGCGAAATATGGACTTGTGATCATTGCCAATCCTAAAGTTTTGTCGAAGCATGAACTGTGGCATCACCTATTAGTGCACTTCAAGGAGCGCAAGTGTCTTGTTGAAGGTCCCCTAACCAACTTACAGACATCGTTGCTCCAGTTCAGCAGACCCAAGAACACATTCCGCCAGCGTCCACAGCAAGTTTCTTACGCCTCTGGCGGTTACTCCAATGGTCGTTCGGCTGGCTTTAATGGCCACAACGCGAATCAAGATTTCGAGTCAAGCTCAATGCTTTCTTTCATACCCGACGATACATCGAGTCTTCATAGTTCAGCTCTCGGTGGTGCCGGCATTGGCAACACCGCATTCCCGCAAATGTTTTCTAACTTCAACTCCGAACAATGGCCTGGGCTTCCAGGTTTTAACGCGACATCAGGTGGTCGAACAGGGAGTAAAAGTAGAGGCCGTGGGACGGAAAGCATCGCTGGTGAGAGTGTTGCTACTTCCGAGTACACTGATGGAACCTCTAGTGTCATTGGTAGCAAGGGCGTAGGCCAAGGTGGTGCCAGTCTCGGGGCAGGACTACCGGATGCTCTTCGCTCTCGACCTACGTCATTTACCCAGAGTGACCGATTAAAGCAACACGTTGCAGATAGTTCTGGATATACGGCTTTTTCGAACGGCTTCCGACGTCGGTATGACGATGACGAGAAGTCTGTCAGCACGGCCTTTGCTAGCCAGGTCGGAGGTGGGCTAGATTGATTGACTTGTGACAAACGAACAACACTATCACTTGAACAAGAACAAGTAGGCTATTTAAGCGAACTCAGAGTCTTGGTGCTATCCAACTCTAGACGCCTGCCTAGCAATCATACCAACCAACCAACCAACCAGAGTTCTGTGGGACAGCTGTGATCTAGCACATGCTGACCTACAAGCCTCAGGAGCCCTTAGCCCTTCAGAAGTTGCTAGTTATAGCTTTTTCGGCCGAAGTGGCGAAGCTCAGTCTGATGCCAATGGGTAAAACCCGGTGGAGGTCATTTTATGGACATTGCAATATGAGCTATCAAGCTCAGAATTTTGGTCTGATGGAGGAAGAAGGGGAAGGAAGAGAGAAGATGATAGTGGCGCGATGGAATAGTCGCAGCAGCTATATGTGCAACCCGCGCGAAACCCGACGCTGGAGACCGAACCAGCCGTTACAAGCTACAGGAGGCCGGTGTGTGTTCAATGCCCTGCAACCAAGAACCATTCCAAGTCAATCTCGGTAGTCAGCCGAACGTGAGTAACTCCGTTCAACAAGATCCTACTGCGACTACGTTGGCTTCAGGATTCTTCAAGTCTTATGAGGCTCGCTACGTTTGATTCATCGCAGAGTAGATGTTACCCGTTAAATATACATTCGTTTGCTTTATTTAATCCGCCTTCCAGTCGCATCCATATTACTGGTTGTCTAAGGATAATTTTTGTGCAAGGTGGTGTGTAAATTATTATACTCTAACTATATGTATTCTATGTAGGTACCGAACAACATTGAGTGTCAAATGCTGTATGATAGATCCTTGCCAAGAGATCTATACATGTATAATCCTGCATTTATGTAGGTCTGTGAATCTTATTCGACGCTGCGCCATTGGGTTGCAGGGACCCTTTAAGAAGCGGGTACAACCTTGCCTGAAACCTTAACCACGTGGTTGGGATTTGCTTCGTTTGTACTTAGCAACATGTATCACAATTCTGATTCAACATATGTCAAAATACTACCTACCTAGGTAGGTATGTTAATTGTATTTTATATAGTAATTCATCAGGTAGGCAGTGATACTGACCTGGTTTCATGGGGATGGGATGGTATGTGTGGGAAGAGCCTGTACATGTACTACGCACAAAAACAGGTACATGCATGTATCTAAGTATCTAAAGTCTAGTAAAAATAAACGTTGAAGATGCTGGTCTCTTTCAAAATGTTTGAATACTAATCGATTCTTTATATACGACATGCTATAATTATTTAAGAATTTTAAAGGTTGGGCGATCAGGCACCTACAACGTCAAAGTCAATACTTGCATGTTACTCGACTCGTTCAGGTACGATGTTCATACCTAACATATAGCGTAAGGAAGGTACAAAGGGAGGGAACCTACAGAATTAGGTATGTACATGAGTTATGCACCCACGCCATAAACTGCATTAGCTCCATCCAAGTTTCAGTGTCAACTTCTCTCACCCTCTTCCTTCTTCTATCCAGAAACTTGATAATTGCACTTTCTATTTCTTTTCGCTCTCCAGCTACATAATAGAGCATTAGGTCAGACGTGAAGACAACTTGGAACTCAAAATTAAGATTCACCTTGTTAACTGGTGTAGCAAGTGAATTTGATAACCCCTGCATTATTCAATCTTATCTACACCATTACCTCCCAACCCCGTCATCTCATGTCACTAATTCTTCATCCCACCAAGAGCTGAGAACAAGCATCCAGATGGCTTTACCAGTACAGTCAACCTCTCCAGACGCTACAATGGCGAGTGAAGAGAAGCCCCAGGTGCCGCCCGCTGCGAGAGTCGGGCCAGCAACGAAGGAAATTCCCCCTCTGGATACCACAAATACACGGGACGCCAAGCCCACTGTAATCACAGATGCGTCCTCCCCCGCTACCAAGGAGACGATCGACTCAGCAGCACAGCCCACGATTACCACTCAGGCCGAGGATGATTTAGTGAACCCTCCAGATTTCCAAGGCGAAGTTCAAACCACCAACGATTTGCCCACAATTGAGACATTGCGTAAGATAGAGACATACACAGTACTCGACAGTGACGGGAAGACCCACCAATTCAAGAGTCTGTATGCTGGTCACAATTCTGCGCGTCGAGTACTCATCATCTTTGTTCGACATTTCTTTTGTGGTGTAAGTTACCGACAACGGATTTTGTACTATACCTATAACTAACACACATGCCATAGAACTGCCAAGAATATTTACGTACTCTCTCAGCTTCAATCACTCCCGATGCTCTTCTGCAATTGCCCGTCAGCACTTTTATTGCTGTCATCGGATGTGGCGCGCCCGAGTTAATCAACTCGTACATTCAAGAAACTGGTTGCCCCTTTCCCGTATATGCTGACCCAACCCGTCGATTGTATTCCGAACTAGGAATGGTCCGCACTTTGGCCATGGGCTCAAGACCTGCCTATCTGCAAGGAAAATCAATTGCCCACACCGTTGTTTCCGGCGTGGTCCAAGGTCTCAAGCAGATAAAATCAGGCCTAGTGATGAAGATGGGTGACCAACGACAAGTAGGCGGGGAATTCCTTTTCGAACCCGCAACAATGGAACTAGATACTCCCGTCACTACTCCACGCAGTGAAGAGGACAAAAAGCTCGAGCCGACTGGTGAGGTCGATAAGCCAGATGATCACGAAGACCCTAAAGTCGAAGAGAAGCGTGTTACATGGTGCCATCGTATGCGGACGACGCGAGATCACGCTGAGATGCCCGAGTTAATGGAAGTTCTTGGATTAGATGGTAGCGGTGCTCCCATCAAGGACAAAAAAAGATGGGCAAAAGCGCTAAAGACGAGGAAGGGCACCGGCCTGAGCATGGCCAGCCAGATGAGTCGGATGAGCATTGATACTACACACACTAATGGTAAAAGCTCAACCAAGGCGTAGGTATTAGATTGCCTTACAACGGCCAATATATCGATGGAATTGGTGGGTGTTACACACGAGCATTCAATAAATTCAGACTCAGCCAAATCCCATGAGGGATTTAGGATGACTACATCGCAAAACAAGATTGCAACAAGAGGCGAGCTTGGAAGATAGCAAGGAGACTGACGGACATCCCAACTAATCGGTCATCATAACATATCAGCCTGCTTACAGAAAAAAATAACGGCGTTTCAGGGTTGCGTCATAGTTTTGCCTCAAAATAGGTCACGTCGGCCATGAAGATCAATTTATAGTAGTCAATGATACCATTTCGTTTTTCATTTTTCATGATCATATTGAATTGACTACCTACATATGTACCTAGATAGGTATAGGTACCTTTGTAGGTCTTACTTCTTATTTTCGAACTCTCTAGCCCCCTATTTCTCGTTCGTCGTAGTTAAAGGTGGGTTACACGGCAGGGAACTATCAATCGGGAGCGGGCAGGCACATATCAACTTTTATTGCCTATGTACCTAGGTATGTGATTATATAACCAATAGCTATGAGCCATTGTGTAACACCATTCGGAATCTGTTACCGCTTCCTCTCCTTAACCTTTACATCCCAAACCCGAATTTTTACATCTCTTCATGTTACCCAAGATCAATGCAGAAAGAAAATAATATCTACTCCTTAGTCCGCGAAACTATCAATGCCGCCAAATCCGTCACATTTGCACTTGTTAGCAACTCTAGAATCTCAAGAGTCGCACCAAGCTCCCTTGTAATCCAGTTGCGCACCTCAATTGCGGTTAGGGAATCTAGACCGTAAGATGCCATACTCCGCTGGGCATCTACATCTTCGCATGCTACTGACAGTACTTCGGATAGCTTCTGCAATACGCCCTGTACGGCAATTTGGCGGGCCTCCTCTTTACTAGCTGCAGCACGGAACGCATTCCTGTACGAGATGGCTTGCACTGTGCCACTACCCGCATCTCGTATCTCCGCCATTGTTGCCACCTTGAGGTGCGCGAACCGTGGATCGTCCGCATAATAGGGTAACCCACCCGTGTTACTTGGAACGAGCTTTAAGCCCGTCAGGCACTGTGCGCCACATTTGCCCGACGTAGCGACTGCTAGGAGACCTAGTGCCTCGGCCTCGGAAATAGACTGTCCACCAAAGTTTTTGATGATCTCCTCCTCACGGGCTGCATTTTCAGCAATATAGCCCGCACCCGTCACCGCTGTAAGATCAAGGGAAACTGCGGGCTTTCCCTGTGCTACCCTACACGAGGCAAACCCATCCAAAAATGTGTTAGCAGCAGCATACGCTGCCTGGCCCCGACTGCCGACAATGCCTGCAGCACTCGACAATAGGACGAAATAGTCCAGGCGTGCATGAATGGACTCCAATGCGTTGTGTATGTTCCAAGTGCCCTTGACTTTGGCACGGATCGCTGCGGTATACGAGTCATGGGTCATCCCTTCTATTAACCCGTCCTATCATAATGGTTAGTTATACCTCGTAACGAATGTTCGATTGAGCCCGCTGTGGGCCAAAAAATGGACGTACATGGAGCATCATGGCGGCATGGATTACGCCGCATATTGGTGGGAGCGTCTCAGCGCACTCCCTCACAAACCGGTAGGCGTCTTCTTCGCTAGCAATATCACATGTTTTGACGACAAGATTGGCTCTGCTCTGAGTTTCATCAATGAGCTTTCGCAACTCATCAGCTCTTCCTCCGCTCCTAGACAAAAGCACAATATGTCGGGCCCCACGTTCGACCATCCATCTAGCCATACTACGTCCTAAACCACCGGTACCGCCAATAATCACATGGGTTCCATCAGAATTAAGGAAACATTTCGAAGTGTGGTGTAATGCCTAGTTGTGGCGTCAGCGACCGGTCCAATAATCAACGATTTGTCCAAGGAAATGCACGCTACTTACCATTACCAAATCACCATTCTGAGCAGAGACAACCATTGGGTGTAGGGTGCCTTGTTGGATCTTCCGCAAGCCCTTGGCAAGATCTGACATTCGCAACACCATCATTCTCTTCAATGGCCTAAATATGCCTCTTGAAAAGTATTCAAGCACTTCTTTGATGATATCTCTTATAAGCCGTGGCCGGGTTATGGCTAGGCTCAGCAAATTGATAGAGGTAAAACTCATATTCTCAGCTAGGTCAGATCTAGCACTCCAACCTTCCTCGGGCCGAGGATGGAGTGCTCCCTGCATATGGACAATACGTGCAAACGGTGCAGCACATGCCCAGACCTTACGAAGTCCTTTGGCGGCTGTCAATAAACTAGACGAGCTAGTGAAGACGACGTCTACGCCAACTCCATTGGAGGCATTTCGTACCTCGCGGTCAAAATAGATGCTAGCCGTGTCAAAGATCTTCTCGAGCTTGATGCCAAATGATTTTGCAACGAAGTCTCTTCTCTCACTACCGTGGACTGCCACGAGTACCTCGGCGCCAAGATTTTGTGCAACCTGAATTGCAGCAATTCCCTCAGCGTCGCTTATCTGAATAAGGACACGTTCCGACTTTCGAATACGTGCGACTTGTGAGAGCGCGTAAAAGGCCGCACCGAAAGCAGATGGGACCACCGCTGCATCTTCAAAGCTCACTTTCCCGGGTATCTTGACGACGCTGTTTGCTGCCACGCAAATGTGCGTTCCTAGCCGACCATCGCCCAAGACACAGACCACATCCCCAACATTAATGTCAATCACTTCGCACCCAATACGAACGACGGTGCCGCTACATGACCTTTCTGGTTTGGTGGATATATGATCGCTAATATGCGTAAAAACGTCGCCCTGGCTAAGCCTACTTGCTTTGATTTCAATCTCAACCTGGTCATTGCCCAAATACTCGCCAGACGGTACATCCTCGAAATAAAGCTTATCCAGAGAGCCCTCAATCTGCGTAGTGACCCGTAACCGGCGTCCAGCTTGTCGAAAATCCTGCGGGTATGGTATAGATTTACCCAACTCACGATGGACACGTAGATTCATATCATCATCAACGATTAAGCGAGGCACGACTAGATCACCTCGCTGCTCGGCAAATTCAACTTCAGCCTCGGGTCTATCCGCTAGCACAGTTCGCCGGAAAGCATCCTCGATTAATTCAGCTTGTCCTTCGATATCTAAGGTGCTATCCGGGTCGAGATCGAGAGTAACGGCAATCTTTCCAAGCTCCGAGCGTACCGTGCGGAGTAGACCCAAAGCCATATTGGTACTTGGATTCATAGGGACCTTTGATGCGCCGCAAGTCACCCACAATATGCCCCCTGCTCGTGTTAGTAGGGCCTGGACTTGCTCAAATTCGGGTTTGCTGATAGAGGACAAAATGGAACGGTCAAGTTCCGAGAGTATGACGAAGAACCCACTGAAATCCCTGACTTGGAGCAAGCTAGATATGCTTGGGACGATTCCGGAGTGTAGTTTGATAACGTCGCACAGTGAAGCTACGAGTGTGTTGTCTCGGCTACGTTCTGTTACCACCGTCACGCGCTCTCCATGAAGCCTAATATGCTCATGGCTCACTCCGTTGGCATGTCGCTCTTCGGTTTGCTCCCATTGTACTTTGTAACACAATTCTCTGGGCTCGGGAAGCTTGGGTGTCACAGCCTTTAATGGGGCTAACTCCAATCCCAGTATAGAGATGGAAGGCGATTCGCTCTCCACCGATGCAAATAACTCCGTTAAAAATGACCCTGACTTGGAGTCTTTCATCGAATGGACGATGAACTTAGATCCAGAGCTTCTCTCCCAATCGTCACTTATGTCGATATGCACCTGTTTTATGGCAGATGGTAGTTGGGGTTCTGCTACTCCATCGAACCCCAAATCAGCTTGAGATATTTGAATGAGAGGTTCCAACGTGGCTGGATGGGCCAAGTACGATGATTCGTACGCCAATGGCATGATAAGCTTCGTGTCCTGAAGAGCGCCGTGGGCAATAACTCCATATTCATCCATCCTCACATTCACTAGGTTCCAGAACGTATGGGGATAATTAATGCCTCCAGAAGTGAGATTGAAGTAGAAGCCTGCAGCAGGTATCGACAATTGATTCCTTTCCAGTTTGGGGTGGGAGTATGCTTTAGAGCGCGCGACTGCTGCGTTGCCGCTTCGCGAAGGATGTGCTTCAACAAAACCGCGACAATGTTCTAGCCATCCTCTTTTTGACTCGAAACTAGATACCCGAAATTCATCCCAATTAGTTTTTGATGCGGCTTGCGATCTAAAAATGAGCAGGAGCTCAACCGGCTCATCGTCCGATAGAAATAATTGCTCCGGGACAACAATATCGTGCACATCGACGCTGCCTGCTTCGAATCCCCTAAGCGCTGCTCGTTGGCTAGCTGCCTCTACTACCATAGAGATAAATGCGGTTACCGGAAAAACAGGTCGATCTTGAATTCGGTATTCGCGCAGCCATGGCAATTCCTCTAGCCGAATGAAATTGCGCCATATCGGCTCCAAGTCGCCGCTCCAATCGGTCAGTGTTCCGAGTAGATCGTGACGTGCAAAAGGCTTCAGTCGGTGCTGTCGTGTGATCCGACTCTCATACCAGCAGCGTTGTCGTGACCATGGGTATGTGTAGAGGAAAGGAATTATATCGGGTTTTTCAACTTCGGACCGGTTATGATTGATGTTGAAAAAGTCGATATTCTCATAACCGCGGACGAAGAGCTGACCTGCAAGTTCCAAAGTCGTCTCAGTAGCATCGCGGCCCCGCACGAGAGTTGGCATATACGTTGGCGCCTTAGAAGACGAAAAATCCAAGGTTTTTAAGGTCTGCATTATAGGTCCTTTGAGTGCAGCATGTGGACCAACTTCGACGAGAATATCCGGCTTGCTCTCCTCACAAAGTACCTTCAATGCTGTTGTGAAACGTACTGGGTTGGTCAGGTTTTCTACCCAGTATTGGGGGCCGAGCTCGTTTATGCTAACTTCGCGAGAGCGGAGAGAAGAGAAGAACTCTACATCGCTATCTGTCTCCTTTAATTCGATATCCGCGATCATACTATGGTATATCTCGGCTATTAGTTTCATATGCGGGCTATGGTAGGCGACATCGACGAAAAGTTTGCGGTTGAAAATCTGATTACTTGTCATTATTTTCGAGAGTTCGTCAATAGCGTCGGCGTCACCCGATATTGTGGTTGATGTCGGCGAGTTTTCGCAGGCTGCTACCGCTTGAAGGGGGTATTGCAATTGCTTGAGATAAGGCTGCAGTTCTTCCGCACCCATACCTACCGCCATCATTGAGCCCTTAACCTCCCGGAAATTCGAGCTTAAGGCAATAATAGCTTGGCCACGATAGTACGCCGCAGACATTGCCGCTTTCAGTGTTAAGGCTCCGGTTGCGTATGCGGCACCGATTTCTCCACTAGAATGGCCAGTGACTGCGGAGGGCTTGATTCCCCACGATGCCAGGAGATCAACCAGTCCGATCTGGACGGCGCTGCATATCGGTTGACTAATATGCGCTAGACCAACGCGAGTATCTTTTTCATCTCGCATTAATTCTTCCAGCAACGAGAAATCAGCCCCGATAGAGATCAAGTGCTCATCAGCTCGCCGGATGGCTGACGCAAATACAACGTGCGACTCCAGAAGTTCCCGGCCCATGCCATACCATTGTGCACCTTGCCCCGTGAAAATGAAAGCAAGTTTAGGAGGTTTAGCCGGCGCACGTTTGGGTACTACATCGGGGCTGTTGAGAGATATCGCCAATTTGCTGCACATATCCGCCACCAAAGCTATACGCCACGATAATTGCGAACGCCGTTGACATAATGTGTCTAATTGCACGTTAGCAGACCTCCTTTCTAGCTTTCGAGTACCTTATGTCAAAGCTTACACGCTAGATTCCGGGGCATAGTGCTCTGATAGAGCTCAGCGTGTTGTTCGAGGAAAATGCCCAATTGTTCCATACTATTTCTCGCGGCCGTCTCATCGTTAGCACTCAATACGAACAACCGTTTCGTTTTGATGTGACCTTCGAATTTGTCGGCGTCCAGAAATTCAAGCTCGTTCTCCGCCGGCAAGGCCTTAAGTACTGCATGTCCATTCGAACCGCTATATCCAAAGTTATTCACACATATGTATTCCTTATTCCGCGGAAATGGTTGCTGTCTTTGTGGTATCTAAACATCGAGGTAAGCCAGTTTTCTATTCAACTTGCTGCAAACTAACCTTCAAGTTCCATTCGGATAATGGAATGGCTGGGTTCTCCTTCTCAAAGTCGGCATTTGGTACGATGAACCCCTTTTCTAACATGAGTGCGGCCTTCATAACGGAGATTATACCACTGGCATTTTCCAGGTGACCAATATTTGATTTTACTGACCCAATACTTAATGGCTCGCCCTCTGTTAGACTTTGGCCAAGCGCTCTATAGATACCTCGAGCCTCTATAGGATCACCGACTTTAGTGCCGGTTCCATGAGCCTCAAAGAAGCCGACATTTTGTGCGTCGATTTTGGCCTGTGAAAGAACATTCCGTAATAATGATTCTTGCTCGTCTGAACTAGGCGCCACGATACCTTCAAGAATACATCTATAAGTAACCCATCAAAAAGTAGCGGGGAGTTCGGATAGCTGTACACACCAACTGTTCGGCCGTTGTGACTAATCCCGGTATGCGAAATAACGGCTCTGACGTAATCTCTATCCTCAAGTGCTTTTTGTAGTGGTTTGAGGATAATACATCCTACCCCTTCGCCTCTGGCATACCCGGACTTTGCGCGATGGTCGAACGCATAGGTTTTGCCTGAATCCGCAAATAGCCTACCTACTGAGTTATTCGACCCTCACAAAGTTAAGAGCATGAGCTCACTCACCTTAATTTTGCCATGGATACCCATACATCTGGTTGTGTGATTAGATGAGAAGCACCAACAATAGCCTGTTCTGACTCCCCCGACCGTATACTCTGAACGGCCATGTGTAACGCATGTATACTGGATGAACATGCTGTGTCGACAGTGAATGTGGGTCCGCATAAATTGAGAAAGTAGGATATTCGCCCAGCTAAGAATGCGCCCTGGCTTCCAGTGGGATCAAACATGGGCGAGTCGTCTAGATCCCTTAGGTTGCCCATCCTGTGTTCATTATCGGGACCACCAATGAACACGCCAACTTTCCGTCCTGAGATAGACTCCTTAGGAATGCCGGCATTCTCGAGAGCCTCGTATGAGCATTCAAGAAGAAGCCGTTGTGTGGGATCTTGTACATGGTTAGCCTATTGACACAATTGCGATCTAAAAAGTGATTACCCATGGTCTCAGCTTCTTTGCGTGTTATGTCAAAAAAGCCCGGATCAAACATCTCGAGATTTTGAGATAAGAAGTACCCTCCTTGTGAGTTTATTGTGCCCTTTTTCTCTGGATTAGGATGATTATAAGCCTCCTGGTTGAACCGCTCTCTGGGTATCTTGGACCATGCGCTGCGGCCCTTGGTTAACAGCTTCCAGAAGTCGCCCGGCGAAGATACATCGCCAGGCAGACGGCATGACATGCCAACGATGGCAATTGGCATCGGCACTTCAGACTCCATGTTGAGGTGTATACGGAGGAGAATTAGTGAAAGGGATATGAGGAGGCAAGGAGTGATGCCAAGGAGTAGTGGCTGGATAACTTCGAGAGGACCATGGAATAGCCTCGATCGAAGGCGCCAGAAACCGTGTATATGTCAACGAGGACGTAAACGAGTCTGAACTAGTACTCAGGCACAACCGACTATTATTAGGAACGCTTACTCGTTATTAATCCAGCTTCGGCTTGCGTGGCGTTCTCTACCGACCTAAGGTAGAGAATACCCAGAGCTAATAAAGTCGCTGGGGACCGATGAAACCGGTACTCCAATCTACAGAGAACATAATATTTGGGACGAAGCCTGATAAATGTCACGACTAAGTCCGACGTCCTGGACTTCTGGATCGGGCCACTTTTGGCTTCGATCTGACACAAGTTACATATTAGACAGGCAGCACATCATATCAGTCTCCTTTTCACCTTTGCAATGGTTAATTACCATCACCCTAGTTTCTTTTTTACTTTATAATTTCTTTACATTATTCTATTGTGCCTGGTAAAGTCACCCATTGCATCCTAGAAAAACTGGTATTATGTGACCGAACCATACATAGCAGATATCTTGGCTAAGCCAACATCGAATTATATGGCATCATGCTTGTTCTTAGAGTTCAGGTTCAGTCAGTGCGACACCTCATGAACTCAGTCTCTTTTGGGTCCTACATACAAAATAAGAAATAGATGTCAGGTCAATCCGGACGAGGATCGGAAGTCCGTTGACGGGTTGTCAGCGCCAACCTACGAGGAATGAGCCGTTTGTCACATGGCTGACAGCCTTATCTCTATCACATCAATTTTATCTGGTATCAATTCCAACACCTAGTGGTTGCGCCCAATAAGTATCTAGGTAGGGATTGTTGGCACATGGAGACGACGCTTTCGAAACTAATCCACCGAGGGAAGCAAATTATTCATCCATGAAGGCCCCCTTTATTTTGATTGACACCAACTAATCATTATTTGTGCAGCTCAACAAGGGTGTAGGCACGTATAAGTTCCCATATATGGTCTTTATGGATGCTATTAGTATATGATTCACATGGCTATCACTCCATCTGGACTTACGGGCGGTCCCCACGGGCAGCAAGACAGCCTCAAAGTCACCATTCAGCCTTCAGACCGAAGAAATCGTCGGAGATGATAAATACCCAAGCCTGATATATATCACTTCCACTCGTACGATATCCGGACTCATGAGAGGAATAGGTTTCCTGTTTGCTTTTCCGCACTATAGCCTAGTAGAGAACTAGTTGAGGAATGCTCGTCGTCGTATGTAGCATTTTATTCCACGAGATTGATAAGTCGAATAAGTTTCCAAGAAGAGAGAAAACACTACTACGATGAGATTTCTCTGCTTACCCGGCGCCTATGGAAGTGCTAAGGTAATTCCTTACCATCCGTCATCTTACCAATAATATCTTTCAGACGTTAACTATTAGAGCACAGAACTTCGGCGTCCAGCTCGGACCGTTCGCCAAACACATGGAGGACCGAGGCCTAGCAACGTTCGCTTTTACGCAAGGAGCGCATGAGGTAGAGCCGCCGCTAGGTTGGGAGAACTATTTCGGATCGCGGCCGTTATACCGGTTTATCGATGCAGCGGAGGGCGATGCGTTCGAGGTGGTACGGCGTGTGCGGCATATTCCGCGGGGTCTTAGTCCCGAAGCCACTTTACGCTTGTTCAAACCAGACCGTCCTGTTGATGTCGACTGGACGACGTTCCGGGATGCACTGAGCGGCATACTTAAGACTATTGAAGATGATCCCGAAATCGATGGTCTCATTGGTTATTCAGAGGGTGCTATGATGGCCGCGTCAATTTGCGCGGAGGAGCATAGAAGGTGGGAGGAAAAGGGAACTCCTAGGCGGATCAAGGTATGTCTCACTTTGAAAAACTCTTCAGCAATGGTACTGGTCACACATAACCCCGCTCACCACCCGTCTACAACAGTTCGCTATCTTCTTCGCCGGTACACCGCCTCTAGTAGCTGAAGGCGACGGGTTCATAGCCAAGCTCGCAGATGAATACGGTACGACAATTGATATCCCGACCTTTCACGTCTTCGGATCGAATGACCCTCTCGTATACTCCTCCGTCGCTCTTTACAACGCGTGTAACCCAGACCTAGCCCAATTATACGACCACGGCCTCGGACACTTGGTCCCTCGCGACGCGGATAACGTCGAGCAGCTCGGAGATACGCTTTCGGATGTAATTACAAAGATCAATAAGGTACAAGAGAAGGAAGCAGCTGCGGCTGTGGCTCGTGGCCGGTCTGAGGAGGGTAACAGTGAGAATAGTGATGATAAGGTTCTCCGGGACAGCTCTCGGCCCGGTACTGAGAGTGACTTTACTACCGAGGAGTTCACCATTGAGTCCTCCGCTCCCACCTCCTCTGCTTCTTCTTCTGGATCCAGCACCGGGTCTACGGCTGAGACGTCAGATCTGGAGTCGCGATCTAGTCACGGAAATGGGCCTGAGGAGGTTAAGAAGATCTAGGGTGCCTAAGGGCTCGTAGAAATTGGTACTCGTCGATCCTAGACTTAACCTAGTGTTGTTATCAAACCTTCTGTGTTGGGAATGTATAATAGCTGCATTTAAGAGATTCTTTGATAGCCGATTTGGTTTGTTTAATAAGCAGTTGTCACCTTCAGTGCTGCATATTTATACTCAAGTTCACATCTACAGATCTATAATATCGGGTAATAAGATAAAAGTAAGCTATCATAACCATTCCCCCTTTTTTATTGACTATCTACCTACGTACCAATCATGAGAGCGTGACCCAAGGCGGACGACTGTCAACTACCTCGATGTGTGAGTGAAGGGGTTATCCACAACAAGGAGAGGGAGGTATTAATTATGTACAATACTAGGTACAGTGGGAGTAGGATGAATAGCATTACCAACAAGTCGTCGTTCAGGGGAGACTTATAAACTTCAGAGGCCTCGGAAATGTAAAAAAAAAAAATGTACGTGCGTAAGGTCCTCAAGTACTTTTCTTTCAATTTTTTTTCTCGTGCGAACCCGAATTTAAATCTTGCCCAATATTTCACCTCTTCATATTAGTAGTAGAGCTGCTCCATAATACTCTTTTGTACGAGCTATACGCCCCTGAACCATCCCTAGATCGAGTCTAGCGACCTCCGAATGCGCCGGCTCCCATTCCGGCAGCACCCGCACCCATCCCTTGTAGCTTGGCTGCTAATTGAGGGTACTTTTCTTGGACCTGGATTTGTGTCCGCGTGGCTTCGGCGTAGGAAAGCGCGTTGACGATCTCACCCGGTGTCCTGGCAAGCTCGGCTGCGCGTTCAAAGTACTTGAGTGCTTCCGTGATTTTACCCTGTTGAAGGAGAAGCTGAGCCATCGTAGCTACAGCAATATCGCATTCAGGGTCAACTATACATCAATTAGCATCCCCCTTTCATCCGAAATCTGCAATGGATGGAAATTCTTACTAATTAATGCTTTCTCGCATAGCTTCTCAGCTTCGGTAAATTCGGACTTCTGTTGAAATACTGCGAGCGCTTTGTTGATAAGAGGTAGGACGTTCATCGCCATAGGCTTAGTCTGCTTCTCCATTTCCATAGCTGTGTCAAATTTTTGGATTGCTTCGTCATACTTGGATTGGTCAAGTAGTAATTCTCCATAGTAGTTGTACACGTCGGGGACCTTGTCGAAGTTCTTAACACATCGGCGGAATGTGGCCATCGAAGACGCTACGGATCCCATCTTATATTGCGTTACACCAAGCTGAATATGTGAAAAGATGAATGAGCTGTCGAGATCGATCGATTTCTGGTAATCCTTGGCAGCATCTTGGAATTCACCATGGATGAAGTGAAGCTGTGCACGGTGGTAGTAGATATCCGGATCGGAGTCATTTTGCTTTAGCGCCTGTTCCAAGTCCGCAGCAGCCTTAGCCCGGTCGCCTGTCTATAAGTTAGCATTAAGGGGCCTCCTTAAAAAGGCGTACGTAACACCGAGTCGCTTCGCTTACCCATTTCTAGATGCATGCTTGCCCTCTTAACGTAGCTTTGAGTATAGGACGGGTCGAGCTCTATACTCTTATCCATATCTTGTAAAGCCAGGTCTTGAGATCCACGTAGATTCCTGAAGGTGCCTCGTAAGTTGTAGGTGAGAGCCTCGTGTTCGTCTAAGTCACCATGTTCCAAGGCCTTTTCAAATGCGTTTGCTGCCTCTTCATATCCCTCATGTGTCCTCTTCTCCATAGCTCTGAGCCCAATTTGCAGTTGTCCCTTGCCGGTTGATTCTGGTAGTTCGACGGAATCGTCTAGGTCTTCAGGTCGGGGCTTCGCTCGGAAACTCTGGATATAGTTGGAGACGAAAGTAGGGCTAGGTAGCTTTTTAGAATCTTTGGACTTGATGATATCCTCAGCTTTCTGCTCTGCAACCTTCTTCAGTAATCTCTCAACGGCATTTGTACTAGACTCGGTCTTAAACTCGTCAATAATACAGCTGGCCGTATAATCCAGGAGAGATTCGCTGAACTGAGATAGGTGTTCGTAAGCATTAGCTCTTCGGTTTAGCGCTTTTACGTATGTGGGATCGAGGCTAATAGCGGCGGTGGTATCCTCGACGACCTTGTCCCAGTCGCTAAGAGCATTGTAGCAAGCAGCCCTGTTGGAGTAGAAAATAGAGTCGGGCTTGCAAAGAATGGCCTTGGAGTAGAGGTCAATAGCCCGATTATAGTCTTTACTGCCATAGGCCTTGTTGCCAGCATTCTTGAGTTGCAGGGCGTAATCTCGGCGTTGTTCATCGGAGAATGTGCCGACTGTTTCTTCGGTGATTTCTGGTAGTTCGTCGGCGGTTTCTACTGTCGGAGCTTTCGGTTGTTCGCCCGAGGAGGCGGGGGACTTCGGTGCTTCGGCTTGGCGCTCTGCTTCTTTTCGCTTCCTCCTTTCCTTCTTGCTGAGTTTTGATTGCGCAGCGGGCTTCGGCTGTTCGTGGGGTCTAGGTGTAAGCTATAATCTCGAGGACAATATTGAATATAAAAATAAAATAAATGACTGACAATATCGGTGTTGAGATAATATACTACGCCCGCACCGGTGACGACAACAGCCACACCAGCGATGGTATATACAATAGCTTTGTTCTCGGAGGCCCAATTGGACAATCGATCCCATAAGGAGGGCTCTACAGAGACTGCAATGGGTTGGGCTAAGGGAGGCATTGGCGGCGGAGCTGCAGCAGCACGAGACATTATGACCGGATGAGTGGGATGTCGTCAAACCAGAATAATCGAAAGAGGGAAAACGAGCGGTCGGTGACGAGGGGCGACAAAAGGAAAAAAAAAGGGACGAGGTCGCAAAATACTTTTTTTTTTCCTTAATCGTGTCGCGGTTGGACGAGAGGTGTTGAAGAGGTAGGTCGGTATAGCTCTTGTGAAAAAAAAAAAGAAGAATATAGGTAGATGTTCGAGTAGAAGTTACGTTTGATAGGTACCGAATCGAAAAAAAATGTTATACACAGGCGCAAAAAAAGTTGACTTTGCAACTGTAATTCCTAGCGCGACCCAGTTTAAGGTGCGCTGTGCTGTTGAAGCTTAGACCCTGGTTGGCCCACAATCACTCGTCATCATTCAAAAGGAAAAGCAAAAGCTATTATATTTTGATGTATCTAGGTACATAATGTACCGAAGTATATCATCATCGTACCAGCCACCCCGCCAACCCGCCAACCACCATCTAGGTACATACGTGTACGTACCGTATTTGTCATCCCGCTGCGTTTGATCTGATAGCCATGCCCTAGTAGTCCCACTTCTATATGTCTTATATATGTACCTAAGTACTTACATATGTAGGTACATCGATCGTCTACTTTGCTGCGGATTCGGATATACAAATGATAATTTCCACCGATATAGATCTAAGATACTCTACCTGCAACTAACAACAACATAGTTAAATACCAGGGTTTATTAACGCCAAGTAATTTAATTATCATATACGATGGCTAATGACTTCCAAATATTCACATCTATACGCTATGATCCCTCTCTATTAAAAGTCCCGGAGCTCGGATTTAACAATGTCGGATGGAACCAGAATCCTTCTCCCTTTTACATGCTTGACTTCCACCGGGATCGCATGCTAAGGGCTGCCGTATATTGGGATTGGAATGCCGCCATTGCCACTCTTTCCGGAGAGAAAGGCATCGAAAATCTACAGAGCTTTCTCAAAACCAATGCCGCCGGATTGGGAAGCGGACCTCACCGAGTAATGATTACTCTAGCTTCGGATGGAACTTTGGGTTATCAGACATCACCTCTTCCAGAAACACACATAAATAATCTACACCCCGAATCCTTACCGAGCCCGAACTCAGATGATCTGGATTCAGTTGGAAAGGGTAAGGTTGTTGTGCAAGATCCCCTGTACGACATACTTCTTGATAGTCAGAAGACAGCGAAATCCGAGTTCACTCATTATAAGACCACTTTTAGAGACATATATAATTCCGCACGAAAAAGAGCTCAAATAAATCCAGGTGAGAAGAAAGAAGTACTTCTTGTCAACGAAGATGGTCAAGTTATGGAGGGTAGTATTAGTACCCCTTATTTTTGGAGGGATGGAAAATGGGTGACTCCGCCCATTCCAAGCGAGTATGACGCCTCACAAGGTAGCGGCGGGAATGATGGTACGACTAGAAGATGGGCACTGGAAAGGTAATTCTTATCACGAAACTATGACCTTGACCTTGAGCGACCAATGCTAACCGAATTAGAAACCTTGCAATTGAGCAAGTCGTGCTTGTCGATTCACTACTTGACGGTGAAAATTGTTGGATAAGTAACGGCCTTCGAGGCTTCATATCTGGAAAGGTGAAGCTACGTTGAGTTTCATGATACCTTCCTACATATGTAGCTGATCAACTCTACACGAATCCTGCCGGTAATTACTACTCCTTGGAAAGACCTAACCGACTGTTGGCGCACAATTAAAACTTAAACAACTGTACGAATGAGATAAGGAGTGTAGTATATCAACAACACTACAGCATTTGGCGCGCCATTGTACGATGCTCGAGGAACGACCACCTGGATATTAATATCCGCAGTAGTAACGGCTTTCCCGTGTCACTCGTCAATGATGTTCTACGGTGACGTCGTTCTGTGCAACCGAACCTTTATCAATAATAAGTCCCCTTAAGAGTTTCTTAAAGCAGTCTTTCCTTCCAATAGAAAAGATGTCCAAGTACCTACATGTAGGTAGGTATTGGCAATGACGAGGCTAAATCAAGACGTATCACGAGTCACCCGTTGCTTGTACCACGCATTGGGAAGGCAGCATCTTGGGATCTACTGCTTTTTGTGCATCTGCTTCACCTTGTGGGAGGAGTGACTTCCACCTCGTAACCATGGTCTAAGAGTTGAGCAACTTCTAGCTTCACACATCTGGTTGCCTCTTTCTTCCTACCTCGCACAGAAAGTGCGAGGCTGTCAACGAGTGTTTTATAATCGACACTTCACTCCATTTGCTTTTTTCGCCCTCTCTCATCTTTCATCTTTCATCGCCCCTCGTCCTCATTTATCAACTCAGTATCTTTTTCCTGCAATCTATTACCATACATACATTTAGTAATTCCATTCTCAGCAAGACACCAACCATCATCCACTCCCAACAAGACGCGTTATCAAAATACCTAGAACTAACCTAGAAGTCATCATGAATTCCATCTACTCCGTTCAGAACAAGATCAAGCAGGAGCTGTCTCTGTCCAAGGTCAAGGCCATTCAGAATAAGAACTACAAACGTCATGGCACCAAGTCCTATGTCTACCTGCTAAACCGGTTCGGCTTCCAACCTACCAAACCCGGCCCCTATTTTCATATCGACAAGGTTAGACAGCATGGCATTGTCCCTGAGGAGCTGAAGGCCGCCCTTGGAGGCGTCATACATACAGAGCGAACACTAGTCAAGAAGGCCGGTCCTGGCGATGATGATCAGACCGGTGATGTCACTGCCGAAGACCAGCAGAATGACTCCATGTATGTCTGCAAAGTCGATATTGGCAGCCCTCCTCAGTCACTATTACTCGACTTCGACACTGGTTCTGCTGATACTTGGGTTCGTGAAGATCGTTCAATCCTATACCTATTTTGAGCTGACATTGGCATCAGGTTTGTTCGACCCTTCAGGGCAAGTCTGCTAACTCGGGCCACAACGTCTTTGACCCCAAGAAGTCGGAGACCTTCAAGAAATTGACTGGGAAGAAGTGGAAGATCCAATATGGAGATGGATCGACTGCGTCTGGTGACTGCGGCAGCGACACTCTTGTCGTAGGTGGTCTATCCATCAAGGACCAGACGATCGAGTGCGCGACCAAGCTGTCCCGACAATTTGCCCAGGGTACCAGCGATGGCCTGCTTGGCCTCGCCTGGGGCAAGATCAACACAGTCACAGATTCTGGTGTGCCCGATCCCCAGGCAACACCTGTTGAGAACATGATTGACCAGGATGATATCCCCAAGGAATCAGAGCTTTTTACTTCAGCGTTTTACAGCACTCGTGACAAGGATGCCGAGTCATTCTATACCTTCGGTTATATCGATCAGGACCTCGTCCAGAAGTCTGGTCAGGACATTCATTGGACTGAAATTGACAACTCGGAAGGATTCTGGTCATTCTTGTCAGAGTCAGCATCGGTCAATGGGGAGAGCATCGATCTTAGCGGCAACACCGCCATTGCTGATACCGGTACCACTCTAGCACTCCTATCGGACACGGTTGTCGAGAAGATATACGATCAAATCCCTGGCGCATCCTATGATTGGCTCAACCAAGGCTACATCTTCCCGGTTATTGTCAAAGCAGATGATATCCCTGAAATCAAGGTGGCTGTGGGCGACCAGGAATGGCTAATCCAAAAAGAAGACTTGGCCTTCGCCCTCACGGATGACAAGCAGAGTTGGTATGGAGGTATCCAAAGCCGCGGCATGATGCCGTTCGACATTCTTGGCGACACGTTCCTGAAGAGTGTCTATGCTGTAAGTTCTTTTCTCTTACCCATATTGTTTTTTTCATTCTAGTTTCCGGACTGAGCTTATTGACCTAACTTGTTATACAACAGATCTGGGACCAAGGCAACAAGCGCTTCGGTGTAGTACCCAAGATTCAAGAGACACAAAATCTCGACCCGCCCCCTGACAGCTCTGACTCTGATGGTGGAGACAAACAAAGAGTCAGCAGCATTGATCTCCTTGCTGCTGATGCTATTTGAATGGGACGTTCCGCGTGTCTATGGGGGTGCACTTGAATGGCTAGTTTCAAGAATTGGGCATAAGAGTCGGGGGTCGTAATGCTTCTAACGTTTCTTTGAGTTCTAAGATTGTGTTTTGTTAGTGGTGATAGTTCGCTGGTCTCCCTAGATAGAATGGAATTGCCGCATTATTACCCTATTTCTTGGTCACTGCTAGCTCGTACTGAATTTGGAATCGTCATATCAGCTGGCATGATTTGGCCGTCTTGAACATATGATTCACGCGATCCCTATGACCTTAGCTGAAACATCAGCTTCCCGAACCTGGCTCGATGATAACTATGGGTCCATGATGCCTACCCCTGAGAGTTAGTCAATCCTCCAAGTACTCATTATCAATGTTCCCTTTGTATCGGCAATTGTCATAGGCAGTGACGCAGCAGGTCGAGAAAATTAAGTGACTTGCGGTCTTCCATGGCCATTCGAATTAAATTAACCTATATATAACAGTCCCCAACGCCTTCAAGTGCATGCATAAACTAACTACATCTAACGCTACGCTAGAATCGAGACGAGACATACAATACCTCCTTAGCAGAAGAGAAGGATACGTTGGTAGATATTACATAAATAGCCCAAATATATCAAGTCACAAATATATATCCACGGCGAAAGGGAGTCCTGGGAAGGGATTCTGGGGAGTGTAGATAATATAGGTTTTCCTACGTCCGCGACTGACCGCGCTACCTAGTCACACTCTCGTGTCTTGCCCTGTATTGTCTCTCGTCTTGCCTTCCCATTGCCTTTCGACCTCGCATATTTGCTTGTATGGTTGGGTTCGGTAGTGAACTAAGCTCTTCTCCCTCTCTCTTCCCCCTTTAGCTCGACCGTGCGTTCGTGATGACTGTCCCTAATTACTACCACTGATTCTTTTTTTCTCTTCCGATGACCCGGCATTTTGCTCCAACGAAAAAAGTCTCCACCAAGTAACATGCGATGGATGAATCTTCCTCTAAAGCCAATGGCTCGCTTATCATGCGGAGAAAAAAAGCAAATGGAGTGAAAAAAAGAAAAAATCACAAACTCCACCGAACGCCTATGCGGTATGGACCCTCCCAAAGTCACCGAAAAAGCACAATAAAAGCCAGAGCCGAAAGAATCGAAAAAGGGGATTTGCACAGACGCAATGGGAGATGAAGCGCCTCGTTCTCGTGAAGAAGAAAAAAGATCATGTCTAGGACAAGTTCGGATCAGGAAAGCTCTCGTAAGGTTATTATAAAATATGATAACCTTGTGCATCGCCGATAGGAATCCGAGGATGCGAGGTTCAAAGTTTCAACACTTGTAGTAGATTAATGCCCAAAGCAATGATACCGATTATACCGAATACCCCAAGCTTCGTTCGCAAAGACGTAAAATAGCGAAGTGGTCCTCTGCTTTAACCAGCTGATTAAAGCCAAATGTGTTTGAGGCCACCATATTGAAATAGCTCACTGTGGGTAATAGACGACACCGGGACCTGGAGGGGAAAAGTAATAGCCATCCGGGTTCGGAGGAACCATACCATTCATGCCAACCACTCCACCAGGCATTGGATAGCCTTGCGGTGTCGGATACGATGGGTACGAGGACACAGGCGGCAATTGAGACGCATCGTAGTAGTATACCATGCCATTGACCTCCTGAGCAACCAAATTAGAGCTCGGCGTATTCTGTCCATTTGGCTGGCTGCTGGGGGTTTCGCCCTGTGGCTGAGCTTGTTGGCCTCCTGGGACGAAAGCGGGCGCCGTGGCGGATGGGGCTAACGTGCTAGGATAGGACGTCTGAGGGTAGTAATAGCCCTGTTGTTGCATTATCGGGTAGGGTTGGTAGTAGTTTTGTTGGCCGAATTGATTTGGCTGGAAGGGAGCGGCATGAATGGCACGCTCCGGAATTTGTGAGAGGGGTGTTCCTGTCGAGTGTTGGGAAGGGTATGAGGGGTGGCGTGTATGAGACTCTTGGCCCAGGTTAGTAGACACTTGTACCGGAACCTGTTGATGGAAAGCCTGTTGATATGGTTGGGACGAGTTATGCTGCATCTCTGGTGACTCGATGCCGGCCACCGAGACAGTCTTCTGGGGCCGAGGCTGATGCATAGGAATAGGAACCGATCGATTCTCCTGGAAATGCGGCTTCTGCATTAGAGGCTGTGATTGCGGAGCTGGGAAGTCATTGATAATAGGTTGTCCAATTCCATGTGGTCCCTCTCCCGGCGCACCATCAACGACGGGAAGCTGCTGCTCGGTCCGAGCTTGCGGAGGTAGTCTGACAATCGGGCGGCTTGTGTCGTATGGCATCGGGGGACGTGACATGGTAGAGCCGGTTGGAGAGACGATATAATCCCTACCCAAGTCGGGGGCAATAGAGGATCGTCGGCTCAGAGCAACACTAGGAGTGTATGCGCTACCTGCATACACACTTCCCCCAAACACGCTTGTCCGCCTAGAGAAACCGCCAATAGAACCAAGTCCAGATCTTGGCTTGCCTCGTAACCGTTGGTTCGGACGCATTGCTCGGGGGATAAAGATAAAAGATCTATCTGTAGCCGGAAAGATATACCGCGGAGGGTTGTCTGGTAAAGAAATTCGGACTGGCTTGTCACGTCTTAACGGCGGCCGATGATCTGGCAATTTCGTGTACTGTCGTACTTGTATGCCAGGAAAGATAATTGCCTCTTTAATTCCCGGGAAGAACACCCTGACCTGTACATTACCAACATACTTCTCCGTAGCCATCTGCCTATTAATTGGTTGAGCACTGGGAGGACACGTCGGAATAAAGCCATCGCCATTTGGTGGGCCATCGTCAGTAAACGAAGGTCTTGGTTGCTGAGAGTGTACAGGTTGCGCAACCACATCGTGCATATCGTGGGCCCAAGGCCCGTTGGTCGTAGGATCGGCCGGACTATGTACAGGATGACTAAATATGTTAGTAAAAGGGACGACAGATGGCTGCTGACGTAGAGCGGCATACTTGATAGGAGCGTAGGGGCCACCAATACCACCACGGCCTCTTCCTCGACCGCCCCTTCCAAATGGGCGGAAACCATTCGCAGATGGTCCGGCATGTCTGTGGTCATGCATGAAGAAGGCTCCTCGGTTAGGGACGAAAGACGGATCCTCGTCTCGCTTGCGCCTGTATTCATCGTGCTCCCTACGTCGCCGATCGGTGGAGGGATCGTATGAATGGTCCGCGTTCGTAGCAGCGGAGTTTGAACTAACGACTATAGGAGCCGAGGATTTGGACTGGGGCTCGGATGTCTCCTCGAAGTTCATCGCTTGTACTGGGACAGCTTCATCCGAGATATTCATGCTATTCAGCATAAATTCGGTGTCGGACACGGCATTTTGGGCGACCTTTCTGGCACCCTTAGTAGGCGGGCTGCCGGAAGACTTGGAATGTGTCCTCTTCACGCTTCCATTACCATTGGCTGTTTGGTTGGACAATTTCGGTGCAGCGGGTGTCGTCGGCGAAGCCTCATCGACGTTACTGGTATCACTATCATCTGCGGGATCGGGGTCCTCGGAAGCCATCGATCCATCAGTCAACGAGTCATCGTCAAGTTCCAACTGTTCATGGCCTCCCTCATCCTCTCCTTCGTCCTCGACCCGGCGGCGGCGGCCGATCATCTTTCGTCGTGGGACGGCGGGTGCAGCAGCTGCCATTTTGGATATCGTGTGCTGTCGGAAATGCGCTCACAAGCGTATGGGGTAGATGGAGGAATTCGAAGCCGGATAGAGACGGACTCAAAGCTTCCTAGAAGAGCTGTCGGCGGTGGTTGGGCACGACGTGGGCGTCGTGATGGATACGGATATCATACGTCGTTCGGATTGGCGGGCGAGATATCGGACGACGGGCTTCCTGAATGAACAAAAACCTAGAGGCGAAATAACCGCCTGCGGTGCAGAAAAGAAGGGAAGTGCTGGTGAAGAATGAAAATCAATTAAAAATCCAGTATGCCGTATTTTTCCTAGGATCGATCCTTTTATTTTTTTACCCCCCAAAAAGCGACAGAAGGTCTCTGTCCCCGTCCAGCTAAGTCGCTAATAAGTCGGACAAAGCAGGACAAGAAGACGGAGAGGGTAGAAGACGTGAACGGAGAAAAATAAGAACAACTTTTTTTTAATTAGAAAAAAAGGCCTCCAGGCTTGTGAAGATGAACTACACAAGCTACGACGGAGGTGTATTTTTTGTGATTTTATTATTTTTTCTAGGTGATGTAGTGTCAAGGAGGGCTTTTTTGTTGGACGGGGAGAAGCCAAGCCAAAAGGTTTAATATTTTGGAAGTTCGAGGTCAGGTAAGGATTCAGGTAGGCTTGCTTTGGTTTGGTGTAAGGTTGAGGTAGTAGCAAATAGTGGATTTGTGGTGGAGACTAACAGTACGGTACGGTAAGTACCTTGTCTGTCCGCTGAAGGTAGGACAAAGTACAGTAGGTAGCGTCGTACCCAAAAATGCGTGGAGCGGAGTCCAGAATCAGTGCTTAAAAAAGTGAAAAGGCGCCTATTCAGTGCTGATGGTGACCTAATAATTCCATAGGAAAGAACCGTCCATGTGTGTGGTCTGTGCATATATCCCTGTCCTCTTATAAGATTGGACCAATGGGCTGAGTTTCAATTGTTTGAGACCTTGGCAGCTTCGATCCATGGACCGGATGGATCCACGGATACTTTGGTACAGATTCGGTACCCTTGTACCTTGTACTTTATCAATGAAGTTTTAAATGTCTTTCCATTGTTTGTTTCACGAGAATTCTTTGCTGTCTCGTCGTCAAAAAAATAAAAAAATATTATTATATAATTACATAATATAGTACTCTTAATCAATTCATTATCATTATTTATACATTAAGGCATGCAATTCATCATTCTTTTGTCTGTCTATTATATACCATGCTGATCAAGCTACAGATTACTTTTCTCCATCTTCATTCTGCATTTTTATTAGCTGGAGTGAGAGAGGTGCGGACCATCCAACAGTTCTCTTTTCTAAACTACTTAACCTACAATATCTCTTCTTCAATTACATACATATGTATTGATACATTGATATATCCAATCCGTATAGTACGATGATGCATCGCATACCTTAGGTATGTACCGAAGGCGCACGTACGGTACTGTGTGCGTGCCACTCGTCCGCTGGCCTTCAAAACCCCTACCTACATGTATGCCATAAACAGTCATCTTGCCCAACATACATGGTCCGTCTACATACTTCATACATACATATATACAACATATGCTACTCACATGGAGCGGAGGTACCTCTCCTCCTCCCTACATATATGGAATCACCCACTCACGCGCAGCCAGTCGCCGAGACGCCTCCGCATGCAGAAATCACGTCCAAATCATCCGAGTACAACTGTAATGTACAGCACAGTCCAATTTCTATTCACCACGTCCACCAACCACTCTTTACACGTATCGCTGCCATGAATCACTACCCGTATCATCCCTGCACCCCTTGGTCAACAGGATCTTCAAATTTCCACTCTCGCCTCGTAACTAATATTTTAGGAATCACATTTGGCTCGGTCTATTTTGTATGGAAAATTGTAAGGTCTGGCAGGGCATGAAGAAAATATTAGCACCGTATTGCCGTTATCCGCCCGTCTTTCACTGGGAAGAACCACATTAGTAAGCTAGGTATCTACTAGGCATCCAGCCTATCGCCGTTACTCTTAGGTATCCGTCTCCGGTATCGCCAATCTGCTGTCATACCTGACTGGACGATTCTCGATCAGGCTTGGTCGTTATCAGGCCGTTCGGTGGTGCAAGGTATTCCTTTTTACGTACAATTACTGAGGCAGTTCCCTAATACACACGTCCGCCAAGTACCAATTCACGATGTTTGTTTACCTTCCACGGCCGTCAATTCCTAATTGCCAAAGCAAGGAGCCAATGAACTCGAACGTGTCGAGCGTTACGAGACCGATGGGCGAATCCACTACGAGTCTACTACGCCTTTGCTGATCTTGCCGTTTTTACCGCACGTAAGACCCAATGCCGGCCTTGGAAGTATGTATGTCGTGGCCTATCAACAGCGCTCGCTCAAGCTTAGCGCAAGCGCGATCCTACGGCCGCTTCTTTGGACCCGATAGGTAGAATCGGCCGACGTGGAATCGGGACTCTGTCCAACTAACCCTACAGGTGAAGAGAAAAAAGTGGTCTCGTGGCTATGGTTACAGCGTTGATTTGCTTGCATCGTGCTGTTGTAGACTCTTTGATTATGACTACCTAGGTATGAAATATGTTTACTCGCGAGTAATTTACTATTGATAGGACCAAGTGTTTATTTTCCTAGCCAGTACCTTGTCCGAAATATCTCATTTTGTCACATTAGGGGCTGGACATCGTTAGATGAAGGTAACAATATCTTATACTAGGTCGCGATTAGGAGAGGGATGAAATGCCTTCCCGCTACATGATTCTGGCCATTTGCCTGGCAATCAATAATGTTTAAGATGCTAATCGGAGCCCGTAGAAGAATCTTCATATGTAGGTATAAAAGGTATATGAAAATCAGTTGTGGTTACTGCTGGTTGGGCCTAACTTGGCTGCGAGTGACAATCATTAATGAAACAACAATCAACACAGCCGAAGACACAACACGTCAGGGGGTATCGCGGTAAGTATTTTTATTGGCTAGGTTGTTCGACTTGTCTAGGCTTTGCTGATGGATAGGTTGAGTTATAAGTCGTCATAATTTACCTTATATGTGTATTGACAAGGTAGCATAGGCATCCTCGATACCGTAAAAGGTATTCCGTTATGTCTCCTACATACCTAGGTAGTAACGACAATACAACAATACAGCGGCTGCCCCCACGAAGCCATACTTCACAGACCGCTGACAAAAGTTAAAATACCATTCTATCGAAAAGGCCGCCGGTGCTTGCTAGATCAGATTATGACGGTTCCAATCACGCGTATATCATCTAAACAGGGGAGCTAAATAATATTTGATGATAATAGAAGCATGACTAATATACCTGGTAAAAAGGAGTTTGCCCTCTCGTGAAGTTTATAAGGTAAGTGCGCAATTGACTCGTGAATAAGCGTGGCGCTTCGCTGAAGAGACCACCCTATATTAGTACGCGTAAAAAAGGGGGTGTGCTGACATGTGGTATGTCAGATATTCATTTAAGAACGATGCTTGAGGGACACCATCTTCCGAGCAAGCCAGAATATACTTCCGCCCACGTGTTGAGACTGTGAAAGATCAGAGCCACAACCACCTACCTGTTATGGGCATCTTTAATCTTTATATAGCATCCCGTCTTTCTTTTAACCGCAAGATTTCTGCCTCAACAATTAGACGGGAGCGAACACATGACAACGCCGCTTGAGAGTTCTTTATGCCTTGAGACATTGGGTCTGGCATAGGGGCCATTATTAGGTAGGTATGTCTCGGTCAAGGTTCCACAGGTTCTGATGCGGCAGCGAGGGTTCGAGGACCAAGTCGGCCGTACACGGAGATGAAATTGATGGGCAAGCCACAAGCTATTTTCGATCGGAGCTTAGATGCGATCAACCTCGGATATGGCGAAAGGAGAAGCTCAAATATTTGGATATGGCTTCCAAATCACTCCGAAGTATGTCGTGCGACGGTCGAGTATACAATTGCCTCCCAGCCAATATTGGAGATGTCCACGAATAAGAGGCAAAGAGGAAGTTTTGGCTGGATCATCATGCGAGTCAATTCAACCAGCATACCTGCTATTATAACTTGGATTTTAGGGGTGGAATCGATAAGACGGATCTGTGATACTTGCATGTTCAGTTCAACTGAACTCTGTAACGATTGTCCCAGACCACTGATATCATTAGACAAATTCGAGTCTCGGCTTGGTTAGCAGGGGATAACGTCCTATATATATTAGTAGGAGGGAAGTGCAACTTATGGTTGAGTACTACTTAGACCACTGGTAGCATACAGAATGGGTTGTGCGACTATAACCAAGACAGACATATATGTGCCTTGTGGTGGTAATTGGGTTGTCATGGTAGAGAGGCGTCTGCTAGGCGGCAAGCCGCGTCATGAAGTCTTGGACATGATGCAAGATACGAGTAGTTGAGAGGTCACGTTCGGGTTCAATGCATCAGTAAAGCCGAACCTAGTGCCTAGACTTCTTTCACCCTTCTATCCTGACGATGACCCCTCTTAGATGAACGAACTTATTGTGAACTGACATCTGAGTAATTACTAGATGAAGTTATATTCTCTTCTGCCTTGACTTAAAATTGGATGTATTATGGACAGGGAAGTTCGGATACACCGGGGTAGAAATTGACCGAGCTTGTCACTACGTCATTCTTGGTCTAGGCACGGGCAGACGTGGAAGTATCTATCCTCGTGCTGCTGAACCTGCACTTTGCCGTCATTTTCGTAGTACATAATTTGCATATACATGTCTACTTGGGTACATGTGTAAATACCCGTGAACCTGTCAGCGACGTAGCATTACATGTATGTTGATAACTTCTAGCGCTGTATTCGTCATTACCTCGCAGCCTGGAGGGGATTAGTAGCCTCTGAATTTCTGGAATACTCCCTGAGGCGAGTTTTTGATGACTACCTACTAGGTGGATTAACTGAGAAATACACACCTGAGACGCTTGAATTTTCTACTAGAATGTATTCGTCAAGTAGGTGCCTGTTGGTATCAAGCCTGAAACTTCGCAAACAGCGAAAATAGTCACTGTATGTTTAGCATCAATGCACCGTGTACTGTGCTAGTTTTTATGTAGTATGGATTAGTGAGCCAAGAAAGTTTAGGTGACAGGTTAATGGCAAATACATACACATTTAAAGGTAAGAAAGGTACTTAGCTGTACTTAGCTCTCGGGTAATTGTTTGTTTGTACTAGTTAAGCGGTGATAAGAAATTACTGCACCATCGATAACAGCCTCACTTTGAAAACCCCACACTGTATCCAGGTATCTAGGTACCTAGGTAGCTTTAGAGCATGTTTCGGCGCGCCTTATTTGTTAAGACCACCGCTGCCCTTGACTTTCTTAGGTACATAGTTAGGGTACTTAGTGGAGCGTAAGCCCACCTCCGCTTGCTAAACTCACTTTTCCCCATATCCAATAGGTGGTTTGATTGGCAGGTTACGAGGAAACTTATCTGCCTGCAGTGGCCAATTGCCGCCCTCGTCGAGCTAGTAGGTACTTAGGTACGTGCACACATACGTATGTACTTAGCTGCTTAGCTAGCTGCCTGGTGTATTTATGGTTTTCTACTCTTCCTTACTTCCTCAAGTTAACCTCACCTACACATACCGAAATCAACATCACCCAGCAATACCTGAAGTCGCATTACAAAAAAAAAATAGGTGCAGCCTAGCGAACGGCGCAATTGAACATTTGCGTCCGTAAGTATATGTAAGTAATATTCAACTTTCGTGGGCATAATCGAAACAACCTTCCCCTCCTGGGAGTCCTAGGTATCTCCTAGGTAGATCAGCGGCGTTCTTACCTTCGGACCGCCTCTTTCCCTCCCCCCCAAAGCCTAAGGTTTCCTAGGGCGGACTCCTAAGGTTCTCACTACCTAAGGTGCCTTTTCTCATTAAACTCATTAATGCCGTCATCCCCTCACTACCCAGGTACACAGAAACCATTGAATCTTCCATTTCTACGACGGTCCCCTCCATCAACTTTTCACCTTTCATCTTCATTTTCACTTTCCACTATTCAATTTCATCAATTTTTGTTGGGCGCCATGCGTCATTTGTAATCTATGTACACTACTCCCTCCTTCGCCGACGACCTTTTTACGCTTTGCACCCTGGCGCCTCTTTGTGTTTAGACCAGCCCTTGATTGAGGCCACGATTGATACCTACCGGACCATTGAAGCTGACCGCCTAAATCCAGGTGGCCCTGTACTACACTCCCTCCGCAACTACAGTGCAGTAGGGTAGGGTACATACCGAACAACAAGCAACTATACCTATCGCCGATAAGCGATCTTGAACACCTGACACTTTAGTAATCTTGGGATTGTCCTAGCCTCCTAGGTATGTTGCTAGTATTATTCTAGCTCTAACTCTCTTTCTCCTACCCTCTTCCCACTATCTTGCTACACCTCCTTCATCCTACCCTCCCTACTATGGTGCCCTTGAGTTTGCACCACTTCCGATCATCAAACTCAACTTAATAGGGCACCTATGGTTATCATTGCCTTACCGCTTCATTGGCGGACACCCGATCCCTTCATTAATTTTTTTATCATCTCTCCCAACAAATCGTTAAACTATTGATACTGATATTGTTATCGTCCCCTAGTTTATCGGTCAAGATGGCATCGTCATCATCAGCCACGCCGGAGAGCCTTATTACTCTGAAGGTTAACTTCGATGGTGTAACTCGTCGATTTAAGCTACCCCTTAAGGATTTGGTTATTTCCACATTGGAAGACAAGGTGAGTTGCATCATTCTACAACCTTGTAGCATAGAATCCCCGACTCGTCGATCAATCCACCTTCAGTATGACGGACTATCGGTGCTAGTCCATCTTAAGTAAATAGTTACTAACATCGCATTGTTCGTTAGCTTCGTGCTTTCTTGCAGATCCCTTTTGGGACTTCTGCTATGTTCGAGCGTTATTCCGATTCGGCAGCCTCTTTCGTTGTCCTTGACCAGTCTAATGTCCCTGCGTACAAGCAACTTTACCGAGCTGCCAAAGCCAAGCAAAAGTTAAAGCTACGAATTACTACCCGGACTAGACCTGAACCCAAACCCGAATACAAGCCTGAACCTGAAGAAAATAAGGTTCCCAAGCCTGTAACTGTCGAAGATGAGGTTGAGGCTCAGTCAAAGGAGGTTTTTGAACCTACCGCTCGTGTTCCTTCGCCCGTTGCTATCCCGTCACCCCCTCTACCAATTTCGGAACCGGTCCCAGCGTCAGTTCATAGCGAGGATTCTGTTGGTGTGATAGACACCATTCCCGTGTCGGACATTCATTCGAACTTGCCCGATTTCATTAAGCTGTGGCGTACACATGGTATGCCCAGAATCCACCTTAGACGAGACGGTGAGGGTAACGAAGTAGTTGACCTGGTTGGCTCTCCATCTTCGAATGAGATGCCAGCATCAATCAACTCTGATGCACCAGAGTCGGCCGTTTCTCAAATAGTGGATCAGCTTCATGACACCATCAAGACGAGAACAGTACTAGAGCGATCTATCGCAGAGGCTCAAACCTTCAAGGATGAGATAGCGACCGTACTCAAGGAGAAGAAAGAAGCCGACATGGCCGAGGCCCTGGCTGTACCCAGCTGCCCTAAGCGACCATTTACTGTTTGCTGTAACAGTTGCGACCGAGCTGTGCCGGATGCTCATTTCCACTGCTCCATCTGTGATGATGGTGATTTTGATCTCTGCCAAGAGTGTGTTAATCAAGGCATTACTTGCTATGGCGATGGTCACTGGCTCATCAAGCGAACTATTAAGGACGGCGAGATCAACTATAGCACCACCTACGTCAATCCCAAACCTCCTCGACCTCAAGCCGCCAAGGAAGCTGTTAAGGAAGTGCCGGCTCCTACAGTAAGCCTTCCTATTAGACCCGCTGAGGGCTCAAATTGGGCAACAACTTGGGCACATTCTCACAACGATCGTACTTGCAACTCCTGTGTTCAGGATCTTCCCGGAGAGAATTTCCTTCACTGTACAACATGCGATGACTACGACCTCTGCAAGAGCTGTTTCGCGAAGGACAAACATGGCCACCATCCTGGACATGGATTTACCCCTGCTGTGAAGGGTACGACCTTCGATACGTCCGTTTCCTTGCGTTTGTCGCCTGGCCGAAACGCTAGCCACAATGCCATCTGCGATGGTTGTGACAAGTACGTGAGAGGTATTCGACACAAGTGCCTCGATTGCCCCGACTGGGACTATTGCTCGGAGTGTGTTCAAAATGCCAATTTCATTCATCCGGGTCATCGTTTCGTACCTATCCACGAGCCCTTAACTGATCGCCCGCCTCATCCTGCCTCCCGTATTACGCACTACGGCATCTGCTGTGATGGACCACTCTGTGTGGGAACCCGTGCAGGTTCGAAGTACATTGTCGGTATCCGATATAAGTGTGCTGTCTGCCACGACAAAGACTTCTGTGCCAACTGTGAGGCTAGCCCCTCTAACACGCACAACAAGACACACCCCTTGATCAAGTTCAAGACTCCGGTCCGCCACGTTAGTGTAACTACCACCGGCGAGCATGAGGATGGCCAGCGCCTCCCTACGATGGGTGACCGCGTCCCCCAGGTCTATCAGACCCGCTCAACAAGCACGGCCGTCTCAACCCATGAGAGTATCGCGGCCACACCAGTACAAACTGTAGTCGACGTGCAACCTACGGAGCAACAACCATCAGAACCCGAAAAGAAGGAAGATGAGGTAAAGACAGAAACTTCCGTAGATGCGGAGGTAGCAACCTTGGTTGAGAAGCAGCCGGAGCCGGAGCAAGAACCAGAGCCAAAGGCCGCTAACCTCGTCGCTATCTTCCTGCGTGACACCGTCGCTGACGGAACTGTTCTACCCCCGAACCACACCTTTGAACAAGAGTGGGTTCTCCGAAATGAGGGTTCAACTGCATGGCCAGCTGGCTGCTCAGTTAAATTTGTCGGCGGTGATTACATGGGAGCTGTTGATCCTACCCACCCTGCTGGTATTCACGAGTTAGTCTCGGCTTCCGAGTCAACGGTCTGTTACAATGCACTTAAGCCAGGCCAAGAATTCGCTTTTACTGTGTTGATGCGTACTCCCGACCGGGAAGGCAAGGTAATCTCATACTGGAGATTGACTACCCCTGAAGGAGACAAGTTTGGCCACAAGTTATGGTGCGACGTGAATGTTCAGGCCCCCGCTCCCAAGGCCGTTGCGGCGGATGTCCCGGCTCCCAATATGACCGAGAGCCAGATGATCATCCCCAAGTTGGAGCACGAGTCTCCATCTTCCAGCATGCATGAGATTGCTCAGTCTGAAGCTGAAGTAGAAACCGAGGTGGCCGAGACAGATAGCCTCACGCAATCTGCGCACGAGGAAGAGGAAGATGATTTTGAGGACTGCGGCGAGGATGAGGAATGGGCCGAATCGGACAGTGGGTTTATGACAGATGAGGAGTATGATATCCTCGACGCGTCCGATGAAGAATACCTATCGGAGCAGCGCAAGTCAGTATCTAAAAAGTAAAGTGCAGATAAAAGTGAAGCTGCGAGATAACCTGAGTCTGTCTTGGCCCTAGGAGTCCCAGGAGTCCTAGGAATCGGCATAGCAGGACAAGTTCGGGAACGGCTTGATGGATAGCAGGGGCGTTATTTTAGTGACAAATCGCTTTGCCTTTTACCTTCAATGGCGTCTCTTCGGAATGGAATTTACTCAACGGTGCCTTTATTTCATTTTTCTTTTCCGGCTACGGGGTTTTCATGACCTCTACGAAATACCACCCGCAACTCACTCATTAGTTAGAGAAATAGGAACAGATTGACATCCGTAGGGGCTGTAGGGTAATTTCTAGTAGCTTAATTTACACGATGTTTTTTTCTTACTAACATATGATATCGGCCGTATTTAAATATTTTAAATACATTGGTGTCGGTGGTGCTGGACCACTTGAGCGTTTAAAGGAGGAAGTGAATGCTTCCCCTTGGAAGGTACCTAAGCTACCTACCTAGGGTAGGTATGTACTGTAGGTATGTGCTGTAGCTAGGTGTCTTGATTACGACGACGTGAGTCGATTGACCCCACCTTCAGGTTATAGTAGCTGCATTTCTCTAAATTCAGCCGCGAAACACTAGAAGGGTCCCCCCACACGAGACCCGGATCCACTGATATTCAGGCCGTTTACAGGGGTTAGTTACAGGTGAGGATTAGCGCAAGAATTAGCTAAAATGTAGAATGTTACCAATGCTACCAATGTTACACAGATTCATTTTTTTGGTGCAAGTTGTCCTCTTAGAATGGCCTAATAGAGTGGATTAATAGCTGTCATTTTCGTTAACCTTAACTTTTTTACCAGTTACAACCTTTTTCTTCGACCAATTCGATTTTTCGATTTCGTTTTCGACTTCGACGTCTATTCGACCAATTCACCTCGAAAGGTCATTTTCGGAATTCGAATTAGAAAACCGATGCCGTTCTAGCGCTACCCCAGTCCAGACGTCTCGGCGAAGTGAAGCCTGCAGCGCGTTCGAGAAGTTCCGAATCGCACACGAGACCAACCTGGATAGAAAACACCGAGGTCCGCAGTCAAGATGAACGGTTATAACGAGAAAAGTCACTACGATGACGAGCCCGAACCTAGTAGTTTCGTAAAGGCTTTTGATGCTTTCCGTAAGTGCGCGCGCTTCACTATCTTATCCCTTGCTACTCTCAGTGAGAGAAGCTAGGGTCAAAAGTCCACAAGCTGACTGGTGATGTTCCTTCTACCTAGCGAAGTCGAAACCTCAATACGTAACGCGCACATCGGGCGGTGGAAAATGGACGGTCGTCATGTCGGTCGTATCCTTCATACTCCTATGGTCGGAACTTGCGCGGTGGTGGCGCGGCGAGGAAACGCATACGTTCGCGGTCGAGAAGGGTGTGGGACACAGTATGCAGATTAACCTGGATATTGTGGTTAAGATGAAGTGCAAGGATCTACACGTCAACGTACAAGACGCCGCCGGCGACCGCATTCTTGCTGCCTCGCGGTTGCAGGAAGATGCTACGAGTTGGGGCCAGTGGGTTGATGCGAAGGGTGTACATCGATTGGGTAGAGATAGCCAGGGACGTATACTTACAGGCGCTGGGTGGCACGAGGAAGGTTTTGGCGAGGAACACGTTCACGATATCATCGCGATGGGACGGAAGAAGGCGCGTTGGGGGAAGACGCCTAGGCTTTGGGGTGCTGAACCGGATAGTTGTCGTATTTATGGAAGCTTGGATTTGAATAAGGTCCAAGGTGATTTCCACATTACAGCGAGAGGACACGGATATGCGGAGATGGGGACGCATTTGGACCACGGTGGTTAGTATAATCCCCCTTTACCTCCCCTTCGGCGGTAGGTTTTGCAGAAGACTGATGCTAACTCAACCCATTGCAGCTTTCAACTTCTCGCACGTTATTTCGGAACTTTCGTTCGGACCGTACTACCCGTCTCTCGTGAACCCTCTCGACCGAACCATCAACTTCGCTGACGCCCACTTCTACAAATTCCAATATTTCATGTCGGTAGTACCCACGATATACAGTGTACAACGGGGATCATCATCAGCTTCAGCCGACCGCACCATCTTCACAAACCAGTACGCCGTAACAGAGCAAAGCAAAGAGGTTAACGAACGTTTTGTCCCTGGTCTGTTCTTCAAGTACGACATTGAGCCTATTATGCTACATGTCGAAGAACGCCGGGACGGGCTACTCTCTTTTGCTGTTAAGGTTGTGAATATCCTAAGTGGTGTCCTAGTCGCCTGCCATTGGGGCTTCACTATGAGTGAATGGCTTAGGGAGGTTATTGGTCGTCGTCGTAGGAAGCAGAGTGAGGGTGTTATTGGTGCGAAGGGTGATTATGACGAGTAAAAGAACGCCATCACGACTGTGTAGTGTGTACTACTAGCCCGGACGAGGATTGGAAGCCGGGTACTGGATGGGCGAAATCAAAAGTGGGCGACAACGATGGAATGGAAGACGATTGATCTGGTTTCGGCATCCTATCTGGGTACATCTTTTTGTAGAACCTTCACGGAGTTAAAGGAACAGGGGTAAAGGAGAGTTCGGTATATAGCGTCAACACGAAAACGCCTGCAATGATTGATTTCGACGAATTTGTGTCTCTTAACCTTTGAATATGTCTTCCCCTCCTTTACTATTCACATGTTAAGTTTAGGAGCGTTAGGTAGTATGGATTCAAGGCCCTTTATAAATGACATCCGGCCAGCAAGGTCCTCAGATGGAACATAACAAAAATATACGAGTTATTCATCGTGATATATCAAGTTTAGTATGTTGATAAATCAAAAGGTATATATTTATATAGATCAGATACGAACTAGATCGCAGATGTCACATAAACACCACTCTTCCAAATTTAAATATTTCCGTTCCAATTCCCATTCCGACTCCTAGAAAAATGTAACCCCTTAAACCCCCTATTTAATGCGTCGTATCCATATTTGAAACGAACGAACCTCTAGAAGAGGTGATTTGTAGCCTTGGACCTTCAAGTTGGTCTTTTGTCAATGCTGTATAATCTATATAAGCAACAACTCCCTGGTAACCAGAGACGGTTTTCAACACACCCGCAATGCAGACTGTAAGACCTAGGCCAGTGAATTCATTCATCATTGCAATAACAGAGCATCCTCATCGAGCCGACCGAACAAGTTTTCGATCTCCTTCTCTACGACCTTCAACTCCTTCGCCAACTGGCCGGTAACCAGGGCGTATGCGTATAAAAGTGCATAGTCCGGTTCCTCCACGGCGACGTCGGTTGGTTTTGAAGTTTTGGGTTTGTTACTATCCTCCTCGGCATTTGGATCTGTACTTGCGTCTCCATTTGAGGTAGGAGTGGCGGGAGCTTTGCCAGTGTCTTCCGTGACGTGATGATTGCCACTGTACTCTTTCCTGAAACGAAAGATCTTACCGAGCAGCTTATCCCGAATGACCATAACACTCGGAATAGCGTCTGTAAGTGGGTATTCAAGCATCATACTTGAAGCGAGTACCTGAAACACGTGACAAATACGAGCGCATAGCTGCGCGCGCTCTTCAGCTGTGTAATATAGCAGCGCCTTCTCGCCAGCGCTTAGCCGGCCGTGCTTCTGCGTCACAAGACTCATAGCATGGAACGCATCAAGTGCGCGTTGCGTCGATGCCATGACGCGACCATACTCCTGGAAGGGGAACGGTCCACGGAGCTCGTATTCATTATTCGCGGACACACGGAGTGTCTGCAGTTGCGATGCGTATCTTTGCATCGCAGCTTGTTCGCCCATTTTCATATAACTAGTAGCGGCGGTATCGTTGCGAAGAAGAATGGCTAATGGACCTCGCTTCCAAATAAGACCCATCTGCAGGTACAAAACAGCCAGACCTTCCTTGAATTTCTGACGTGCAGGCATAGGCCAGATTAGTCGACAGATTATGAGACCCCAGACAATACCCACAGACACAGCAACGACTCTGTGGTAGGCAATAGAACCGATGATGGGATGAATACCGCCCTCGTCATCATCGTCGTCGTCGACTTCTTGCGTGAGCGAATACGCGTATAATGAAGACACGTTGTAGCTTAGCAATATGAAGCGACCAAATGGCGCATTACCGCGATCCACCATTATGTAGAACGCGCCAAACGAGACGAGCCATCCTAAAAAGGCGAGTGCGACGGCATTTCCATTAGAAATCCACCAGTTGACCAAGACAAAAGCAGCTCCCACAATAGTTCCTGTGAAACGAGACCATCCGGTGGTATTTGAGGCGCCTATCGTCATCGAACACACAATCATGAAAGACAGAAGACCCCATTCTCCACGCCAGTGTGTGTATATGGGCCGTGTTTGAGGAATGAAGGCGAACATAGCGTACAAAGTAGCACCAATGCCAACTTTGAGACCAAACCGGACTGCATCACGTTAGAAATTGTTTTAGACCCCCCCAAGGTTGCGGTAACAAAAATAAAAACTCACTGTCATTTCTTGCGAGAAACCTGAAAACCTTTAAAAGACTCCGAGAGCAAAATCGGACGAAATGATCCCATATACCTTCGCCTTGTGGTGCCTGGTCCCAACTGAAAATGCCACGCCGGTTCTTTATAGAATCAGGAATACCCTGAGGTAACTTGGACTGTCTTAGTCGACGAACAGGTTTGATTAGAGATAGTTGCTCCTCGATATCGTCTTTCTTCTTTTTCGACGGGAATTTGATGTGCCGCCAGAAGAGCAACCATTTCCAGGTCCTCTTATTTTGTTCTACAGTATCTCTTAAGTCGTCCAGCGTATCGAGATAAATCTGCATTTCATCCGCAAAACTAAGCAGACTAAATGTGAAATGTCCGCAAGCTGCTGCGACTTCTTCGAAGTCAGCTTGGACTGACTCGGACCTAGTTCTACCTAGCTCAATCGTCTTGTAAATTTCTTCCAGAGCAGCTCCCCTTGCCTGGTTGTATAAACTTATTGCATCCCCAAGACTCTGCTTGAACTGCTCATTAATATTGATCGGCGAGCCTGGAACACCAAACGGCGGTTCTTTAAGCATCTCAGCCATAGTGTGGACAAGAGATTTCATAGACGGGCCAAGACGAGCGATAAACAATTCGAATATATCCGAAGGCGTCCTCAGCGATGAACTAGACGGCGTAAACATGGCGAACGGGTTTTCCTGAGAAGCTTGTGAAGGTGGAGGGTTATCCTCCCGGTCGCTTCGTTCATCGGGAGCCTCATCGATAGGACCAAGAGTGCCAACCCTATTACTACCACTCTTAAGAGTCGCCGATAAAGCTCGACCGAACGTAGGAGAGAAAACATTCGTGGTAGGAGAAACGGCTGAATGGGAAGATGGAGGACCATTAGACACTTCTTTGAGAAGTTCAAATTGGGTATTAGCCGCACTTCTCAATCCACCAAGCGACTGGGCCAAATTCTCCATCGACTTTACTACTGCTTTGTCATGTCTGTAGACCCGCTCCTGTCCCAAGAAATAATATTCATATTTCGATTCTCGCGCGTTCTTGTTCATTTGGGTTAAATTCGAAGCGTATGTAGAGGAAGCTTTCGTAAAAGAGCTTGAGGTGAAATCTTCTTCGGCACCACTCAAGAATCCGCTCGCGATCATAGACAACATCTCACCGAGGGAAGTAGACGCATTCCGCATAGACTTTCGCAATGCTAGTCGCGCGGAAACTGGCCATATGAGCAGATTGACCAACATTGATATCGTCGTAGCCATCATTAGGATCTTGAGCGACATTATAATCTTCTGGTTCGTGAAGACACCGGTGTGAACTGAGTTTTCCTTTGTCACGATGGTGATGATACCAATGGATGCTATACTGGCACCAACGCTGACAAGAGGATTATTGAGCTTCTGTTTAACCCATCCGACAAAACCCAAACCGCCACCAATGAATATCAGGAGAACGAGAGCATATGAAAACTCAACCATGTCCAACACCGAGCCAAAGAGAACCGACGTCGCCATCGATAGCGTTCCGATGAGCATGGCGTAGCAAACGGCGATGATCGCGATAGCAACGGCCTCTATCTGCGAACCTGCCGACCGAGCAGGATGAAAATAGACGGATATTGTGGCCACAATATGTTTCCCGTCCATTGGCCCTAGCCAACTAGCAGCAGGGTGCCAAAATGTGCCCATGCTAGCTATTAGGTATGCGATGGAACACTTGATTGTGCCTCGACCTTTGGGCGAATTTACCCATGCCCATAACTTGTTCGCCGCCACCTGAGTATTAAGTAACATGTTCCATGCCTTCTCCTTCACCGAAGTACCCTCGCCGAGGGCGCGTATGTTGTCGTCATCGCCGGGACCGTCGAGGCTCGGGTATCGCAAGGTAAATTGTCGACGAGTTCGCTCGCCGGTGCCCGGAACGACCCAGGTGCCATTTCGTAGCTTCTGTCGAGGGCGACGCGGCATCACGTCAGTATGTAGGTAACCATCAAGGCCGCCGGGGAATGCATAGAATATGTCGGGAGTAGAGTCGTACACATACAAAGGTGAATGTTCTATAGAGGGACCCGCAAGACCCAGACAAAGAAAAGAGCAAGAAGAAAAGAAACAGACGAAAATTGAACACAATTCGCAAAAAGGGAATTTTAGGTAACTCACGGTCCTAACAGGTACCCTAGCCGGCCGTGGCAACCTTGAAGTCCCACCGGCTGCTGTGTTACTAGTCGTGCTATCGCTGGTCATAGCTCGATAGTCGATGCTGGTGGCCCTCTTCTGCTGTCTCTGTTTCCGACCCGCCCGGTGATCCTAGAACCCTTGCGACATGGTAAACAGGTAAACGAGATGAGTGGCCCAGTCCGTATGTACAATTACACCAGAGTGACTAAGTCTGAGGTAAGGGAGATATTATATCCAAGGGCAAAAAAAATGATTGTCAGCGTTGACTTGTAGGTACGAGTGGCCACGCGCTGGTAAAGTATTATGTACGAACGCGAAAATCTAAGTCAAGTCACCCGACGATGTTGGAGTTAGTTGATCAAGTGCGCATCTAGCCTGCTGAAGCGGTGGGGGTCCTACCAGGCAAGCTCCGCTAAGCAGACCACAATAAAACGGAAGGGAAAGTCAAATAAGGCGCTAAGTTAAATAATAAGCCAATAACAGCTCACTTCTTGACCAAATGCGTCATCCCACAGGGGAATAAACGGCAGGGGCTTCCCAATTCCTCTTCCTTTCGGGCATTTCCCGCCTACTAACTCCGACGTACCTAGGTACATTCTTTCATTCTTTAGGTACACCTACCGAATCGTAAACTTTGTAAATTCGGATTGGTCAGAGATTCAATACTACCTACTACACCAGCTACATACACCAAGAGTCACATTACGCGAATACTAAATACAACCCCTATTAAAGCTTCTAGAACTTATGCCCAAGGAGCCTAATCAACTGCTATACAATACTTTGCTTTTCGCTCTCGAATCTTGACCTATCGTCCTTATCCCTCGTGCAGATTATCTGGCAAACGACTGAAACCCCTCCATTTCCACGTGCTATCTACGAACTTATCTACCTAACTCGATACATATCCTTCCTATAGGAGAACGAATAACAAAAAGGGGAGAGAAGTTAGAGGAAGGGATATCATTCTAAATCGAAGAAAACAATGGCCAACCTCCCCTCCCAACACCCAACCCTATCACTACACCTATCCGACCGCGCCCTAACCCCCCTCATCACCTCGGCCCGTACCCGCCCACACCTTGAATCCCTAACCTCTTTATCCCACGGCGCTCTCAGCGCCCACGAATCCGCCCTACGTCTCGGCCTCGGCGCACCGCAGCGCGTCATGGTCGAGCACTCCGGTTCCGGACCGGTTCTACTACAATCATTTATGCGCGCCGGTCCCAGCTCCACAACCACCAACACCGCGACCGCCACAGCGAACCCATCCTCATCCTCTTCTACCGCAGCCGCCGTAGCCCCCAACGGCCAACCAACAAATCTAGAAGACAACGACGACGACGAACCTATATCCCCTCTCGAAGTAAGCGCCGTAGAACGGCGACTCCAACAACTCCAACTCCAAGGCAGCAGCAGCATAATCGACGAGCCCACCATAGCAGAAGAGGAAGAAGACGTCAACGCCCCACCCATGCTCATCGGCATCGTAGTCGCGCCCAACGCCGACGAAGCCCGAGACGCACGGCGCGCAGCCGCTAGGTTGGAGCGAGTAGGACGGGAGATACAGACACGATGGGCGGAAGCGCAAATAGCGCAAGATGGCTCGGGAAGTGGTACGGCTGTAGGCGATACCGGCGACTGAAAGAAGGGGAGATGTGGGAATCTCCAATATGAAATATACAAACGACGGGGAAACATATAATGGCCAAACTCCCCGGTCGCCCTGAAGAAGACCGGTTCCTTCAGAAGTCTACCACTTCGACTCGCCCAACAACAGCAGCCTAGGATAGTCTAGGGGAGTTTGGTGTCACAAAGAATTAGACCTAGTTGGAATACCAGCTATGCAAGAGGATACATATAGACAGTCCATTTAGAGCCACACTACGCGTCCGGACGAAATATACTTGGACGGAGGAATATCAACATCGGATGGATACGATACTATACTGGCTTCTATGAAACCGCATTAAATGCTAATAGCGTAAACTCGCCTAGATTATATGGGTGTTTCACTTTGGCACATCACAGAAGCAGATATATAAAGATTCATACACTAATAGTGTTTGCATTTAATTGGGAATATGTTTTAAAAATGTGCTTGATGCCAAATTTGTCTCGTGCTGTATCTTATCTCGGACTATTTTGGCCCGCACGTCTATAAATCCGAGAACACCATCTGATACATTGCGCCAGCTGATTTAATTATACCAAGACTCATCATCCGCCACACCAATTTTTTTGTTTAAATAAGCTGCTGGAACGCACGGTTGATAGGCGAACGGATGTTAGGGACACCCTTCCAGAATTCAACAGTTGCCACAGCCCTCTTCGAAACGCCCTCAGGAGTAAACTCGAATTTCTGTTATACTTATTAGTATGCATGTAACACAGCATTTTCAAACAAGGTGCTTAGAAGAAACTTGCCTTGTAGACGTCCTTGTAGGCACCGGAGGCACCAAATCTGTTGAGACCAAATTGCTCGTGGGTATATCTCTCCCAACCCATTGTGCTCATGACCTCAACAGACAACGACGGGATACCGTCGGGAAGAACGCTGAGTCTGTACTCCTTGGTTTGAGAGTCGAAGACCTCGAAGCAGGGTATCGAGACAATACGGGCCTTAAGGCCGTGCTTCTCTTGGAGGTACTTGGCGGCGTCAACGCAAATGCAGACTTCCGAACCAGTTGAGACAAGGGTGATATCGGCACCCTCAACCTCGTGTAAGACATATCCACCCTTGATCGCCTTCTCGATGGTTGAGCCCTCAAGCTGGGGCAGGTTTTGTCGCGATAAAGCGATGATGCTAGGAGTGTGCTTGGAGGTTAGGGCAACGTAGTAGGCGCTGCTAGTCTCGTTACCATCAGCCGGTCGCCAAACCATCATGTTGGGCAGAGCACGGAAGTGGGCGAGTGTTTCGATCGGCTGGTGTGTAGGACCATCCTCACCGAGACCGATGGAGTCGTGAGTGGCAACCCAGATCGTACGGACCTGGGATAGAGACGATAGACGGACGGCGCCAGCAGCGTACGAGACGAAGTTTAGAAAAGTACCTGAGTAGGGGATAAGGGTACCGTAAGCGGCGATACCGTTCATGATAGCGCCCATACCATGCTCACGGACACCGTATCGGATGTATCGACCGGCGTAGTCACCAAGACCAGTCGACGGGGGCTGGAAGTCGGTAGCACCCTTCCATCGAGTCAGGTTAGATCCTGTCAAATCAGCAGAACCACCGATAAGCTCGGGGACAATAGCCTCAACCTTAGAAAGGACGATCTCGGAGAGCTTTCGAGACGCAACAGCGGCGTCCTTGGGAGTGTAGACGGGGAGGCTCTTCTCCCAACCCTCAGGAAGCTTTCCTTCTAGCCGGCGAACAAGGTCATCGTGCTCAGCCTTGTACTTAGTAGCGTAGCTTGCGAAAAGCTTGTTCCACTCTGCCTCAAGGGCGGCACCCTCAGCAGCCTTCTTTCCATATTGGTCGTAGACATCTTGTGGGACGATGAAGCTCTGTTCGGGGTTGAAGCCAAATTTCTGCTTAACCTGCTTAATATCGTCGGCCTTTAGCGGAGAACCGTGTACTCCGTGAGTACCCTGCTGTAAAGAACCGAAACCAATGGTGGTCTTGAGCTTAATTAGCGAGGGTTTGTTCTTAACATCCTTGCACTTCTGTATGGCCTTCTCAATTCCCTCGAGGTCGTGGTCACCATCATCGACAATCTCGACGTGCCAGCCATAAGACTCGTATCGCTTAACGACGTCTTCGGTGAAAGCGCATGCAGTGTCACCGTCAATGGTGATCTGGTTGTCGTCCCAGACGGCAATGAGGTTACCTAATTGCAGGTGACCAGCCAAGGAGCTTGCCTCGCTAGAAACACCCTCCATCAAGCAACCATCACCTAAGAAGGCATAGGTGTAGTTGTCAACAAGGGGGAATCCATCCTTGTTGAATGTGGCGGCTGTTTGGGCTTGAGCAATAGCAAGACCAACAGCGTTGGAGATACCTTGTCCGAGAGGACCAGTGGTAACCTCAACACCGGGGGTGTCGTGGGCCTCGGGATGTCCGGGGGTGATGCTGTCGACTTTCTAGAGTAATTGTAAGCTTTAATAGTAATATAAGGAATTGAAGGGAGTAGGACTCACTCGGAAACCCTTGATGTCGTCTAAAGTTAGGGCGTATCCAAAAAGGTGGAGGAGGGCATATTGGAGCATGCATCCGTGTCCGTTACTAAATTATATCGTCGTTAGAATTGGGAGAGAATTAAATAAGGGACCAATTGGACTTACGAGAGAACGAATCGGTCACGGTTCAACCACTTGGGGTTCTTGGGGTTGAACTTCATGAACTTGTTGAATAAGACGTGAGCCACCGGTGCCATACCCCTGTACAAATTGGTGTCAATAGTCTTTTCCCCATATATAATTACGACTTTTTCTATATGTAAATCATCTTGTTACTCACATAGGCGCGCCAGGGTGGCCCGAGTTGGAGGCGAATGTGGCATCGACCTAGAAAGTAAGCAATTGTTAGTAATGACTCCATATTGTTGAGGGGATTTCTCGTGATGCGGTCAAAAAAAGTAGGGGGGCCGTTTGAGCTACAATGAGCTCACGATGGAGGGATGGAGGGGCAGAGCGGGGGCGGGGTTAAGTGAAAGGAGTCGTCATCCATACCGCGAGAAGGCGGATCGTGTTAATGGCAAGCCAATCTTTGTCGGTATATCCCATGATTGCGGTTCTGTCAAAAGAATGCCTTGGGAAATAATCAGTAAAGAGAGTGGAATGGGAAATGAGAAAAAGTTGATTGAGGGGAGGAAGAGGATTGAAAAGAAGAAGTGGGAAGGTGGTTAAAATGTTTTGGTTGCTTCCATGCTGCACGCTGGAGGACCGGCAACGGGCCTCGATGGGTCTTACCTTCTTTAGTTTCTTAGTTTCTTAGTACGTATGTACGTGTGTATGTAAGTACCTTAGTTTTCTTAGTACTATACATGTAGGCGGTAGACTAAGGTTGGCGGAGGGGTTCTGACACGATAAGTGTATGGATCAAGCACGTCGCTTCCTTAAGTTCCTTGACTTTCTTGAGGCAACTTAAGATGATCAAGTGGGGTGACAATTGTAACCAATGGCGTGGAGCTGAATAAGGACCAGGAAGGACCAGGGACCCATTTACCAGGTGCCTTTCAGTACTAGAGCGGCATTATTTCATCATCTCGTCCCTTATCAAAAACCCTCAATTCAAACTAAGCTTGGCGCAGCTCCAGTTATTTCTTCCCCCAAAACACTCAACATGTATTTTCTCTACAGCTACGGGATACCTATTACAGGCACGCCTCTTCCTATTAAAAATCTCTTCTCAAACAAATTTGCCACTGTCGTTTGCCTTGAAGTATCGTGACACGACAGCCTATCCGACACTTACATCACCATTTTCACATACTAACATTCAATGCCCCCATTCAACGCTTTGCCCTTAATACTTAGGTAGGATTAAGAAGACATGCATCGTAAAGTCATACACATGTATATAAAAACACCTATTGTATACCACTGTACATTATAGTGTTTCAATTTTTCACCTACATGTGACGTGCCTATTCTTACTACGCAAGCAAAACAGGCAGTCTATCCGAACTCGTCTAGTCAGGATATAGCAAATTCATCTTACTCAACAATAACGATGCTCTGATTTTCGTTTTGCCCATCCTGCAGCCCTGCGAAACACATTCGTCAAAGCTGATTTGCCTGATAGGTCCGGAAAAAGACGCAATAGTGTTGGTATGCTAATATTAGGGCCAGTGCCTGGACCTCCAGCTGGTGTAACTACCCAGGAGATTGGCACTATAGTCGCTATTGTATATGGGGACCTTCTAAGTCTATTAAATTGACATGGTTATCCATCTCTAGTTTGATTTACCTTCCCCATGCCGTATTACACCAGTGGGGGGTGCCCATGGGTATCTTTCCATGTAATACGATAGTATAGGAGCCTCGTTATACACCTCGCTCCGTATCGGACCTCTCACCTATATACCTAGGTACCTGCCTACATAATCGTATGTCAGCGTTTCTCAATGAAAGCTCCTCGGCCAGCTGTCTCGGTGTTAAGCAGTGTGGTACAGGATTAACCGGAACATTGCGCCATATCGGGTCACGAACATACTTGGCCAGCCTATCGAACAACGTGAGCGAGTGGAGGAACTTCATTCGTCTACCAATGGCCAAAGTAAGCGGCAGGTCGGAACCAAGTGGCTGTCCTTATGTCAATTTGTTTCGCTGCTGGTGATGCAGCCATTTACTTCATAGGGAACTTATCTGAAGCATCGTGCCGTGTCGCTCACTCATCTTCATGTAAGTACCCGGTTCCTCCGGATGAGGACCGGCACTCATTCGGAAAATCTTCTACCGATTCAATTCATTATATGTCTCATACATAACGCATCAATATTCTTCCCGCTTATCGAGTAAGTCAATTATGATTTCCTCGGTTAAGAGAGCCTTTGATGTTTCACCAACTGCCAACAAGGTGCCTGGGAAATGGGAGAGAAAAAAAGGATTTTTTCCACTGATAAAGAGCTGTTCTGTTTACAGAGTGTAAAAACATCTAATTCGTAGAATCATCATAAAATATTCACCAAGCTTGTTAATAACATATGATATCATTTTATAGGGCTTAAAAAAGAGAAGGAAGAAGAAAAACAAGACAAGAAGAAAGAAGAAAAGAAGGATATAAATACCTAAGTATAAATATTATAAAGTGAAAGTACAAGTCTCAATAAAATGCAACTCGAATCGACAGTAGTATGGAATCAAATTTTAGTCTTCTATTAAAACGATGAAAATTATATATATATTATGTTCGCGATCGTCATTCTATTCATGGAAAATATGTGAAATTAAATGGGAATGAAATACTAGCAAATGGTAGAGTTTCCTGTAGGCGGAATATAATACTGATTTGTTCCAGTAAGGTAGGTATTCTAGGTCACTCAAAAAATTTCTGTAGCGTAAAAACCACGTAAAACTAATTCAATTCAGAAAACTAAATCAAGGTTTAAACAATATATAAATTAAATAAAATTGAATTATATCTACCTATGTACCTAACGTAACTTCAAATCTTTAAAGAGGCCTCAACCAATCAATCAACTCTAGCAAAAAGGATCATGGCAAAGAAAACCTCAAGTTCCAAGTCCTCTAAACTGCCACCTCGTACCTCAAAATTAGCAGCAGCAACAGCAGAGGAGGCAATGCCAACTGAGCAACCAGCGCTGGAAGAGCAAACCTCAATAGAAGAAACCAAAGCCCAGCAAAGGCTCTTAAACATCTTCGGCGACACATTCAAAGATGTTCTCGGCGCTGACGACTTCAACACCGTCCTTCAAAGAGTGAAACAGGCATTATTCAACCGAGACTTTGAAGCAGCATTCGGCAGTGAACAATTCCTCGAAGTATACGCAGCACGGTGGAGTCCAGCCCGTGCGCTTTGCTATAGCAGAGTATTTAACCAAATCACCGGCGATCTGGAGCCGCTTTTGCTCACCGCTGCTGCCGGTGATACGGGGGATGCGTATAATGACGAAGCTGAGCGGGGACGAGCTTCACCGACTGTAGATGCGGGTGAAGAGGAGTGGGAGGAATCGACAAAAAAGCATGCTACCACCGATAATACTCTAAAAGTGTTTGCGATTGGAGGGGGCGCCGCTGAGATCGTAGCTTTTGGCGAGTATCTTCGTGGTGCTACGTCTAATGTTGCCGGAGATATTACACTTTTGGATGTCGGTCCGTGGGGTGAAGTCGTAGAAAAACTACACACAGGCCTCACAACTCCGCCCGTACTATCTAAATATGCGAGTGCTGCGGCCAAGGCAGCTAATGCTGCTCTGGTTGAGCCAGCGACACGTTTACGATCAACATTCATGCAGCAAGACATTCTACAGCTCGATAGCGATAGTTTATCGAATTTTCTAGGAAAGACGCCCGTGATTATCACCATGCTGTTCACGCTCAACGAACTATACACATCCGGCGGTATCAAGCTGACAACAGCTTTCCTACGAAATCTAAGCGTTGCCATTCCGACCAGCTCTCTACTTCTAGTAGTCGACAGTCCAGGCAGCTACTCAGAGGCTGCCGTCGGCAAGGAAGCCAAGAAATATCCTATGCAATGGCTACTCGACCACACGCTACTCCAAACTGATAAATTGCCATCCGAAGGCTGCACATGGGAGAAATTGAAATCACACGACTCGATCTGGTTCCGCCTTGGTGAAGGACTACGGTATCCTATTGCTCTACAGGATATGCGTTATCAAATGCACCTCTACTGCGCCAACCCCCGGCCTTCCGATTGAAGCATCCAACCGCCGGACTACTGAATTTTATATATTATATACACCTGACCAACAAGCAACACTCAGTCCGCCTACGCCCAAACCAGCTTCTTTATGCTATGACCCCACTGCTCAAGAATCCCCGTGCTCCTCTTCGCCTCAGCGAGAGAAATGATATCGCCTCTTTCGATAAGGCTCTTTTTCTGTTCCGAGTCTTCCGGAACGGTTTGATTGAGCTGAACTAAACGCTCGATTTCTGTGGCGATGACGTTGATCTGCTCGTTCTCTGTCATTCTTTTCACGTCTTTCGCGTCCGATACAGCTGTTCTGGAATGCAGTGCTTTAAGAGCAATCTTCTGCGGCGGCTGCGATTGCGCCTTTCCCGTAATAGCGTTGAGAATGCCTTGATTTAAGATGCCTGATACGGCGGCGGGGGCTGCTGCTGGGCCTTTGAACACATCTTTCTTTCCCGATGTTTGATCAGATCCCGACGTGCTGGAAAGTGATCGTGTGTTGGTTCTCTTTATATCGAACTTGCCGGGTTCGTAGGTCACTACGATCCCGACATTTCGCGACTCATCGGTCTCTGTAGAGGATATGGCCGAGGTGATATAGGTGCCAACTTTGATCCCGACGATATGGGCCAAATCCACCCTCTCAAAAGAAGATACTTTGTCAAGCTTCCAATCGAAGCGGCACAAATAAAGAGCCGCATCGGTTAAAAGAAGTACTACTTCTTCAAACGGCAAGGTCTTGATAGTATCAGATGCATGAGGGCTCAATAGCGTCCACCCGCCAATGAAGTCCTCTTTGTCATCTTCTATGGCAATCTTCTGGGATGTCTCAATAGCCTGTTCCCTCATTTTTGACATTGAAACGCCAGGGTCCTTGCTCATCATTGTTGCCTCGAACTCATCGAAAACCATGGAAGAGACGTTACCTAGGAAAAAGTCGATAGCGGCTTGAGAGAAGTAGTCGTTCACCATCCTAAAAACGTATTATAAGCAATTGGATATCATTTTGATGCTCGTGGCTTCTTACCCATTATAAAAACGTGTTAAAGACAAACCGAGATCATTCACCATTCCGCGATAATCTCGTTTCTTCGTTCGAGTATAATCACCTTTCATTGCAGCGGTAGAGGCATCTGGTATATTACGGTTTAGCGAACTTGATGATCATAAGGAGAATGGGAACTCGACTGACATTGTTTGGATATGGCGTCTCCATTATCGGCCCAGAGGGCATTGAACCATGAGTTTTCCTGGTCAAGTTGGGCCGACATATCGAAGCCTTCTTCCTTCAGCTGCTGATCGAGCATGAACTTGCCAAAGGAACTTTGGCAAACATTGGTTCGATCCAGGCAGTCCATGCAATTTGTTCTTAGCACTCCATCTTGCTTTCGTTCTACTAGTCCTTTTCTTTCCACGGTACTACCAGTCGCTTCGATCTTCCTGCCTAGGGTATCCAGAAGCAAGCTCACATTCTCGAATTTCATACCGCGACATGCAGAGTGAAAATCGAACCATTCGAAAGCAAGTGGTTGCAAATCATCTGCCTTCTCTTCATTATACCTCTTTGCAGCTTTCTCATACTCATTACCAACTATGGATTCAACACCATGTTTTTCAACCAAGTTTACCAATTGCAAAGATCCATATGTTTTACTCATTAATTCAAAATGTTTTTTGAACGCCCGGAAGTTTGCATCTGGGGAATGTTGTAGTACTGGAATCGGCTTAAGGGAATATGGTGATTGAGTGAAGAAAAGTGGTATACTGCCTCGGACCTGGACGAATGAGTATATTCTAGATAACGGTTCCCGGGAGGAGGTTGAGAGTATCTGCTCTGTCTCGACGAAATTCGCAGCGTGTCCATTGTCATCTATGCCGCGTCTCAGATATCGCAACCCGGCTCTTCTAGTTGATCTCCGAGAAATCACGGTTATGGCGTATTTCTTTTCTGACGATCTTAAATCAACTGATTTTCTCTCAGCTGAAGGGAATTCAATATCGGTCTCTAAAGTTGGTGTCATATCGTTCATCTCCATAGAATCTTCTTGAGAGTCAACTTGTGGCGGATGCCGATCCACAACGAATGTCCTTTGGCCCACGAAACCTTGCATTAAGGGTAATAATAATGATTCATCGCCATATCCTTGGAATGGCTTCAACAGATTCCGATTCCAGAAAAACGTGGGGTCTGCTTGTTCGTGTAATGAAGGGTTCCCTGCTGTTGCCGTGGCGGACTGGCTAGCAGTGTTTCTCGTAATATCTAAGTCATAAGAGAAGAAAAAGCTCCTGGACGTTCCGAGCCAAATATGCGCAAATCGTAGTAGCTTGGGCATAAGACTCTCACCAGCCGAAGGCGTCGGTGGTGGGTCAACCCTCTCTCGTTTTACCGCGTCACTCAACTCCTTGTCTGGGTTTCCGTTTTTCGCCTTATTCGTGGATTCGCCCGTTTGATCACTTGTAACACTACTCATACCTAAATTTCGCTTCTGGTCCATCATCCAGCCTTTGCGACTGAACCATCGTTGTGCGAATCGTCCATAGCTCCCACGGCGTTTAATAACATCTTCTGCTATACTACTTCTTTCACCATTTGCGCCTGATGCACCTTTATGAACGGAACTCTCTCGATCGCTTAACGCGCCGGGGTCTTCCGCGTCATCGCCGCCGGTTAGCGAGGGTGCCTCGACTTCGCTTTCAGAATCGCTGTCGTCAACGTATTTATCGGCCGACGCGCGTCGAAGTTTAGTCGCGGTACTTGCGACAGCGGACTCAGCTTCGTTTTGGCTCGTGCATGGCGTAAGCGCTACATCGGTAACTACGTAAACAGGAAATCCGCGAATCTGCGCGACTTGCTGGCGGCCGGTAATAGTAATTAGATAGGTTAAGCGGGATACTGTAAACAGTCCTGCGAAATAAGGTCAGAGATCAATCTACGATCTAACTACAATTATGGATCGCTTTAGAGAAGACGAACCTACTATCCCAAAAGCCTCGAAGGATGAGTTAGGCTTAGAGGTATCTGGAAATTGGTCGCGTGGGAGCGAGGAAACTGTAGCATCTCCGTACTGAATTTGAACTGGCGGAGGTGTTCGCTGGCCCTTTGTCGCAAGAGGTTGGATAATGAGGCCGTCAACGGCAGCACATATAAGGAGCTTTCGCGCTAAACTAGGCATCCTCAGTGCTAAAGCGCTCAATCATGATATTCCTGTGTAAATTTTACGATTGTAATATGACGAATTGAGGAATAATAAAAATAAATAAATTATTCTCACGGGTCATTCATAGGCTGAGATTGGATCGGATATGATCATGTCCCAGGGGTCCCTATAATATAAATTTAATGATGTCTTACAAGATTGGAGGTTTGGTGGGGTTTGCTGATGCCGTCACACGGTGGGGCTGCATTTTCTAGGGCTAGCTGATTCCAGCCTCCCAGGTGCAAGAGTAGGCACATCCGATAGGCCTGAAGATACAGGAAGCTATACCCCTACAGAAACTGTATGTAGAGGGTAACACCTACCCATGCAAATAGAGAAACAATAGGTACATGTGTACCCAATAAATCCAGGCACATGTTTTTAGATATATCTTGCTTGGATGGTTGATGACCTATCGCAATCCTCAATAATGAAGCACGCGACATAGTGAGAAAAAGTATTGAATTGCGAACCGAGCATCTTCTTGAAATTCGGATTATATTTTCTGTATCTGCCGTACTTCTTATCGCATCTGGGCCACCTGCCAATATAATTCAGCCCATCTGGTACGTCTTCCTATACAACGCCCTGAATTCCTGTTTTCCTAACTCTGGGGTATCTTAAATCATGAGGCGTTCAATCTTATCCTTAAGGCTGCGGATTTGGCCCGAAAGATCGCTGGCCTCGTTCGTCGTGATCGATGCGGCGATGACAGCGCGGGAGACACCGCAGGCTCTGCCGAGTGCGATCTATTCACTTCCATCAGTATACCCATTTTGCAGCGAGTTCGAATAGCCTTTGCTTGACATACCTTGCTAGGGACGTAGCAGTAAATCACATTCTTGTCTTCGCAAAGTAGCGGTAGGTGCAAGACCACCGCGAGGGGGACAGTATCAGCAGCGAGTACGACGATCTCGGCGACACCTCTGTTTAGAGTCTTGGTTACCTCGTTGGCTCCCTTCTTAAGCTGGCGAGCATCTGCGCAGAATACCATTAGCGCATTTAACACCATCGGAAATAACAGAATAGTACTTACGACCAGCTTGTTGAACGAGGTCGAGGATTTCTTGCGTGAGAGCCGAATCGGCTACGGGCCAAGCTACAATGAAGTCAGTACAAGACAGAAGCAGAGGGAGTTAGTACGATCTAAACCTACCTGCACCCTGGTCCTGATTGGCAGACATTGCGACTTATGCAGGGTTCCTTGCGTTGGCTCGCCCTGTAAAGAAACGTGCAGAGTGGTGGGTTGGTAAATAGCAAGAAGATCGCAGTGGAAGATATCGAAATAAAAAAAAATTATTTGAGAGAGAGTACGAAATACCTGCACTAAAAGTTTCGGCACCTGCAATTGGACCCGAGCAAGGTTTCTGCGCCAAGAACTCTAGCGTTCCGGTGTGACGTTGCTCCGGTTCCGCTGACATAATCAGGCTAGGAGGTTGCAGGTGACTCGGAGCTGCAAAATCAATCCAACCCTTTTTGCCCCAATCAAAGAGCAAACCTGGAACAAGGCAAAGCAACACCTCTCACTCTTCCCCCGTAAACTACTACAACTTTTCTAAGCTCATCATCAAATCCCCAATTCATTGTACCACTTTTCTTCTGTTCGCTTTGAAAGTCTATCATTCTCTCCAGTTTCTCTAATTCCATTTCTTAATTCCTTTCCGAAAAGCTCTTCTTTTCCACCGTCACCATGTCCGGTTACTCTGAAGCTTGGTACGTAATGCTTGAATGCCTCCTTTGATTACTCGTTGCTATCATCAATTCGATGAAGCTTCAACAACCATCTCGCATTTGCTCTCTGAGCTTTAAATCATACATGATAACATGCTAACGTATTTCTTTCTAGCCCGGTCTACGCGGTTAGTTTTACTCCTTCCTATCGCCCTTCGCAACCAAGCGCGACATAGCTATCTTCGGGGACTCGAAATAAAAATCAACGCGTAATATTTCATCTAGCTAACTATGAATAGCCCTTCTTCGGCGCCATGGGTTGCACAGCGGCCATCGTCTTCACCTGTTTAGGTGCTTCCTACGGAACCGCCAAGTCCGGTGTTGGTATTGCGGCTATGGGTGTCTTAAGACCTGACCTCATCGTGAAGAGTACGCGCCATTACCTGTACTATCGACTTATCCCCGAAAATAATGCTAACTTATCTAGACATCGTCCCCGTCATTATGGCTGGTATCATTGGTATCTATGGTCTCGTCGTTTCCGTCCTGATTTCCGATGGCTTGACTCAACAGCTTCCTCTCTACACTGGTTTCATTCAACTGGGTGCGGGTCTGTCTGTGGGTCTTGCTGGTATGGCTGCTGGTTTCGCTATTGGTATCGTCGGTGACGCAGGTGTACGAGGAACCGCTCAACAACCCAGACTTTTCGTCGGTATGATTCTTATCCTCATTTTCGCCGAAGTCTTGGGTCTGTACGGTCTCATCGTCGCTCTTCTCATGAACTCGAAGGCCAGCGTCGACGTTAGCTGCTAGGACAACTAAACCCACTAGCACACCGCGATCAACCTATATCCGACTTGATAGCTCGTACAAGTGCGAAAAGGTTCGGCAAGTTGTACTTTAACCAGTACCTTTTCGCCTTGTTGAGCTATTCTCTATCAAGAGAATACTACATATAACTTATGTTATGTTAAATACTAGCCTAACAGCCGAAGACAAGCACGCAGAAGGCTGCTAGACTATTAGGGGGTGATGTGTTAAGAATGGAGGAATGGGGCACATGGTGACGACTGAGCAAGGAATCGCATCTGTATTACTGTTGCTGCATATGTACGGTCCAGGACGACTTCTCATCATAGATTAATGGATGAGAGATTTTGTACTCTAGGGGTTGGTAATCGGTTCTCATGGAAGTGTGATTTCAAATTAGAAAATTTCTACATCTCCAAACAATGTGATGAGGTCATGGCGTATGATTCGCTAGTCAGTGCCGTTATTAGCCTTATGTGGTTTTCAGTGCCCAGACAGCACATTTGGGGGTACCTAGGTTTTGATGCACTTCCATTCCACAGGTCTCATAGTCCTAGGCACTGTACAATTCACCCCTTGTATCAAAAGTATTAGAGTGAGGCCTCAGTATAGCTGTCAAGCTTAGACGTTTCAATGGTGTGCTTTCTTATTTAGGGGAAACGGAGCCGAAGGTACCCATACATAACCTTGGCTTAATATAGATATGTCTGTGCTACTATTATGTTTACTTACTTTCATTATTTCACCTTCATAATATAATTAAAATGTTTCTAATGTGATCGACGTTTAATTCAAGGAACTAAATATTTTATCATTGATTTCATATATAACTTAGCCTCCTTACGGCTCTATTATAATCAGTTATATATTACCTACTTGTTTCTAAGTCCTAGATATTCGTAAGCAGAGCTGAGAATGGTGATACTTCCAAAGATAGATAAAATTAAGGTAGCCCGTATACGTATACGCAAGAGGCGTTCTCAACACTCAGCTTGACGCTCCGCCCCCGCCGCTGGGCTTATTCCGACTCGTCCGAGGGATTCCCATTATGGCGACGAACCGAGATGGCCCCAGCCTTATAAGTAGGTTATCGCGAATGAAGTCGATGGCAATCCGACGAGCCCCGTATTTCCCCGCATATGCATGCCTCGTCTACCGGCAACTTCAGATTCACCTGCCAGATACAGATAGTTCGGCGGCTTAGCAGAACATTTATGACCTCACTTTGTTGAGAAACGGTGTAGTATTGTTCTTTCTTTCTTTGATATATATAAGTGGAGGAAACCTGCGAGAGAGGAGGGGACGAGAGTGCGGTAAATTGGAGTAAAATGAGATCTCTAGTTGTTCTGCTGGCATCTGCCATTGGGGCCCTTGCGGCATCCATTGAAGATTGTCCTGGGTATACGGCTTCTAATGTCGTCGAGGGAAGTGGTACGCTCATGGCGGATTTGTCGCTAGCGGGTGATGCATGCGACGTTTATGGCACAGATTTACCCAATCTAAAATTGCTGGTTGAATATCAAACCGGTATGTTATTAACCCCTAAGATAATAACCGACTTACAAATACTGAACCGCGTGTAGAAACTCGGCTGCATGTGAAGATATATGATGCTGGTCTTGATGTGTACCAGGTCCAGGAGCAAATCTTACCGAGGCCAAGCAGCCAAAACGTATCTTCGTCAGATGCTGCCCTGCAGTTCTCGCTAGTCGAAAACCCTTTCTCATTCTCCATTTCACGATCTAATTCTGGGGAGGTTTTGTTCAACACTACCGGTAGTCAGCTGGTTTTCGAGTCTCAATATGTCTATCTCAGAACTCAGCTACCCAAGAATCCCAACATCTATGGGTTAGGAGAACATTCGGACTCATTTCGACTTCCGACTTCGAATTACCAGCGTGTCCTGTGGAATGCAGAATCGCCATTTATCCCGAGGGATTCGAACCTTTATGGAAGTCATCCTGTGTACCTTGACCATCGGGGAGAAGCGGGGTCTCATGGTGTATTTCTCTTAAATTCTAATGGGATGAATATCAATCTCAACCATACCGACTCTGGTGACCAGTCTTTGGAGTATAATACGATTGGTGGCGTACTAGATTTCTATTTCCTTGCTGGACCTAGTCCTTCCGACGTCAGTCGACAATATGCGGAAGTTGTCGGCTTACCTGCTATGATGTCTTACTGGACATTCGGGTTCCACCAGTGTAAATACGGATACTGGGACGTCAATTACGCAGCTGAAGTAGTTAGCAACTACTCAGCAGCGAATATACCCCTTGAGACGCTATGGGGTGATATAGACTATATGGACCTGCGACAGGACTTCACAACGGACCCGGAACGGTTCCCGTTACACAAGATGCGGGAGCTGGTCGAAACCCTACACCAGAGAGCTCAGCATTATATCATGATGCTCGATCCTGGTATTCATAGGCTTGCAAACTATTCGACGTTCACTAGGGGCGAAGAGAAAAGTGCCTTCCTCAAGGCCGACGATGGGTCCGATTATCGTGGGGTACAGTGGGCAGGTGAAGTGGTCTGGCCAGATTGGATCGCATCGAATACTCAAGATTGGTGGACGGATGAGATTTCGCTCTTTTTCGACCCCGAGACGGGCATTGATATCGACGGGGCCTGGAATGACATGAACGAAGCGTCCAATTTCTGTCCCAATATCGATTGCGATCCAGCCCAGCAGGCAAAAGACGGCAACAATCCTCCCCAGCCGGCTAACCCTCCCCGTAACAATACGGGTAGGCCGATTCCTGGATTCCCAGACGATTTCCAACCGCAATCATCTGCCGAGCTCAGCTCCAGACAAACAGACAGTGGACAGATGAAAGGTCTTCCAGGGCGCGATCTCTTCACACCAAAGTATCGCATTAATAATCACAGGGGCGAATTAAGTGATGCTACGCTATACACCAACATCACGAACTCTGACGGAACCTCGCAATACGACACGCACAACTTATACGGCCTCACTATGATAACCGCAACACGCGCTTCTCTTCTCGCCCGGCGGCCTGACAGACGTCCCTTCGTGCTAACGCGCTCGACATTTGCCGGGGCCGGAGCTCGCGCCGCACACTGGTTCGGCGACAACAACTCTACGTGGTCCGACTATCGGGTGTCTATTCCGCAGCTACTAGGTTTCGCCTCTGTGCACCAGGTCCCGATGGTCGGTTCGGACGTATGCGGGTTCAACGGTGTAGCGGATGAGAAGATGTGTGCGCGGTGGGCGCTACTCGGCGCGTTCATGCCGTTCTATAGGAACCATGCGGGGGACACGGCGCCGCCACAGGAGTTTGTATGTTACTTTCACTCTACCTTATCCTTACCCCTTTCTTTGAAATGGCTGATAATTGACCTGATGTGAATTGGTGTAGTACCAGTGGGACCTCGTCGCAACGGCGGCGCGCAAGGCCATCGATGCCCGCTACCGATTGCTGGATTACGTGTACACGGCCATGTATCGCGCCGCAACGACTGGGGCGCCGATCGTGAATCCACAGTTCTTTTTATATCCGACTGACGCGAATACGTTTGGTATCGACACGCAATTCTTCTATGGTGACGCACTTCTCGTGTCTCCTGTTGTCGATGATTATGCTGAGGCTGTTACTTATTACCTACCAAATGACATTTTCTATGATTTCTGGACGTTGGAACAAGTCAGAGGTAAAGGGGGAAATGTGACCGCCAGTAATGTGACTTGGACTGATATCCCTGTTCATATTCGTGGCGGTACGATATTACCGTTGAGAGCTGAGTCGGCTAATACAACGACGCTACTACGACAGAAGGACTTCCAGGTCATTGTGGCGCCTGGCGTGGATGGTAAAGCGACTGGGTCGTTATATTTGGACGATGGTGATAGCTTGGATGTAGGTGATGAGAAGTCGGATATCAGTTTCTCATGGGATGGGACAACTTTCAAGGCCGATGGGACTTTTGAATATGCAACTGATGTCATGGTAGAGAAAGTGGTAATACTTGGTGATGAGCAGACGAGTCGGGAGGGACCGTGGAGTTTGAACGAGCCGTTTGAGTTCGCGTTGAATAAATGATAGTTAGAAGTTAGATTCTCGATGGCTATGACCTAGCTAAATACCCAGGTATTTTTTGGTCTTGAAGTGTTGAAATTTCACCATATAACCTCTAGCGAGACCCCCGGGTGCTTGTTCGGGTTTGCTTTTTTTTTTTTTTTTCCCTGGTGAAACTCATGATGCTAGTTGATATTTGCTTTTTGATCTGCCATTACTTTTAGCAACACCGAACATTGAAGGTTGCTTGTCTCTTAGCGTACAAATCTGGGGATAAATCTGGGAAGTAGGATGGGCCGTAGAAGATGGTAGGTAGGTAATTTAAAAGCTTCAGATATAGCAAGATTGTTCCTTCTAATACTTTGTCTTGAAGTAAGGTTTACTCAAGTCCCTAGGTCTTTCATCGAGGGCTTATCGCTGTCTTATCCGTTGCCCATTGTGCACGGACCTCTCATAGGACCCGCCAACGGGTTCTAGCCGCCCGCTGTGAAAAATCTTGGAAAGACCTTTCCACTTTACTTTTCCTTAGATCAACTCTGAAGATCGCTACGTACCACCCAACCTACATACAGTGTACTAGCCCACCCTAGCAGCCTAGAAGCCTGGCAGGTGCAAACTGTATTACCTAAGTACAGCATTCTCATCCCCGTCACCTCCACTGCAGCTTCAGAGCTTCAGAACGAAAACATTTGTTTCTGTCCCTCTATCATTTCCTAGTAAGTCCAGTCCCGACACCGGCGATATCTTTTCTTGTGCGACAGCAGAGCGAATATTATCTTTTATCCCGTACTACTTCTCTGCGCGTTGCGAGCTGTTTCTAGATCCTCTCGTATTGGATTTCCCACGAGACAGCAACCTATCCACAGCCGCAAGTCGCGGAGGGGTTAGTTTCCCCCTATATTCGCATTTTTCGCATCGAGCTTCTTCGTTTACCTAAAACTTCATCGAGCTACGCTAACACGCTGAACAAGACCTAGTCGCATTAATCCACCATGTCGGACACGAATCGCGACGAGCGCGACGTCACTGGGGAGGACCCCCTGGTCAACGAAGAGGGCAATGATGAGGTATGCCACTCCTTCCGACTCTATTACTGCGCGATATTATCGAAGCATCGAAGCATCGAAGCATGAAACGCGACAGGATGTCAACCGAATTATAAAGGCTAATATGAAATGTTAATGCCATTAGGAAGAAATTTCTGCCATGAAGAAACGCGTCGCAGAGATGGAGCAAGAGGCAGCGAAACTTAGGGAAATGCACGCTGCATTAGAGGAGAGGGGGCAAGAGGTCTCCGAGGATCGATCGGACGTTGACAGTCGAAGCATATTTGTTGGAAATGTTGACTACTCAGTTTCTCCCGAAGAGATACAAGCCCACTTTCAAAGCTGCGGATCGATCAATCGTGTCACTATCCTCCTCGATAAGTTTACAGGGCAACCTAAAGGGTAAGATTGAATCACGTTTATGAGCCTATCTTTGGTACAAACCACTCATTATTTAATGTACAGGTATGCCTACGTCGAGTTCACAGAGCCTAGCCTCGTCGCTCAGGCTTTAGTGCTGAATGATAGCATCCTTAAGGGACGTAACATTAAGGTCACGCCCAAGCGTACCAACATTCCGGGACTGAGCCGTGGCCGCGGCCGTGGGCGTGGAGGATTTGGTGGCCCAGGACGAGGCTACTACGGTGGCAGAGGTGGATTCGCGCCACGAGGAGGGTACCGTGGCGGCTATCGCGGACGAGCACGAGGCAATGGTTACAACCCCTACTGAGGGTAACCCGGCTCGTCCTCCTAGATTCCCGGCTTTAGCCTACGACCCCCTGTGAAGGGTTGTGGGATTGTATTAATGGATAAAATAATCATGGTTGATAGTTGGGGAACCGCGGCATATGACGTTGGTCTTTACAAGAGCAGGCAGTCGAATCGATCAGGCGTGTGACATGCATACAGGGCTTCATTACAATCACCGACTTCGCAAGAATGGCGCAGCGATTGCTAGGCGGCATGCTTCACTACTACTCTTTTCTTCTGCCACCGTATCCAAAACCAGGAGGGTTATTTTCAGGCGAGACTTACAGCCGTAGTAAGAGGACCGGCACAGGGAGTGATTTTGCGGACTCAATCTTCGTTGTTTACCCGCCAGATATGTTGCGATCCAGAGGCGTCAAGATAAGGCGGCGTTTATGGCAAGTCCAATCAAACCGATTGACGATGGCTAATGGACGTACAAAAACCAACTATGCGTATGACTTGCCTCTCCAGTTTTGGCACTTCGGCAATAGGGACGCATAGTAGAAAGTTGCTTACTTATGCTATTCGATGTATTTCATACGGAGGTGTGTCAATAGGGGGTAACAGGCCCAAATGATTCCCGCCCTAACCTTGAGGGCCCTATAATTGCTTGCAACGACAGATAAATTGATGTGTTCGACATCAAAATGACGACCTTGTTTTGTTTCGTTTTGGAATTTAAATGGGAGCAACCTATAGGAATACGCCCAAATTTCCGAACTTAACTTGACTCTACAGTACCATCTTTCGTTTGCTCGCCTTTACATCACTGAAATCTCCGTCATTGTCACATCATGTCAAATGAAAGGAGTTGTGATTTGTAATATTGTCCCCTCTGCCGTTTGCGCCTTTGAAATTGCATAAAATACTAAATACCTGCCGTACCGAGTAATGGTCGGGGATGACGGGTAACGGCACGGTCCAGGTCTTACCTGAGGTGGGAGGACCAATCAACGGAGTTTTCCATTGTTTCTCCTGAGCGCATTACGCTGTGGGTTGCGAGGCTCAGATGGCTGGGGTAGGTAGTGTCGTAGTACCGTACCTTAGCTTGTAGTGTACCTAGGTATGTCTGTTATGTGTGTTATGTTATATGGAGTGTAGTGGGAGGCCGCTGGACGGCGGAGCTTTTCATCAGCCTACCCGTCCCGTCCGCGCGTCATGGAGCTCGGATATTTCGTATACCTAGGACGAGGAAGTGGACTCTGAGCCTCAAGCAACTTTTATTAGCAATTATGAAATGGTTTCGAAGAGGAATGTTGTAAATTTGATACTGTAATTGGATTAAGTTATTACTTTGTTGCTTGCTTATTCACCATGATATAAGACATTAGATATAGGCACTAATGGTATAGGTAGAATACAGTAAGAAAGGAAATAGGTATCGCTCTCGTGACACATAGGGCGCAGTCTCTCGCCTTTTAATTGTCCAATACATAATCCTAGTCATCGGTTGTACCCATAAATTATACATGTATCTAGCCTGATACGTATGAGCTAAGGTAGGACGATTGAGAGAGAGTTTGGGAGCACTGAGCTAGGGGGTTGAATGTTGGTACATATCTAGGTACGTTCAATGTTCATGGGTATATCTGAGGATAGATGAGATAGGTACATACATACATACATACATATGTAGGTATAGGTGCCTCTATGCAGGCAAATTACATGCGGTAGGTATGGGGGTTTTAGGGGAAGTGCTACCTAGAGGTGTTGGCGGTATAAGGCGTTAGGAATGCTGTAACAGAAGTAACCAGTATCAGTAGTGTACCTATAATAGGTAGTAGTGGGCAAGTGCTGGTGGGTTGGTGTGTGAGGTTAGGTGCCTAGGTACCTGGACAGGTACAAACGGTGCATGCATTATCCTGTTTCTTAGTTCCCTGCACAGCCTCGAATACTAAATGCCACCGCCATTGGACCGGGTCAACTCAGCACCTGAGCGCGCTATGTCGTATTGTGTTTAATGTACCTCATAATGGACCACCACCGCCACTACCACTACTACTACCACTACCACTCTGTGCTCTGCCACTACCTAACGAGACATCTTTATTGTTGCTTGGTATTCGCTGCCACTTATCAAACCTGCCACCACTAAAACTTTCCCCCCCCCCATACTGTTTTATCGTCATCCTACTTTTACTGTTCCTGGAGAAAAAGAAGTAAACAATTATATACGAATAAGAAGGGGAAGAAAAGACAGACAAAAAAGAAAAAGAAGTATTATTTCCATCTATTAAGTTAAGTCTTATTGCATCTCTCTAATATTTAGACTTAATCCACTGCGGCCGTGGACGGTCGGACCCCTCCTTTGGACAGGACGCCCAGGCGGGAGAGAGAGAGAGCAAGAGACACACAGAGAGAGAGAAGAGGTCATGAAAGCGTGAGAGGCGTCAAAACCTCAATTTATTCTACACCGGTTCAGCAGCCACCCAGCATGACCGCCAATAGTCGATCTGAGCCGGGGCCGTCAGCGTGAGTTTTTATTTATATTTAATCTTAAAAAACAATTAAATTCCCACTTCTTTAAGTCGGTTCCAGAAAGTAAAAAGAAGAAGATGACGATAGAAAGAAGATTATGAGACCGAAAACTGATTTACCACTGACTTTATTCTCTCTACAGCCAACCAAACCTGCGAGTCACGAGTGCGTCCTCAAATCCCGATCCACCCTCATCGCTATCCATGATGAACTATCTGTATTGACATACTTATCATAGTCATCGCTGCCGACGGCCTGTATAAACGAGATGTCTTTCGTATGTTTGTCACACTGTCTAATCCCGACTCCTCCCCGTCTCGTCCCGTCGAGTTGATGGGCCCTCATGTGCATCATCGTCAACCCACCCACCTACCACCTACTAACAATGATCATCCAACGCAGGACTTCCCGACCCCTTCGCTGTAGCTACGATTAACGGTGAACAAACCAAAACTACGACTGTTTCGAAACGAACCCTTAATCCATATTGGAACGAAAGTTTCGACTTGTACGTGCCGGCCTACCATGTTTCCCCTCCATTATAATGTATCGTCGGTCTGTATGCTCATTTAATCCATCTAGTCGAGCCACCGAGGATAGTATTCTAGCGGTACAGGTATTCGACCAAAAGAAGTTCAAGAAGAAGGATCAGGGCTTTTTAGGCGTTATCAATATTCGCATCGGGGACGTTATTGAACTAGCAGACGGAGCTGATGGTATGGCTGATCCATTCTTCCCCTCCCCCTCTATAAGTGAATCATCTTTTCATCTCTTGTATTTACTAACATTCTATCCCTTCTTTCTAGATTCGATGCTTACGAGGGACCTAAAGAAGTCCACTGATAACCTTGTCGTACACGGAAAACTAATCGTCAATCTTTCTACAAACCTCTCTTCCCCCGCTCGTCCTCCGCAACAACCCCCGTCAGCAAGCTCTAGCCGACCCTCCTTGGCACCCCAGGCATCGACAGCTAGTACCGACCGTGCTTCAGAAAGGCCAACCTCGACTTCTTCGGCCTCGGCCAACGGTCTAACACCAGGAGCACAGATGTCTTTGCCTATTAGACCAAATGGGGTCAACCCAGCCGCTGTTAATGGAAATGGAACCGTCGCGCAACCCCGACAAGCGGCCCAGATGAGTCCTTTCGAAGATGCCCAAGGCCGACTACCCGCTGGATGGGAACGGCGCGAAGATAACTTGGGCAGAACTTATTATGTAGACCATAATACGCGGACTACAAGTTGGAACCGTCCGACCCATACCGGCCTTTCTGCAGAGAATCGTGGTGAGAGAGAAGCAGCCACTCAAGTCGAACGTCAAAGGCATCAAAACAGAACCCTTCCAGAAGATCGAACTGGCACAAACTCCCCAACGCTTCAGCAGCAACAGCAACAATCTGGCGGTTCTCCACACAGTCCCGGCCAGGGCACTTTGATGCATACTGGTGCTACTAGTCCAGGATCCGGTGAACTTCCGCCCCTGTGGGAACAGCGCTGGACGCCCGAAGGCCGACCCTACTTCGTAGATCACAATACCCGGACCACGACCTGGGTTGATCCTCGACGCCAGCAATACATTAGAATGTACGGTGGCCAGAATAATGCTAACGGGACGATACAACAGCAGCCAGTTTCTCAACTGGGTCCTCTACCTAGTGGCTGGGAAATGCGCTTAACTAACACAGCCCGCGTATACTTTGTGGACCACAATACAAAGACAACGACCTGGGACGACCCACGATTACCGTCCTCCCTGGACCAGAACGTTCCACAGTACAAGCGAGATTTCAGGAGAAAACTCATCTACTTCCGGTCTCAACCAGCTATGCGCATACTTTCAGGACAATGCCACATGAAAGTACGACGGTCTCACATCTTTGAAGATTCGTTCGCTGAAATATCGCGACAATCGGCGACGGATTTGAAGAAACGCCTCATGATAAAATTCGACGGCGAAGATGGTTTAGATTATGGTGGTCTCTCCCGAGAGTTCTTTTTCTTATTATCACACGAGATGTTTAACCCCTTTTATTGTCTTTTCGAGTATTCCGCCCACGATAATTATACCCTTCAAATCAACCCACACTCCGGCATCAACCCTGAACATTTGAATTACTTCAAATTCATCGGTCGTGTAGTCGGTCTAGCTATCTTCCACCGAAGATTTTTGGATGCCTTTTTCATCGGAGCTCTCTACAAGATGATTCTTGGCAAGTCTGTTGTACTGGCCGACATGGAGGGTGTTGACGCAGATTTCCACCGAAGTTTGCAGTGGATGCTCGACAACGATATTTCTGGAGGTATTCTTGAACAAACATTTTCTACCGAGGATGAGCGCTTCGGCGTTATTACCGTCGAGGACCTTATTCCCAATGGACGTAATATCGATGTCACCAACGAGAATAAGAAGGAGTACGTGGACCTTATGGTCAAATGGCGTATTGAGAAGCGTATCGCAGAGCAATTCCAAGCCTTCAAGGATGGATTCCACGAGCTTATCCCCCAGGATCTGATTAACGTTTTCGACGAACGTGAGTTGGAGCTCCTCATCGGTGGTATCGCTGATATCGACGTGGACGACTGGAAGAAGCACACCGACTACCGTGGCTACACAGAGAGCGATGAGGTTATCCAGTTCTTCTGGCAAACGGTGCGAAGCTGGGACGGAGAGCAAAAGAGCAGATTGCTACAGTTCACTACGGGTACCTCGCGAATTCCCGTTAACGGGTTCAAGGACCTTCAAGGTAGCGATGGTCCCAGAAGATTCACCATCGAAAAAGCGGGCGAGGTTGGTAATTTGCCGAAGGCTCATACTTGGTATGTACTCGACTAAAAAATGTTTCATTTTCTATCAAAGATGAGGTGCTAACGACTGTATAGTTTTAACCGTCTGGATCTGCCGCCATACAAATCGCTGGAGCAATTGCAGAATAAGTTAACGACGGCAGTTGAAGAAACAATGGGCTTCGGTCAGGAATAGAAGGCTAATTAGTTGTTTCTTCTATCTCGGCGCTGTTACTGTGTATATAGAACGATGAACGATGTCCTTTTTTTCCCTGTTGTGACAGCTCGATATATGGATGGGATTTTGCATTCTCCTTTTTATTTCCGTGCTTGGTTCCATCTACCCCCTTTTCTATTTCCGTGCCCGTTAAACTCGACCCAGGGCTATTATATGAAAGGGGATGTTACTAGGTGCCTTAATAGCGCATATCATGTTGTTGTTCTGTTTCGTTCGGGGTACCTGTGTATTTTATAGGTATTACTACTGGAAGATAACCAAACTTCAGTGAGGAGACACAAAGGAAACTCGGTCAAAGAGGGGAACGGGTTTTGTCATTCGCTTCTTTATTATATCAATCGCGCGTATGGAGGTAGTCAGGTAATACGCGTAACACGAACACAAATAATAACCGACCCAATGTATCGGAGTTTTGATTCTTGGTAATGAGTGATGTATCAAAGTATTGTAGGTTAATTTGAAGTTTTTCATACTCGTAATTGTACGCTGAATTAAACATGAGTGAAGCTCTGAGCCTGGGAATAGGGGCTAATCATCTCATCCAAACATTGTATAACACTACCCGCTTCAACAAATAGGTTAACCCAAGGTAAGCGACATAAATGCTATTCTCCTTATCTGGTTCCTTCTTTCTCATTTGGCTGTACCGCCCCTGAATAACGTGATTATGCACCTACGCACCTTTTACATTTCGCACGTAACGCAGTGAACAAACATGTATGGTCGAGAATACGGGTGTATTACACCTAATTCGACCAATAGTAAGGGTGGATCGAGCCGATCGGTTTGCATATATGTAGGTATCTTAGGCACCTAGGTTTTGTAGAAGGAGCTTGCAGAATACGACGTATCGCATTCGAATGTCATATTTTTCCTGATTTAATGATAGGCGGTGTCCTGTAGCTATCCAATTAGCTGCCTTTATGCACTTGGAATCCTACAATATGTAAAATATGTGCATATTTGGATATATGTATGCATTTTAATCTGTCATGTAGAAATATTAGTCGGTACTGCTCGGGCGTTCCCATCTCACCAATAAGATTGTGGTAGGGGACATCGGCATGTTCACGTCTTGGATCTTTAAACCAAGTTACGATGTAGTTATCAACTAGGAGCGCGATAGAATGACTAGAGACTACGGATTTCAAATTCATAAAAAACAACGCTATATATAATTTGACCGCAAAGGCTTTCCATTTTCAATGGTCTCTCTTTATACAATTGTATGACATTATAGATACAGAACGGCTGTCTGTCTACCAGCCTGTGCGTGCTGCGAGCTTCCTTAATCATCATCGCCATTGTAGCTTGCGCACTTAGGAGGGTATGTGTATCAAAAAACAAAATCATCAATGCCTCCTTACGCTGATGAGTTTTTCCCTCTAGCCTCTACCAACAATTTCAAATTGACCTGTCAACCTGACGCCGCCGTGCTTCCCTGTTGACGCTGACCGAAACAACCTCGTAACCTGATGGATGTGTTTCCCGCAAGTTTCTAAAATGACTAACTTCCGCGGTACACTTCGAGAAAAAAAAAAGAATTGAATAAAAGGCGAATGGAGCAATAAAGGTAGTATGGTAAGGGTTGTTGTTTAAAAGAAATCGGTATAATCCAAACTGAAAAGTTCATTCCGCATCCCCTCGTGGCCATCTGGCGCGTAGGTCTACGCGAAAGTAATTCCGCTATTAACTTCGGGGTTTATCTGCGGCCTCGCCTCTGGTTTTCGTTCCCACTGCCCTTAATAGGGCTTACAAAGGCGACATGCTTGCTATCATCTTTGCGTAGGCGCACTGTTGTCCCAGCTCCCGCACCTGTAGAGCCACGATGGTGTCGAATAGAACGCGCGCCACTGTGGTCATCCTCGATGTCGATTTCGTCGACATCCGAAATCGATTGTGCTCCGATACTATCGTTCACGTCTGACTCAACCTCAGAGTCGGCTTCGGAATCGTCGTACTCGCCATCGTCACTAACAAGCGAGGGTGCATTGTTGCTAACGGCTGTATGGGGACTCAAATCCACATCCAACATATCGTCATCTACAATCACCTCGTCGGGTTCGGGACCCGACATGACTCGAGGAGCAGGGGTTGGCACGGGGGTAACATACGGTACAAGAGGAGGGTGGCCTTTGCTGCTGGTGGGTCGGGTTGTAGCGAGGGCAGGCGACATTGTTGCCCTCGCGGGGACTCGCACAAGAGATGGTGCTTGGTATGACGCTGTGACTCTAGTGCCTTTGATACCTTTAACACTGGAATCAACCTCATCCGAAGACTCTTCCTCAGGAGAAAAGTATTGATCGAGGTCAACCTTGGCCTTTGCATCACTCACCAACTCCCCTAAATTGCCCTTAAATCCTTTGTTTTGAAGTAGGCTGGACAGGTGTGGAGACTCAGCAGAAGGTGAGAAACCTGATTGTTGTTTTGTCGTCGTCACTGATGGTGCTCTCTGAGAGCTTTCAGCGACACCAGGAATAGAAGAAATGCCGGGTAATTCACCGCGCCGATACATTTCTAACGATTCTGAGATACGACGCACAACAGAAAAGCAAGCCTCGGAATCCGACATAGCGTTTTCGCGTACGAATGGGTGAACTAGGCCAGACGGAGGGATGCTCTGGCTCACAGGTTTCTCTTCTCCTACAACACCTACTGGGTCGGTAACCTCGATAGGATGACCGCAGTGCACCGCCGCTTCTTCGTGGCTCTTGAAGTCTCTCTTATGCGCTATGCGACAGTGATTAATAAAGCCCTGCGTGCTCGAGAAATTCTCGCGATGGCAGTCAATGCAAACAAGTTTCACAGTTTTCCCATCGGATCGTTTCAAAACACAAGGGCCGTTCTTGTCCTTGGGAGGCGGATAACCACTTGAAAGGGCCTGGAGCTTCTGACCTGCCGATCCCCTTACTGGTCGACCTCTACCTTGTGGTGCACCTGGCTCAGCGAAACTATTTCTTGTCGATCTACCGTCTATCGAAGTTCTGTATCTTGAGGCCTCGGCTTGGACATGAGTCTCAGGCTGAATACCATCGAACTTGGGATCGGGTATGAGCCACTTGGCATAGTGCCGGGCATACGGGCCATCAGTAACGCCAAAGGGTGGTGCCCACTGAGGCAGCTGTTCGCCCAACTTCGGTTGCAAGGCTGCGCCCGACCCATTCATGATGTTCAACATTTGTTCCGGCGTAGGAACGTTCTGTGGATACGGTATTAGATGACATCTGCGTAGTTGTTCCAAAGCCACCTGGCATTTGGCAAGTTCTTGATTTATCAATCGTAGCTCATCGTGTTTGAGTAGAATCTCAAGACTGAACTGTTGTTCGATAGCATCTCTAGCGCGGTCCATATCGGGCTTCTGCGACAAGGGTCGCGGTACATCCCTTTCACAATCTCCTACCGACAAAGCCACCCGCTTACGCGCCTTGGCACGATCATCACCCTCATCATCATCCGTCCTCGTCCGCTTTGGCGCGGGAGAAGGAGCAGCAAGTTGCGACGCTATCGCGACGTTGCTCTGTTTGCGCCGCCTCGGTGTTGTAGGCGACGTGGTAGTTGTAACAGGAGACTCTGACGGCACCCAAGGTTTTTGTGGTTTGCTGAAATCAAGCATAGGCTGTTCAACTTGTAGAGTTTTATCGCTTCCCCTTGGTTCTGAACTCCAAAAGCGGAACATGAGCATACCCGACGAAGCAAAAAATGATAAAGAATCGAATTTTGCGACCAAGGGAACGTGGGGGATAAAGCTGTTGATTTATGTAGGTATCGCGGTAGGGACGCGGACGGGCCAGGTCCTAGGCTGATACGCTCAACAAAGTTGTAACGGGGGGTGGAAGGGAGAACAAATGTCAGAGGTGCAGCGTCAAATAAGATGGGCAAGGCTGACGTAACGACGAATGGGGGCAGGGGGGTAGGGCGCAAAACTCCCTAATTCCTAATTCCTTCCCACTGCTACAAGGTCGAAAAGCGTGCTAATCGGTGGATCGGCTGAGCCGGCGGATGCGACCACCTTTTTAGCCTGGCGACGCCCGCTAAATACCTAGGTAATCGTGAATGGTGAATGGACCAAGTCCTAGGTTAACTAGTGGGAAGTCACTAGTATGTACCAAGAATGGCGGAATGGTGCACGTATCGGATGGGGGTGAGATGCGACTCCTGATGGGTTGGCTGAAGACGCGCAAAGAGGGAAAAAAAAGGAGTAGGCCGACGCTGATGTGGCCACCGTCAAACCCAACGAAACCCAGTCTGAGTCAAGGTCGAGGCAGAGCAGGAATGCGCAACGGGGCAACGCCAAGGGAACCGGGTAATGCGATCCAAATGGTGTAAATTATTAGTATGTAGTTGTATTGAATTGTATTGTACGCTCTGGTTTTCGATTTAAAGATATGTTGCGACCGAGCGACAACAAAATAATGATAATAATGATAATAATAAAATGTCCTTGAGCAAAAAAAACGCCCGAGTAAGAATTGCGACAGGAAAAGGACAATGAATGCGCGGTGAAACAACAGTATCAGATGGAGAATACCGGGGGCCGGTACGTATTAGAATGCGCGTACGATGATCATTCAGGATTTTTTGCGATCGAAAAGACAACAAAAAAGGGCGAAAAGGGAATGGATGGAATGAGACCAAAGACGTTCGCCCGAGGGGGGTGTGAATTGTTATTAAAATCTCCAAAGGAACGCGTGAAAAAAATGAATTACATGAAAAAGGTCGGAAGAAAGGCGACGGTCATTTGTTGCGATTTTCTTCCTTTTCGGTTGTTGCGACAAGCGGATTTGCGCAATAATGAAAAAAAGGCAGAGAGAGAAATAAGAGGTTGTAAAGTGTTCCAAGGTTCTAGAGGGCGCGAGATGCGAAAGGTGCAAATTGGAGAAGGGAACCTTCCTATGCACTTGGCTAGCTATTAACATTGGGAATCAGGACTTGCCTTCCCCAAGAGTACATTAGCACACTAGGTATTAGGTAGACTCCCTGCGAGTGTGGTATGGAAATCGTGGTAGGTCCCTTCCAAGGTTGTCGGGTGGATAGCTACAATGCAGTACATGCCTCAAGTTAGGGAAAGAGGTAGGCTGGGAAAGTACCCATTCTACCTTATGCACTTACGACCTACGGCATTCACTGGGCACTTCTTGCAATTTCACATTGATTTGATTCCCCAATTGTCCGACTAGAGAGAGACCCCCCTGTCTAGAATCCCAAATCCATCAACTCAATCAAGTTACGTGGCAGGGATGGTCTTGAATGTTTCTTTTGCACAAGTATATAATATACTGCATATGTACCTAGATACAAGACTTACATATGTATGTCATGGTCCGTGCTGCATGATAAAGGGGGTTATACATGGATTATGCACACTAATACAAATATGCCCTTTTATGACTCACTTATTGGGGAAGAATAGGATGGAAGGCAACCATCATTTAATGTAAGAGATGGTGGCAACAGATCCCACCTTGTCAGTAAGAAGAGGAATAGGCAGATATGTTTTCCCACATATTTGAAGGAAACATGACCAGCTGAAGGTTGGCAGCACTTGAGGTGTGTATCACATGGCTGCTTTTAACTACACCGGTACATGCTGTACGTTCTTGCATAAATATGCTTAAGAATTGCACAAGTGACTTGGAATATTGTATAATTTCTTAATATAGATATACAAGCATAGGTACCTATAGCTGTACATGTACGTAAGTATTTAAGGCATCCACTTTGTCAATGAGATGGCCAAGGACAAAGCAGCCTTATTTTTCGAAGATCTCATGCCAAGTTGCTTAATTAATTGTCATTTGCTTCTTGAGATATTAGATGCTGACGTTCATGGCTTATTAAAACAGTACACTGGCTGCTTTGTACCTACATAGTTAAGTACTTAGATACTTAAGTTTAGAAGATGTTGTCATGGCTAATAACCAGGTTTTCATGTTACATGACATACACTATTTAACGTCGCGTAGGTGACTTACACACATCGATAATCCCCCAAGACATGACTCTCCTAAACAAGAAGAACTAATTATCTATTCACAAGTAGGGTATAGTACATTTCGTCAATATCTCGCAACGATTTCTTATTGAAACAAGCCATAGATAGACTCCAAGTCCTGATAGATAAGTCATACAACCTGATATGTTATATATTTATAGCTTAGGTACATATGTAGCTTACTACATATCATCATGATATGCCTCTTTGAGTACTATTAGAGATGTAAGTGCTAAATAGGCATACATGAACTTTGCATAACCGAATTCCATTACTACATGCGCCTATTGCCTAGCAGTCTGGTGGTATCTATAGATCCAACAAGGTGCTGTAATGCGAACTCGCTGCGAAAGGCCTCCATCTTAACCAACCATGAACAAATCTAAAGAAATAACTTTCAATTTACTGTTTATACATGCTGGTCACGATACTACATAATATGATGCTCATATGTGTAGTATCTCAATTAATTCTTGGCAGAGACCAGGCCACTGCATTTGCATTTCACGACAAGGGTGTTTTGACCAATTACGGATCAGACATGTCTCAGAAATGTTTGAATTGTTCAAACTCGAATGCATAGGCCAAGAAAGAAAAGAAACGAGACACGGAATCTTACTTAGGTAATGTAATACTTTATCGATAAGATGCGTAATCATCCGGAGATCTCGTCCTTGATGGGTACCTAGGTACTTAGATACTTGGATACGTCCCTTTCGGGTGAATTTAACATCATGACGTGATTACACGCCGTCAAGTCTAGCTTCCATTCTAAATAATTATCCAAACCCTCTAATAGTGGAACCAATGCAGCTGGATATCATATAAAAAGGTACAGGTGCACTTACTTTATTTACCATTAAACCGCCGTGATAAGGAGGTACGGGGATACTTAAGTCACTTCTAAGATTGCGCCGCGGGTGTTTTTCTAGTGGGTTGTGTTATCGATAAAAACAAATGCACCCAATTTATTTGTGGTATGAGCACCACGCGCATACCTAGGTAATCATTATTATGTTACCTACCAAGTGATGAACACAAATATCAACATTCTGCCTCAATAATCTTCAATGAGGACTATCGCTTCCAATCCGGCGGCCAATTCAGTCGCACAATGACCGCAACGAACAGTACCCGAAAGGGTAACCAGAATAATGGCTCGCCCACAAAGCGAAAGCGCGCAGACACCAATCCGATTCTACCTAACAAAAGAACCCGACTCGAGACCGACCTCAACTTATCGTCATCCGAGGACGTTAGGGTTCTACAAGCTGTAGAATCGAAATACGAAGTCAAAGTTCATTCAATAATATCGTCATCCAAGATCCAGAAGAAGGTTACTTCAGTTCTCCAGCACCTTACTTCCTCCGCAGCCGAAAAAACGAGCGTATCTATTCTACGCGCGAAAGCCCCCAACGCGGGCAAGTTGATCTCCATCGCCGAAATTGCGAAGCGCGAGCTGGGAAAGCGAAAAGAAGGTGGAAATATTTGGTATCAATACATTGCGCTAGGAGAGATACTCAAGGAAATACCCAGGAACGAGGGCAACACGATCATCGAAGAAACGAAGTTGGGTGATATTGGCGAGGGCGAAGACGATTTTGAGGTAATGAAGACTCCGTTTGAAAGAGCAGTGGAGGGCCAACCACGCCTAAGGGGAGTACCTGTCATGAGCCTGTTCCTATGTCAGGTTCCCGTTGAGGAATTGAAAAAGCGATATGGGGAACAAACGAACGCCAATCCGACATGAGGGTCACAACTATAACCGCTATGGATTGGTAGTTTACCACAACATCAAGACGCTGTAGACGCCACAGCATGGTAATATGGATACAGTGGAGGACCCATGTGAAGCTCAGCGGACCATACTTTTTCGAGCTATCCTACTATGAGGTATGCATACATCCTCCAAATACCAGTACAGCAAAGCATACAGATAATAGATGACTCATAATGATACCCAATACAAACTCCGACAGAAATACCAGCCATATAGAACAAATGCCGCGATGCTATTTGATGTACATAGTTTCCACCTTCAGAGATTCTTGTAAAATCTCGCGAAACCCACCACCTAAATATCCACAACCCACGACTGAAGCCAAATGGGATTGTCGCTTAAATTGGCCGTTCGAATCCTTCGAAAACATCCTTTAGTGCGTATTCCAACAATATGGGATTTTCAAGACCCGTATGCACGCTTAGTGTTTTCTGCCACCTTCTCCGCCAGAGTATGTTATTCGCAGTACGAAGTTGACCACGACGGCCAACAGGAGGATGATAGCCAGCACGGTGGGTCCGAAACGGTCATCGAAACCGGCTTGTCCCCGAACCCTTATCGACTTCGCCCGCCAATGATAAGTGAATAGCGCATAGATCATAGTGAGCATAGCTACACCAGTGAATAGGAAGGCCGAGATGAAGGCCGGTCGGTCACCGAAGTTTAACATGCCGATGGCCAACGCACCCAATATGACGGTAAAATTTAGCCATGATAGGAACGTACGCTCGTTAGCGAAAAAGACCTTAGGCTCGACTCGAGTAGGGAGGGCAATTCGTTTGCCTGAGCGATTGATTCGAACGCGTTAGCCAAAGAGATATTCGAAGTTTTCCTTGAAGATGGGAAGGTTTGTTCTTTTACCTGGAGCCGTCTGTAGAAGGGGTTGGCTAGACATTTTGGTAGTTTTTGTGACGAACAGACAGTTCCTGAAGTATGATTCGGAGAATTAAGCTCAAGTGGTCAGGTACGATATTTCAACGTCCCTGTGGTTAATTGTTGCTATTTTGACGAATTGACTCTTGTTGTTGTTATGATTGGATTGCGGGAGAAAGTGAGATTAGACCAGCCACTGGACAGATTGCAGTTGATAAAAAACGAAGGAAAAAATGGACTTTTTAAAACCTAGAGAACTACACGAAGACGAGAATGAAAAAATTACAAGAGGAGAAAAAAAAGACGACTAGCTATGACGATGATAGCGAGCAGTCTGATGTTGAGAGCTTGATAGTAAAAGAGGAAAAGAAACCAAAGATGGTTAGTTAGAAGCGCTAGTTACAAAAAGGGCACACACGTGGGTGGTTTCACATCTCTCAGTGGCTGGTTTGAAAGCTACCGAGCTACCTCCTAGCAACCGGCGGGGCAGTCGAGACCTTGGAGAGTGAACCTGAGAAAAGAGATTCTGCACGTGCTCAGTTGCCCCGCGCAAGAAACTTGAAGCAGCGTTGGAAACGAATTGGATGGTCGGCATCTGCACCTTCACTATTTCCGTCGCCTTTTCTTAAGGTTTCAAAGTTTACATAAGCTTGCAGTTCGCAATTCACATACACTTAGAGTAATACCAGGTTCATGTTCTGAGTGGAGCTATCACGGGCGGGACTTTACATATACATATTTTTGTACATATGTACTACGGCCTGCATAACCGCGCACTAGTGACATTTGAACCATTTAAACCAAGGGAAAAGAGGCAAGGATCTTATAGCGGTCCATTCTTCAATCAGCCTCACCTGGAACATGCCCAAGCCCTGGGTCGCCAGCTGTGTCAACCAAATTTATTGTTTACAACGTCACAGAAGAGAAGGCTGAAAGAAAATAAGTCCCACAAGGCTGTAAAAGTCTCCCTAGTATCATACCATTTATTTACCAATTCGCCCCCTTACGCTATCAAAGACCATAAAGATTAAACTACATATACATTTTTACAAAGCCCTCACTACACTATCAATTCGTTGTGACAAACTCTTCCTCGCAATCCAATCCGATATTGTTACCTACCTAGGTACTATCCAAAATGGCCTCTACGCAAAGCAATGCCGTATGTCACCGCCAGTAATAATTCGAATATATGTGATAGAAGCTTACAGAAATGATTATTAGCCGATCAACACTACTAGATTAAGACAAATCGCGACGGACGTATGTTCACCTTGTCCACTCCCAATGCGCTTCATGAGTTCATTCCGCTAAAGTCCGATCAATCATAGGCTTGCCAAAGCGCCATCGGTAGCGCAGAGTTTTACGAGCATTCGAAAGTCGAAGGTTGGAATTCAACCATAATCGTACGTCTCCCTCGATTTATACTGTACCCCTTCTCTTTATTAGGCTCAACTAACATGGTATGCTTGCGCTAGAACTCGATCCTCCGGGCCGTCATATCCGAATCGACCCCTTCCGGCTCCCAGACCCCGGCTCATAAGTATGTGGTCAACAGCACCATCGTCCAACACCTCGTCCCGACCTCGGCCCTCAACAAGCCGAAAGGCGGAACCGAAGCGAAAGCCGACAGCCCCCGAATTAGCACCAGCGACGGTGGCAACCCGACTGCCACAGACGGAAAACCACACGTCGGACGGAGAGGTATGCACTCGGCGACACAGGCATTCTGGAACGAAAAGTCAGATGGTATGTGGAGTTTCAAATATGACGGCGGTGAAGGAAAGGGTATGGACGTTGTCATCTCCGTCATCTGGATCGGAATATAAGAGCCTAACTACGCCTGGCTATCTCTACGGGGTTTATGTAAGACCATGTTGTATGTTCTACGGAGAAGAAAAAGGAAATATGATGCCTTCTCGCAATCTCGGATACTCGAATGCTGGATGGGTAGGGTTAATGGCTTAATGCGATGGCGGCTACAAGGACGATTTATTCGATCTACGACCAGCTATACATAACATATACGACCTTTGTTGGCACTGATGATATAACATACAATACATACGAGTTTAACCCTTTTTCCCCGTCGAGTCGCTGGTTTCAAAATGAGGCATTTTCTAGGTGGAAGTTGAAGTATACTAGATGAACCATTGAAACATTCAGTACGCTAATTTCCACGCGCAGACGTGATACTATCGCGCCGAAGATAGATATTAATATCAATTTACCATTGATATTTCATACATTTAGACTCAGTTCTGTAACTAGAGGTTTCGTGGGTACCTTCCAGAGAATGCCTACGCCCCAGACGCACATGTATCCCCGGAAATACTAGCGGAATCGGTTCAATAGCATACCCAACAAACACACGGGAAGGTATCAACCCAATATTAATCTAATATATCACTTGCTATACAAGGGGTGATTGAGTGGACGTCGCATGGGTTACCAGCTCCGTGTTACGGAGCCCCATAAAGGACATATAGTCGTGCCAGTTGATATAATCAATATCACCTCTTTCACCATTACTAGGATCAGGGGCTCATCTTGAAGGATATATTAACTTAGACTACCTAGGTACATATAGGCCGTCCTAAGCGACACGGAAACTTGCATGTGTCCATTGCTGTATTACGATAACTAGTTTAATCTAGTTAGACCTACGATAGTATGACTAGGCGCAATTCGAAATATTATATCATATATAAACTTTGTCTATAAGGCCGTTTGGTTGTCATTTTATCTAGCTAGGTAGATAAAGAACATAACATCTTATATCCCTGATATGATTTATCTAGTTTGTAGTATCACTTTGAATTTCGTTTGAAAAAAGATTCAGTTTAATTAACTTGTAATAGGAGTTGTATTTTTAGGTGCCACATCGGGCCATTTCACTTAACTTTCCCATTTTAAGCTTAGATAGACTCTATATTCTCATAGTCTAATCTAAAGGCTATACCTACATGATATATGCGTTAGGTTTTCATCATGTATACCTTGTGAAGTGGGAATTTGATACCACAAACGACATACCCAGCTCGTATCAGGGACCAGATCAAACACGAAATTGATCGAGATTCGTTCCATTTGACAACAGGCTTCAGACTCTCCAATACGTCGAGTTTTTAGGCTACCTTTAACTTATTGGAATACCTCATCTTTGACTTCATTCGTCTGGTGAAGTCTTCTAGGCTAAGTAAAGCGTACCCCGCTACACTCCCGCTATACTCTTAATATCGTCGTCCGCGGTGTCAATTTAAGTGGACAGGGTGGAATGGCTAGACTAATACCAAACCAGCCTTACATGATGTAGCATCGCATAGGCGAACAACGACCATCAACTCGGCTAATCTTTTTTGTACAGAAAGCCAAGTCTTCTTGCGTCAGCGAGCGAGGAAATAGATCGTCAAGATTATTAGTGGATCGGAGCTCAGCGATAAAAAGGTGATACCTTGTAACACACGATCGGAGCAATTAATCCACGACATATTCTCTTCACTCCCGGCCGAACCCGGGATTGGAAATCGTGTTACCATTTATTGCTGACAGTATTTCTTGTCCTCGTGATAATTAATTTTTATGTATGTTAGGCCTCTAATAATATAAATATTCATACAACATGAAGATGAATGGCGAGGAATACTTAGTTACAGTATCCCTCGTGACGACGACATCGGGTTTCTGCTAGGAGTAACCCGGCAGTGACCTCACAGTACTTGCCATAGTGGGTAAGATTCGCTAGACTACGGCAAGTAATGGCTCCATTATCGGCAAAGAGACGTCAGGGCTCCATAGCAGTGGATACGATCGCGACGATCTAGGGGACCGGAATAGGGAGCCTGGGCGCCAAGGCATCTATGATACAAGTCCAGAACATCTTAGAAAGGATGGGTTAATACCAGAAATCAAGTTGCTCACGAGCGAGATCTGATTAATAGCCCTTGCATAATAGCGACGATGAGATCCCATTGGATGGTAATAATCAGATTTTCCCTTGTGTAAGATCCCGTAATCATCAATCCCATTTCTGTTTCGACTTGTCGCCCGTTGCAATTCTGCAAAATGCCGATTCCCGAAGCCTCTTGTCGCATGAAAAAAAGATTGCCTGACACTGCATATCGCTGCTGTATCGAGTACCGATGGATTGGGCAGGTCGCCGGGTTGAGCGCTTGCTTCTTCCCCACGACAGCCATAGAGTCAGCGTTGCATAGTGGTATCAAATAACCGTGAAGTGGGTTATTTTTCTACCGCCCTGGAAATAGGTATGGTACCGTAGTGTATTGCAGTAGTGTTTGAGAGGGAAGGACAATCTTGGCAGCCAGCTGTAAGATAGACCCTTGTCACGGGCATATTCAGTGGCTTTTGCGGGGTTTGACTTGCTTCTTTACAGTAGCTTGAACCCCAGACTTTGAGAAGGGATAACTGATCAGTCGGTGAATCCTTCATGTATTACTACACGGGCTAGTGCAGTGATACCTGTTGGGAAATAGGGGATATGGATGATATAGTTACCAGGAAGGTCCAGGTATCAAATATCTACTACTATTAGCCATCCGTTATCGCTGAGAGACTAAACCGGGACCTTCGGCGTCGCCATTGAAAATAATCCGGGACAGAAAGGGAAGAAATAGAATACTCTAGCAAGCACTAAACTATCCATAGTATCCGGCTCGAATTCAGCCAATCTTCTAGAATTTTTCATCTAAGTAGTTAGTAATCGTCGAATTAGGGACAGATGCATTACTCTAGCATAGCCCGGTTTACCATAGGACTCCCCCGTGTCCAGCCCTGGCTTTTCTCCGGTCGGGGGCGACGAGCGCTGCGGGTCACACACACCACTCCACCTCTCCCCATTTGTCACGATGTATCTCCAGACCTATTCCTCGGCGCCTCGCCAAGTTACTAGAAGTGGATCAAATCTCCACTGAATAGTGATCTTCGCATCGTAGCGTAGTGTGTGGCTAGTCTCCCGTAGTCCGTTGCTGACCCCTGACCGCTTTCCTTCATAACGGATTTAATACCCTTCCCATCCCCACGTAGTCGAGGCTTGACAAGTGTCACGACTCGTCAACAGACCATCGCAAGTTTCTAGCCACGAACATCTGTCTGAAGATTCCTCCACATAGTTGGATCCCCAGACTTTTGAAAAAGAATTTTTGAAAAAGAAAAAAACGCCATCTACCCTGCTGTCTAAACGCCAGCCTCGGCTTACTGACTAAAGCCGAACTCATCGTCACCGCCTATTATCGGTAGTATTCGACCGAGCTGCACAATTTTGAAATCCGGGGTCTTAATTATTATTCAGCTTGGACCCTGACGATCGTCAGTTTTGTGGTAACTCGAAGCTATTGTTTTTTTACCATTAAATAGTTCAGAACCTTCACACGCACCATCGACACTTTACCAACAAGCACTATTGTGTGCAAAAACTTGAATTTGAAAAGGTCGCCATATAAATAGTCAACATGGTCGAAGTTCTCAGAGTCCCCTCATTGGGGCAGCCAGTATCGCCAGGTTCACCTGATATGATGGACATGTCGAACAGATTTCTCAATTTGGATATGGATCTCGGCCCAGCTTCGGAAACATCGATGATGGTATTGCAGCAACAGAGGGAATCCGGAAAAGAAGCAGGATCTAAGAATGGCCTTGCTCGTGTGCCTCGACGTGCTCTCACTTCGACTGACTATACGGCGTCGGTAAATGCATACGTCGCATACCAGAGACAACAGCGCTTGCAGACTCCACTTGCTACCCCACGAGAGTCGGCTGAGACAGATTCGTACTTCGAACTCCGACCTCACAATGTTTCTGCCTCCAAAACTCCACTTGCCGTTACTCCGATTCCTTCTCCTCGAGTGGCGAACCTTGCACAACCTCAGCGACCGGCTTTGCCAGCGCCGCTGAGGTCATATTCAGTCACAGATGTCGAACCTGTTCCATTCACGCACCGACCAGGCGTAGCTCTCACTTTGGAGGATCTTCCTCCCGAGTTGCACTACGCTATCTTCGACTTTTTAGATCCTATTGACAGCACGTGCCTGGGACTGACAAGCAAGCATTTTTACTCCATCCACAAAAGGATGCATGGAAAGATATCGCTTTCCGCCCGACGAGAAGGACCTAACGATATGGAATGGGTATGGCGAAACGCATTTATCTCCGGACCTTTCGTATCCAGCAGCGGCATCAGCAAGCAGAACTCATTGGCGTTGTTGACCCCACGAGGCCAAGTATACTGTCGCAAATGCCGGACGGCGCGGTGCGAATTGCACAACCACATCCGAGAATGGATCGGGGAGGACAAAGAATACTGTGCGGTATCGCAAAAATTCGGCCCCGCCGCTCCTGGGAACGCTAAAGCCTTTTGTCACAAAGCCTCACCGAGGCACCCGCATCGCTGCGGCAGACACACGCGACAGCAGCGAGCCGTTCGTCTGGTATAAGACGTAACTCGAGTTAACATCACAATTGAATTACACTGTTCAAGGTGTAGATGTTAATTAGAGAATTAAGAAAGAAAAGTATCGATTCCCGCCATACTCGGAAATCCCTCATCACACCAATAAATGTTATTGGATCACACTACCTACTCCATGAGGGAGCTACCTACCAATTGACTGAATTGGTCAAGAAGAGGCGATGAGTGCGGGGTGCGCATCTCGCTGAGCCGAGCTGAAGGAGCAAGGACCATATTTTGATCAAATACCGCAGATTGTAGATTGTCATTATTTAATTGACAGCGGGCCTTACTAGAGGCCAGGGACATCGGATGTATGTATTGACATGAATGTTTGGGTTCAGATAGGCAGAACAACTTCATAGGATATTGAGAACTAGATTGGCGCGTATGCACTCTATAAACTCTATTCTATATATAGAAGAGAATGTCAAAGTATCGTAAGAGAGAGTTGGAGATGGCTTCAATATTGGGTTTACTAGGGTTAGTTATCAAAGAACTAGATGTGAATTCCACTCATTTGCTATCAACACTTTGACAATGAATAGTTATAGATATTAAGTGACGTAAAAATACGTTTTTGCGTATCAATCGTTCTCTTACTTGAATTAAATACGTATTTTCACGGACATACTCAATCAAACATCGAGCTTTAAAACAGCATCGGAGTTCAAAGCAACTGATGAGAATATGACGGAAATACCTTAGTGTGTAAGTACCTAGGTATCTGCTAGTAACCGAAGTACCTACGTAGATATTTGAGGTAACAACAGGGATTCTAATAGTAAAGTGGCTCAATACAAACGCCACGACTGTTTGTGAATGTACATTTCCTGAAAGAGTAATCAGCCACAATCCAGTATAACGGATGCGGGATCCCGGTCAAGCTTATTGGTAAATCATGACGCCACTTACACCGTCTTTACCAGGAATCGAACGATTTCTCAAAAATTTTCAAAATTATTAAAATTTGGACCTCGAAATTCATGGGGGATAAGGAACTTTACATAGGAAGGATTGTGTAATTTTATTATACCTAGGTACTTACACTAAAGCATATCCCTACTACTCCTTTTCGAGATATTTCTTAGAGAAACCCCCTTTTGTCATTAGCGCAAACTCAATCGGCCGGGGAAGGAAAAGAAAGTTCATTTTATCGTTTCCCAATTTCTCAATTTCTTTATCGATATTGTACAATAAGTACAATACCACCTACCTATGTACCTATAATCAGATGTCAATGTTCGTGGAGAAGAAGTACTTGTAAGTACCGCTTATCACTTACCTCTTAACCAGGTACATACCACCTTTCTACCCGTGTCCTTCTACGTGTATGTCCTCGTCCCCATTATCATCGTTTCTTTTTCCAACAATCCGCATCCACATCGACCATTCATAACTCACAATTCACAAACGTCCCGAGGAATTTGTGACAAGCTACTCCATCTTCTAACTCTCAAACACCAAATCAGTACCAGACAAACGGCCAAAATACCGCTAATCTGTCTAACCTCGTACGTTACTCCGAAGCCTCATTGGTTCATTGGTTCGCTAGCTCGCCTCCTTTAACCAACGTCATTGATTATTCCCACATGTCAACATTTCCGGCTTGATTGTTAGTTTTCCCTCACGACGCCTGCTTAAGGTATTCTGTAGTTGACAGATCAATTAATGCTGCCTCAGTAGTACTCAACCTTCGGGAACGTCCAGACTAAAAGACTATACAAACAGGATAGCTGCATATGCGGTATCTGTATTGTTACAATCAGTCAAATTAGACTCGACCTGCGTGTCAATCTTTCCGACACCCAAGCTTTAAGCTCGACGTGTCAATTTCCGAGTAGTAGCTATCCCAAGTATATTTATATCCTGGTACCATACCCATTCTTTTCCAAAAACACAAAATGTCCTCTCCATCAGGATCCTCCCACGCCGGCAAGCGAAAACGTCCAACAACCGCGAACTCGACCAGGATGGACGACAATCCATTATTACAACCATCCTCACGAGATGCTTCCGGAGAGGAAGGTGATACCACAGCACCTGAGTCCGGAAGGCTGTCACACCGTAAATCCGACTCTACCGCAAATTCCAATCCAGCCAAGCGCCAACGAGCCAATTCGAATCATACCTCAGCTTTCGAGACTACTATAGATCCTGGCGAGCCTAGCGACACTACCGAGGCTAGCATTGATATTGCGGATCGTGTCACGAGAAAGAGTAGGAAACCTACCGGTTCTAGGGATGTGACGATTCAGGACGATGAAGAGAGGATGAAGCAAGAAGCAATGCCACCGCCACCAACTGGCCGCCTCATACATCCTGTTGGATACACAACAAATTCCCCTCCTACTGGACGAACAATTAGAGTCTATGCGGATGGCGTCTTTGACTTATTCCATCTAGGGTACGTTATTATAATTCCAATGGGGCAAGTGTCCGTCCAGTGCCATTGGAAAGAGCTAATTTTGAATAGTCATATGCGCCAACTTGAACAAGCAAAGAAAGCATTTGATGATGTATACTTAATAGTTGGCGTGACTGGCGACGAGGAGACTCACAAGCGTAAAGGTCTCACAGTACTTTCCGGTGCAGAGCGTGCTGAGACAGTCAGGCATTGCAAATGGGTTGACGAAGTTGTTGAAAACTGTCCTTGGATCGTAACACCCGAGTTTCTCGAGAAACACCAGATTGATTATGTCGCCCACGACGATATTCCCTACGGTGCCGCAGAGGGTGATGATATCTATGCGCCCATTAAAAAGGCCGGCAAGTTTTTGGTAACACAGCGAACTGAAGGAGTGAGCACAACGGGCATCATCACAAAGTAAGTTGTCACGATATACTCGGAGCCGCTATCATGGAGTAATGCTGACCACAAGTTTGTAGGATTGTCCGTGACTATGAGAAATACATTGCGCGCCAACTTAAACGAGGAACATCACGGCAGGAACTTAATGTTAGTTGGCTCAAGAAGAACGAACTCGATCTTAAGCGCCACGTTCAAGATCTGCGCGATAATATCAGGTCAAACTGGACTACGACTGGTCAGGAGCTTAGTCGTGAACTCCGCCAATATTGGCCTGCAAGCCGACCGCAGAGTCCCTCCCCAGCGAGCCGCTTCTCCATGCCATCCACCCCGGGCGCAAATGGTGACACTAGTTTGCGAGAAACTGCTACAATGGCCGCTGCTGCCAAATCACCTACTACACCGGGCGAGAGGGCCCCGGCCCCTAATGATTTCATCACTGGGTATACTCTTGGGTTAATCGGTGGCGTCAGATCGTGGGTAAGTCTGAATTCATCACTCGGGCGAGACTTATAATTAGCTAACAGTAAATAGATGACCAAGAACCGACGTAATCTTCGAGACAGTCGACCTCCGAGTGATGACGACTCAGAAAGTGACGACAAGGGCAACGACCGTGGACGTCCAGTCGCGTCGGCAAGTTAGTTGCTCAGACCGCTGAGTCGCCTCCATGTTAATGGACATATTAATGTAGAAGGTACCAGGCCATACGATGGAGATAGTCAGTTTGGTTCCGATGATGAAGGAGATGACGAATGTAGTTCGAATCTCGACAATCAAGGAGTCAGGCCATACAGAAAAACTACGATAAATCAGGGATGAACGGCGTTGAATGGTTATTTGCATGCATCCTGAGACCATAAGATTGGTGCCTCTCTCCCCTCTTTATACTACTATACGGGGCTATAGGGTCGGGCGTGAGAGGGGAAAATGATAGACGGACGACTTCATTGCTTACGTATGTGTATCGCATTTGATAGAGTTAATAGTTAGCATGAACGTTCATGACCATTCTTGGTGGTTTATTTGTGTTTGATGGTTTTGATGAGTGGAGAATAGGGGATGACTGCTCTTTTAGGGCTGTGCTACACGCACGGTGTGAAAATGGTTCAAAGAGTATCATATGGTAATTCATAACCCAACCAATATTTGGGGATATCGCTAATGAGGCGTGCCTAGGTATAAGAAAATCCTTTGATATTTTGGGGTTTTATGCCTTTAAAAGATTGATGCGTAATTGACTTTCCTGTCCAATAATTCATGGACTATGATACTGTAATGGCAAGAGATTGTCGCGCATTTTGAAAGGGTTACGGATAGCCTCACCTCTAGATACCTAGGTCCTTGGTAGGTTCTTGGTATTGTATATAATGTGGAGCGAGGTTCGCTAGTAAACAAACGAGGGTGTTTTTAAACACACCCCGTTGACCACGGCTCTTCGTAGACAATAGGTGGTGACTGCTACCTCACCTTTTCGCATGTCATTGGAACTTTGGATTTTTCTGGACGAGGATTTGACCTTTTACGCGTTCGAATTACAGTAAGTCAGTCCGGATAACAATTATTAGTCCGTGATGGTAACAGGCGGTCTAGCATTTCGCTTCTGGAAGTCCTCTGACCAATTGGATGTCGATGAGATTCCATGTGGATAGGGGTAAACATCGAAAGCTGGCTCACAAAGGAGGATTCGCGAACAAGAATTCCTCAAGCCCCACATGATCCAGCTTAAGACATCGTTATCTTCAAAGTTATGGTGGGTCACCTACCCCGATGCCAATGGGCGGTGACTGGTCCTGATATGCCGTACAACTCGGCATCATGAGAAATTGACGGTTGGGGAAATTCAAAGGGAACAGAGCCTCATTTGGAATACTATAGAATACGAGCATCGTTCTCGTAGTAAGCTACCAGTTACCCTTAATAGGTCATGCTACGGAATCTCTCCAGCCATAGGATGTCCTAGCCGAGAATGAAGAGAACCGGGTAGTAGTTCATACATCATGAATTTCGGGGCGAGCCTCGTGGAGGTCGGCGATAATCGATTCACGGAGTAATAGCCTAGGCAGCGGTTTAGGGGTTTCAGCTTATGCAGGCAAGTCTAGGACTCGGCCATACCTAGTGTGTACGACCCTAGGTGTTCTTGGAGTAACCAGTAGAGACGGTTTATACCATCTCATTCGAGGTGTGCCGTCGTAACGGCTCGCTAGGTATTGCCTCCGGTCCTGGGGATATATTCGAAACACCACGGCTGTACGTGGTGTAGTTGCATCTGCAGTCGTCATTCGCATGTCAACGCCACGGACTAACGTGAAATCGAGGCGGATATCTGCCCCTCCTGAGACTTGACGCCGTTGTCTATACTTAGAAGCTATCGACACTCTAGATACCCTGTGCTGGAACCAACCAAGCACCAACGTCTCCAATATCTAGCGTCGTGTGTGATTCCATCGTCATTGATGTCGTTTAAGTAGGATTACGACTCCTCGGTGATGGTAATTGGAAGGTTCTCGCTGCTAGGTCAGCCAATGACGATGGGAAAACGTTGAGGAAAGTCATGATGCGGTGATATTGTCCTAACTATTATATTCCACGTATCACCCGATGTCAGGGTAACGTTAGCATCGAGCCGTGCATACCTAGGTATGTTGTAATAGGAATAATTAAGTTAGACGATACCTCGTCGGGATAATGCGCCTTGTGAGGCTGCAGCCGATGAATCCCGAAAACTTACTAGATATGGTTCGTATGTAAGAGGGAGACTAAGACTGCCGCTTATAGGGTCAAGTATCTATCGACATGAGCAGGGGGAGACAAACTGTTGGTAACACAACGGAAAGAACAATGTGATCTACCTACCCTTCCATCGCTTGCCTAAGACCCCATCTGTATATGGTCTCACGGTGGCGTAGCTTTACTCCCTTCGATATAGTAAGTGTGACCAGAGTATATTAAAAAAACGGAAGTCCGAACCGATTGGGATATATCCTTCGAAAGATCTATATGGTAACAGTGTACTTCAGGTAAGTTGACCCTTATATGGTCGTCGTGGATATTAAGTGTGGCTTCATCAGCAAGCATAGCACACGGTCCAGGGGGTAGTGCTCCTAGGTATTTTTGTATGGATTCATGTTATAATTTAAATTTCCATCCATAAAAGATGACATATAAATTAAGCAAGCGAAAGGTCTCTGCAGATTACTTTCTGCTAATCCCAGCTTTCTCCACTACAAGCCTGGAGTGCTTCCTGCGCCTGGATGATCACCAGTCAGCTTGTCAGCCTTTCCAAACCACCAACAAGACCCTAGATCCCGAGGTTGATAGAACGTCAAGTTCTCAGTTTCAAACACTCATATTTCGTCACCACCTACATTGATCCTTACCGATGTTACATTAGCGATATCACCGACGAAAAATGCAGTTGTCGACCATTAATAGAGTAAGGCTCACTAACCCCTAAATATGAACTTGCCATCAGAATCCACCTACAGACTCGCTTCCAGGTCGTATAATCTACATAACAATTCTCGAGCAGCCTTACTGCAGTAGCATCGTTGGTGAATGTCTCCCGTTTCAGAATTACAGGAGTAACCCTCTCTGCTGGCCTATGGGCCCATGCACAACATGAACCAAGCGTGTGCCCTCTTGGGATGAAAATTGATGTCGCCATTGGGGCCGCAGAATTTGAAACTCGGGGGCTAGCTCTATAGATTTTTTTTTTTTTCATGAACTATTACGGGTTCTCGGATGGCGTCCCGAGGAACGCCCCCGGCGCCTTCTAGGCCATTCGCCTTGTGGTGCTACATCGGTGTGGATGGAGCGTAAGGCATTCTGCGCTCGTTGGCAAGATTTGATATCACATCTTGAGACATGTGTCTTAGAACGAACGAGCACATGCATATGGGAGTTGGAGTATCTCCGCGGTGGCTCGAGGATGTGACAAGAAAAGAACACCGCTATCTCTCAGACCTAGAAATAGAGTCAACCTAGGAATATAGAAACACCAATGAGATAGGCGATTCCCGGTGAGAGAGTATACTTTACTCATGTCAAGAACGTCTGAATAGGCTGAGCATAGCCTACAACCCGATATGTAGCTACTATAGATAACTATACTCCGGTTATTTCGGACCGGCTGAGATAGTATAGTACAAGTCAGTATGCAAAGTCCAATGTCCTTTATTTTCTCATCAAAATGGGCTAAGCCAGTCTCGATATAGTTGACGATGCGGATGCACGGTGAGCCGACAGCTAACACTAAGTCTTGGCATGTGCCCGGAATATTCACAGCCGGCTCGTATGGGAGGGATCGTGGTACAGGATTAGAATGCGCGAGCGGAAACGTGCATACAGATACTCTAGATCAGTCAAATCGGCAATCTCGGGTCGATCCATTAAGGTACGGGACCGAGAAGCAAAGCCAGACGGTGAACATGATATGACGTTGAAAAAGGTGTAGGATAGAAGCGCGCTACTCCTCCGGGATGTCAGATTAGTCACCGATGTATGTCTTGTGTTATAACAAGAGCCGCCGCCAGTGCCACGCGGTCGCGTAGGATCCGCAGCGCAGCGCGCTTGTCGCAGCCGATAAGACGTATGTATGCTAGCTGAGGGTGGTTATACGGCATCGTGCATTGTTACTAGAAACAGTATACCTGAGTAAGACACGATCAGCGAGATACAACGGGAGAAAATGGCCATCTGGGCCGATAGAACTTACATGAAAAGGTGGCGGTTCAAAGGCTAGACGTGACCAAATACGGAATGCGGCAGGGCCAAGACGCGAAGCCGCTTGCCAGAAGTAGGTTGGAAAGAGCTATTTTCGCTTCCCGTATTAGACAAACCTGAAAAAGTAATAGTGGTGCGATTTAGGAAAAGGGAGGGTGAAAAGGAGGGTGGAGGGTAGGTATGAAAGGTAGGTGTGTGTAAGTGTGGTAATGTATAGATCTGTAGTTAGGTAACATCTATACACACATGTATTGATACGCACGCAAATACTTACATACATACCTACGTACATACATGCAATCCTACATATGATGCGCTAGTTCAACATTGTTGAGTGTGTATGAAGTATGGATGTATTTGTGTGTGTATAGGTATGTCAGCAGGATGCTGGCTCTAAAAATAACGCTTAAGCGCCAGGTCTTGTCCACTAATACCTCATCTTAGCTAGGTGTGAATTGTGTTACTAACTAACATATATGATACTGTTGGTACATATTATATTTTTGTAAGGCTAAGACATACATGAATATGAGGGTACATTATATATAAAAATTGATTGCCGAATTGAGACATAGTTACAAGGCGGGGAAGGAACTATACTTGACGGTTCGGGGCTCCGTAACTTCCCTCCATCTAAGGAGCCATACACCGGGAATAACTACATCGTCCAACCTATATTACTAACATGTACATGCAAATCCAAGTAACACACCTTCGGAAAGGAGACTATCGACCGCTGCATCTACGACATGCGTCTGGAAAAAAACGTGGGAACCCTGTTAAGTGAGACCGGGAATGACTCGGTATAGATATAGCAAGTCCGAAAGGAATATCCCATCAAGTAGATCAGCAAATCCTGTTTTACGTATGTATGTATGATATAGGTAGGTAATTAGTAGATAGGTCCCGTATTAGGAATATCAACCGCGGGGATGCGTGATGAAGAAGTCTTCCTTACAGATTCCATGCATGCATGTCATCCTCTCGGTAGTCATACTGTACACTGTACACAAACGGCCGAAGCCATGAGATTCTTCACATACGCAAGCAGAGACCACCCGTTCTCGCAGGTTTTGGACCCCATTCTCCTTATCGTCTTTTCGGATCGCGCTGCCGAATCGCGTCGAAACAGCCGCCACATTTTTTTCTAATACACGCGATCATGAAACATATCAAGATGGATAGATCGTCAACTAATTCGGCTTGCATACCTTAGGTTTGTGGTTTGTTTTCTCGTTCGATATTCTCCTCCCGTCCTGCATTAGTCAGGCCATCATATTTCTGCTCTGGCTTACTATGTACCTGTTCGAATTCCTCAATGCCAGTTGACGTCTATCAGTTATTAATAGAATCATTTAAAAGCGGGGCTGTTCCACGACAGCGTCCAATTAGGGTTGCCGGTGTGCGTCAAAGCCCCCTTTCGTGGTACTGGTACTTCCCCGACCCGAGCACGCCACGGGTAGAGCTGGAAGCGAGGAACCAATAATAATCCAAGTCTATTCCAATGCCCAGCCTGAAGGATTCAACCCGCATGTACCCCTGGCCTTGCAGCGGGCCGTGCAAAAGCTTAGGTGCCCTGGAAAACGACAGTATTGTACCGTAAAATCTCCAAGGGAGACGGGAAGTTAACTGCGAGTCTTAGATTTCCAAAATGCTTCCCCCAAACAGATAGGGCACGGAAACCCCGCGCCGTTAACGAGTTGATAAGGGTTCACGAAAGTCGTAGGGAAGTATTGAAGAAAGTCGGAAATCCCCGAAACCTATCGCTTCCTTCTCAATCTTCATCAAGGAGGGTCGTGTATAAAGGTTTCTTGTTGGAACGCTCTTGTGACCCTTAGGGATACCACCTACCTAGGCACCGAGGCAAGTATGTAAGCCTTTGGCTTTACTGATGTTTCAGAATATCTGAAGTGCTCAAGGTGCATAGGTAAGCGATAACGAGCCCGTACTATACGCAGTTAGGAAATAGAGCACTATAACCGATTCTCTAGGGCCGGATCTTCCGGTGGTGATCTGCGTCTTAGTATCAGAATCTTTCTAATCCATACCACGGTAGCACGATAGGTGGTAGGAACGTGCCAATATCTGCCGTGAAACCCTCCAAACCTGGCCTGGCGGTGCTCGCTGGTTTAGTTTGCCTGGCTGTGACCTCACCGTTTTTTATTGTTGGCGTTTGTACCGTACTTTTGATGTATAGTGATTTTCCATGGGGCGCTCCGCACTGCATCCTCACGCTTAGGGTAGCTGCGCCACCTTGGCCGTCGCCTGTCAGATTGGAAGTAAACCTGTAGTTCTCACTCTCTTGCTTTTCTGGCAGGCATTGGCCATCCACACTTCGACCCTACCCGCGGCCTACGTTGAAAATTCCCCAGAATACCACCAACCCCTCAGGAATTCGTCGACAAAGACATCAATAGCCAACTACAAAAACTTATACGAATGGGTAATTGATTTTAACGGGCATGTGGTCTTGCGAAATCATACCTAACCCTATGCCACACTTTAGTAGATACTCTATTTCTGTGTTATTCTCTGCATCTATTCGTTGCGTGCGTACGTGCTGCAGCATGCGTGAGCCATGTACGTATATGTTGTGTACAGTACCTTTGATACCGATACCACACTTGCTTGCCCTGACACCCAGGGGGTTCCCTTTTTGCTAATTATGGCACTCCTTGCCGCGACAAGATCCAGTCTGCCGGGTACAGTATAGTATTGTATAGAATATCGCCTTGTGCCTAGAGTTACGTTAGGATGGTAGGTACCTACTGCAAGAAATATGATGCTTATCTCGGCGCGGTCAGCAAAAAAAGGTATTGACAAAAAGCACGACCGATACCAAAATTATTCAGCCAATTCGTCTACCTCAACAAGATGAATGAGATAAGAGCCTTTCATAAACCGTACTTCTTCAGGAATCGCATACTACTACCGCGAATACTTAGTATGTAAGTATGTACCCCGTAATAGCATCCGAAATGAGCCACCACCGTTAGGACCAGTACCTTGCATGTCGCGCGCCCTCATCCATCTCGGGACCCATGCAGATGCAGCCCAGCTGACGGCAGGGGTGCCTTATACTTGCAGCTACTATGTACGTAGGTACAACGGTCTTGGAGGACGGATTCTTTTCTGACCCAGCCTGCTTGGCCTGGTCGTTGACCGGCTGCTTTCTCGTCGACTACCTACCTTACTCTACCTACTTACTTCACTTTCCTCCATGCCATCTATCCTCCACCACCTATGCTTGCTGTTGTTCCTGCTACTTGTGCCCTTTCGGCCCTTTAGTCTCAATATAGCAATGCAGCTCAGCCTACCGCTTGCTTCGCTGTTGGCATTTTCCGTTTCATCGCAGACGGAGATGCTATTCACCAAACATCTCTCTCGAACCAGTTTGAATACTTGCCGCCAGTTAGAAGGCTGAGATCTATCTAGCCTTGCCCTTCTTTACAGATCCACCCCTCCCTATCTTAAGGTCTTACCCGTTGTGACTATTTCCATCCCTCTATACTCTTTTATATTTATCTAAACCTTGCAGGGCTGTGTCGTGTCGATTTCCATTTTGAGCCTCTGTGGTGCAGCATTAGCCATGACGAGTTTGCAGTATATTATGGATGTGGACGATGAAGAGAGCACCCCTCACATAAATAAAGACGATGGCGGCTCCATAAACCCCGGGCCATCTCGTAGTCAAGATCCTTCCCGTGCGGCAACGTCGAGCCATGAAAAGTCTAAAGATCAAGACGATAGATTAACTCCAGCCCCAACTAGACGCCGCGGTCCTTCAGGTCGCTCATCCAAATCCACCGCTGCCGCCTCGTCATCGTCCTCATCAACACCAGCAGCAGCAACAACAACAGTATCTTCATCATCATCTTCGGCCCGCCCGGCGCTTATGAGTAGGCGGAGCACTACTAGTTCTGAATCGATGGATCCGTACGGAAGTCACGCTCAAGGTTCATCATCTGGAGGAGGCATGTCATCGTCCGGTATGCCTTCGAGGCCAATAGGAAACTCTCCGGGTGATGGAACCCTTCCAGTCAAGTTAACTCCTATCACTGGCCGTGTTAGTAGGGCGAAGAAGGGGATGCCGGTCCACGTATGTGAAACGTGTAAACCACCCAAAGTGAGCACTCAAGACATATCGATTTGTTCTAAGAATCTACGAAGGCTAACTAGTTGCACCTAGACATTCACAAGAGCCGAGCATCTAAGGTGAGAATTTCTAGTTTCAAGAACTGTCGTGATATGAATTACTGAACGTCGAACTGTAGGCGCCACCAACTGAGCCATAAGACTCCTGGATTCCCGTGTACTTTTGGTGGCTGTGACAAATCATTTCACAGGGCCGATCTACTTGCGCGCCATGCCCAGAGGCAGTAAGTATCTCGCTAACCCAAGGTATAGCACCTATGATAGAACTAATCACGATGCCAGTGAACAAGGCGATGGATCGTCGAGGGGAACAGGTGGAGGTGTTAGTCGGCCAACGTCTGCGGGCTCCTTAGGTGAAGGAGCATCTGGAATGAGTTATTTGCCTCATAATCCTTCACCAATGAGTGGAGGTGCAGGATCTCGCTCCGGAATGACTGGTCAGTCCGAGATGTCCTCAGGGACATCCTACCCGAGCAATTTGCCTCCCTATCAGCAAATGGGTGGTTCGAGTAGCACCAGTGGGCAGACCCCAATGTCTCCTTCACAACATGGTGAGAGCTACCAGTCGGGCTCTAACCCCCCTACCCAAGGCCAGAGTTATGTGCTGTCCAACCAGATGCCTATCATGACCAACCCAACCTCAAGTATTGGGGGCTCTCCAGTTACAGGTACATCTTTTGGGCCTATGGATTACCAACCTCGTACATCTTCTCCTTCTTATTCCTATTTGATGGACACTTCCGGGGCCTATTCCCAAAATCTACCTAGCTTGACAATACCTGACAGTATTCCTCCAGGTCTTGTCCCTGCTGGCCACGACGGCTCCCCTTGGCCATCATCCGCTTCTGCTACGGAAAGCACCTACTCTACACCATCAGACATGGAGATCAACCGCCGGGGTGGTCTCGCTGGCGGTTACGGATCACCGGCATCGGACTGGCACGGTGGCCTCTACTCTAGTGCCTCCCATAATATACAAAGCCCTGACGTTGGACTGGACCCCCTTCCCACTTCCGCATCCTTCTACGCGACGCAATTCTCCCCCACGGCGGCGCCAAACCTTGACCAAGGCCTAGGCCTTCCTATGTTCTCAGACGAGCAATCTTTCGTCGAACACTCACAACAATACCACCCCTATTCTTCAGTTCGTAGTCCGACCCCACCGACTATCTCACTGTCCGCTCAATCGGCTGAAACTCTAGTCACCCTTACAGCCCCAACCATTTCAGACGCAGCGTCGGCGGGGGGTCGCCAGAAAGGATCGACGGTGCTCCTGGGACCACTCCAGGGTACCGCCTTTCTAACTGTTAACTCCCTGTCACCGCACGTCCGGAATGCCATCCCGAAGTATCTCGATCTGTACTGGAAGCGCTTTGACACGCTCGTCCCATTGGTCCACCACAAGAGCATTAAAACCGCCGCCGACGGGGTTCTGCGTTGTGCCATGGCTGCCGTGGGCACACAGTTCCTCCAAGGTAAGGATGATCGCATTAGAGGCAACGAGTTGCATGAATTTGCTTGGAAAGAGGTCAAGACTGTAAGTCCTATCGACCCGCTTGCAGTTCATGGAAAATAACCGCTAAACCGACAGATGCAGTGTACGCAGTGGAACCTCGAAATCATGCAAGCGATCATCCTTTGCGAGTTTTATTCGCGATTTCGTGGACGCAGCGCTCAAAGGAGCTCGTCGGAGCCCTTCCAGTCCCTTTACTCTCGGGTAAGCTTACAACCTCATTTCTATTCTTCTTCCCCTCACTCTTGTTGGCTCTCTCATATACTCTATTTTCAGGATCATCTTTTTAGTTCTGTTTTATCTTCTTCTACTCGCCAGTCGTATCAATACTCAACATATTCTTCCTTACAGATGGCCGATCACTACCAACATAAGCCGGACGCTTTTACTTTTACTTCCTCGACGCGTAACGAAAGCTGGAATGAATGGATCGAACACGAATCACGACGTAGACTCCTTGCCGCTTGTTTTGTTTTGGATATTCATACATCCGTGTACTACCAACAACATTTCTTATTACCATTTCCTATGTCGATACCCCCTGTTCCCTTAATTAAACCAACCGAAGACCTCTGGGACGCCCAAACACCCGAAGCATGGAAACTTGCCATGGAACGGATGGCGAATAATACGGAACCCCTTAGCCTATCTGACGAGCTGCCTACCGCGGAACAGACGGCTAACGCACCACCCCTCGACAACGCCGTAATCTTAACTGCAGAAGCCCTCCGACTGCCTAGGCGTTCTAGCCCTTCCATATTAGACCTCACAGCAGAGGTGGATCTTACTTGCACAGAGCGAATCAGCAAATTATTTCAAGGTTCTGGCGCTGGCAACACTTATCTGGCCTTACATTACACACCTCTTCATGACCTGCTCGCGGTCAGCGGTGAGACCTGGCTCTTTTCAAAGAAGATACAGTCACCTGATGTCTTCGAGCAACATAGGAGACGCCTCCAGAAATGGTGTGGTAGCCTCCACGCTGGTGCCGCTGTCGGATTCGCCGCCAAGGCCCTCATAGCTTACCTTTCTAACCTCAACCACACTAATGATAATATACTAAATACAGCTATTTCACCTTCAGACCCCGAAGAAGAGGATGGGGGCCAGGGCCGAGATAGAAGCTGGAACATGATGGATCTCTCAGATTATTGGGCGGTATACGTGTGCGCACTTATCTGCTGGGCGCATGGACACCGCACGATACGTGGCTCATCTGGCTCTGGCCCTGGGTCTGATCATACCTCTTCTACACCTTCCCATCATCATAACCGCCGCCACTCTAATGTTAATACCGGGGACAAAGGGGAACGGGAAGCGATGAATTGGCTCAAAATGGTATCCGACCTGAGCCCCGAAAAAGCGCTCAAAGCGCAAGGTCGGAAGGAGACCATGACCATCGTTAGCATGATAAGGAGGAGACTCGAGGACGAGGCAGTGGGCGGCAAAAGTCGACTACTCGTCGACGCCATGTGGACGTTGAAGAAGCTCGAGGAACGTGCCAATCATAAATGGTTTTAATTGGGATTTAGAGGCAGGGAGACCAAAAGAAAAAAAAAAAAAGATATCGGAAGACAGAATTCAGGGATATGATATGGATGGATGATGGTACAATTTCCTATTCTTCCCCCTTTTTTTTCCTTGTCATTTTTTTCTTTCTCTTCTTATTCCTGTATTTCTAATTTCCTGTTTTCTTCTTCTCCTCTTCTTGTATTCCCTTTTCAATTCTCACTTTCACTTTCTTCAGAAAATTTTATACGGTCTTGGCTTTTCTTCTTCTCGTTTTCATTCTGATCTCATCATCCATTTCTCTGCTTGTGTCCTTTCTTTTTCTATTCTCTATACTCTCTCTTAGTCTGTGTTGCTTGTATAACTATTTTCTAGACTTCGCGGGTGGTGAGGAGTTCTAGAGATACACCTGTACTATTTACGACGCATTTCAAAAGGCAAGACAAAACGGGGCGATGGCGACGGCGGCAGGGGGTGCATTTTACAGCGACAACAAAAAATGGCGCACGCATGGATTTTCCCTCCTTTTCTGCAATCTAACGGTGTTAGAGGAGGATGATCTGTATTCCCATCATTTTTTTTAACTGTTTGAGATATCCACTGGGGGAAGGGGTTTATTTCCTCGTCTTTTTATCTCTAACATTGCTTAGGCGCTTCGTAATACTCAGAGGGATGATTTAATGATGGATAATGAGTTAAATGTACTTTTAGATAGATGAGAAGGAGAAGAAGGGAAGGGATAGGATAGGATAGGATAGGATAAGATAGGATAATAAGGAATATACGATGAATTAAATATCCCAATTGTATAAAATTGTATAGAATTGCACAAGTTATCCATTGGTTCGGCGTTATTCGGATTTAAGAAAAGTACTTACATAAATACCCAGGTACCTATGTAGCTATTGTACACCAAGATTCCTTAGCTGGTTTGCATGTGATTGAGTGGGAAATTCCATAGATGTACATAAAATTAATGTACATAATCCAGATCGAAATCGAAATGCGTAGATGATTCTATGCGGATGCTGGCATTTTCGGAATACGGCAGTTGGGAATTGAGCCGATAGTCATTCCGCTTGCGGGCGACAAAGAGGCGTCCCTGCTTAAATTTTCGAATCATCTGAGCATCGAAGGGAGTACAGGAATTTAGTCATGGGCTTCTTGGGTTATTTATCTGACTCATGAGCACTTGTACATTTCACATATCTGTGTAAAAGTTAAATTGCTTAGTACTTATATACATCATCGTAGGCAGGTACCTCGCTCATAGAGTTGGCGTTGAGGTAAGTGAGATCAACATGATGATAACGCAATATGTGTGTATTTAGGTATCGGGTACCTGACAGTATCTGTGCGGGAGGTGCGGTGAGAGTGTATGCATACAAGGGTGGGGTTGAACCTTACGAGCTTCATGCTAGGTACATCAGCTAGGCATAATGTACCTAAGGTTATGGGGCTTAGCGATCGATAGATCGGGCTTTTATTGGGTTAGATGCCCTATCTAGACACTAAAAGGACTAAGATTACAGGTAGGTACCTAGATTAGGTAGGTGCAGGCAGCTTAATTATTACGGCGCTGCAAGCTTTCCTGCAAGTCTAAAGACCAAGCTCCAAGGCTCTTTTTTTTCTTAGACACGCTTTTCTCTTCCATCCTCCCCAAGTTTGGCCCTGCCTACCTTCGAACTGGATAGAAGTCAATCTTTCTTTCGAATTGTCTTTTGAATTAGCTCTATCGATATCTCTTTCTGCTCGATATTGTACAATTTTGATCATGGGAAGCTTCGTATTCAAGTGGTAAGTAACAAAACAAGAGACTGGCTCCTCTTCATAGCCTGTCGCCAATTTGTCGCAGTCGCAAGCTTCGAAACCAGAGCCTCTTCACCGTACCACCCAGAGCTTCCTAATCATCCGAAAACATTGCACTTTGCTCGCATTAATCTTACCGTTCAGCTTAATGTCCAGCTTCGCTAATATGCTATTCTATTTATTTTCACAGGGAGCATCCTGCCTCCGAGGTCTACGTAACCGGCACGTTCGACGATTGGAAGAAGACGGAGAAGCTGGACAAAGTCGGCGAGCACTTCGAGAAGGCGGTGACCGTTCCTGATGCCACCAAGAAGATCTTTTATAAGGTTCGTCTCAACATGTCTTCCTTTACACCAGCCGTGGTTATTGTTCAAACTATTTTTTACCCTTTCCTTCCCTACTCCATTTTTTTGCTTTTTCTGGTGGCATACCTCCAAAGAGCGCAAGGCGTTTTTAGGATAAAAATATGGTGTGGCCGGTTTCGCACAGTAACTGGGCAATGCCTGCAGCCAGCATGGATAAGATAATGTTGGACGCATTCGCATCCTATGGCTCCAATGGTCAAGTTACACATCCAATTCCCTTGCGTGCATCAGCCCGGTTGCCTAGCTTCAGTGTTCATTTGTATTGTCTCATTGTATTGTTTTGTATTGGATGTGCTGGAAGCTCGAAGTCGCTTGGGACCCCCGCTCCGTGTCTCCCGATGCAAAACATTACTCCGTGAACTACGTATGACGCAAGACGAACACCAATGCTACCAATGCTGCCAATACTACGAAGCGGCGTGGGTCGTGATGCTGATAGGTCAATTGTGTTGGGGTGACATATCACAACCACAGATTGGCCCTGGACGATTACCTGGTATAGGTAATGGCGGGGGGTTATGGAAAATACACCACAAACACTCACAAATACTCGCAAACTCCCAATATGGCATTCTTATTGCCCATTGCCGATCCTTGTGAAGGTCGTGTGCCAGGTTTCGACTTACGGAAAACAAATTTCCACACGTCACTTTTCACAATGTTCAATGTTGAATGTTCACAATGCTTGTACCTAGTATCTCCCTAGGTACTAGTTGCGAGTGAGTGAGCAGCCGACCTGCATTGTGGATACCTAGCATCGTCGTGCCTTGGCTGAAATCGATGGCCTTGACCTTGTTGTTTCCCCAAAGCACCAAAGAGAGCCTGATCCTTGACGCAGCTGCCGTAGGACCTCTACGGACTAGTTAATTTGGATCTGCCTTGTGGCTTCGGGTCTTCCGGCAACCTGCATTAGAGGGGAGAAACTTGTCATTGTTGAGCAATCTCCAATCTAATGTGCTGCCGTCTTAATTCTCCCTTCCCTTCTCCTCTTTTATTTCTTTACTCCGTACAGAACTGGGTCCTTGAAACATATTACAAACGCCGTCCTAGCAACATTTCTACCTAAACATTTGGACTCCGAACTAATTATTTTATTCTTTTTTGTCTATAGTTCGTTGTAGACGGCAATTGGGTCACCGATCACACTGCGCCTAAGGAAGTTGATGAGAGTGGCAACGAGAACAACGTCCTTACTCCCGAGCGCATCATTGCTGAAGCACCCGCGACCGCCGCCATCATGAACTCCGTCGCACCTGACTCCACCACCACTGCATTAGCCGCCGAGGCACCCCTCGAGTCAAAGAAAGATGAAGAACTTCCGGGCACTTTCCCTGAGACACCCGCGGCTGAACTTGATAAGGGTGGTGACTTTTCAGTCAATCCCCTGCCTGCTACTGCTGGCGCTGTGAACCCTATTACACTGGCCCCGGGTGAGAAGATCCCTGAGGGTCTTGCTGCCGAGAACACCACTAGCAATGTGAAGCTAGATCCCGAGTCCTATGAGAAGAGTGACACACTTCCAGGTAAGCCTTCCCCACCGACATTCTTTACATGCAAAGTGCGGGGTTTTATCTGACTATTTTTATAAGGTGGTGTACCTGTTATACTGTCCTCCGCCGCGCCGGAATCCACAACTGCTGCTTTAGCGGCGAGTGCGCCTATTGAGACAAAGGTGCCCGAGGTTGTGAAGGAGAGTCAGGAGAAGGCACACGTCGATCCTGAGGCTAGCGGCGTCCCTGAGGAAGTTCAAGAGAAAGCTGTTGTTGAGAGCGAGCTATTGGATAAGGTGAAGGAAGCACCTTCTACCTCTGAAGGCACTGCTGGCGAGGGCACTGAGAAGACAGAGAATGTTGTTACCCCTGGTGAGGCCGCTGCTACGGCTGTCGGTGGTGCTGCAGTAGCCGCTGCGGTTGCCGCTAAGGACGTCGCCACCGAGAAGGCCACAGACGCCGTCACAGCAGCGCAGACAACTGCCGTCGAGGCCGCTACAAACCTACCCGAGCCGGTTAAGGAAAAACTTCCCGAGTCCGTCCAAAACGCTATCGCGGGTGCGGCAAAGGAGGATGCTCGGGAGGAAGTTTCGCCCGAAGTGCCTGCTGAGGTTAAGCAGTCTATCACCGAAGCTGGAAAGGCTCCCGAGGCCGCGGCGAACACTGAAGCAGTTGAGGAGAAGGCAGCTGTCGAGGCTGAGTTGCTGAAGGAGGTCAAGCCCATAGAGGCCGATAAGGAAGAGTCGAAGGTCAAGCCAGTGGCAGAAGAAGTGAAGGACAAGTTGACTGGCACTAATGGTGAGGCTGCTGAGATCAAGATTCCGGCCGCTTCGGAGTCGGCGCCTGCAAACGGCACCCAAGAGTCTGTCAAACCTGTCGAAGTTAAGCCAACCGAGACAACCGCGCCTACCACTGGAGCTACACCAACCAAGCCGACTGAGGAGGCTGCCCCCAGCAGTGCTAAGCCCAGCAACGGTACTGCGCCGACGGAGAAGAAAAAAAAGAATCGACTCAGCTCCATATTCGGCAAAGTGAAGAGCAAGCTTTCCAGCAAATAAGCGTTAATCGTTTAACATTCACTTTATGTTTTTTTTCGGCACTCGTATCGACATCTTTTTCCTGTTTCGGTTTCAAGTTAATGATTCCCCATCTTGCGGTCGACTCGCTGCGGCGGTTGCTGGTAGGATAACTTGCATTGTCAAGCATTAGGTGTACATAATATCCATCTCCTCGACATTCACCCTCACCTATTAGCACACGAATAATATCCTACTTGAGATTTTCAGGAGGCTTTCATGTTCTTTGAACTGCGGGTTTGATATTCCCTCGTATTGCTGCTTGTCCTTCTCACTACATCCTTAACGAGTTATGTTGTACTTGACGGCGGGCACGCCTTTCTTACCTGCCTTGCAATGTTCACGATTGATGTTCCCTGCTTTCCAACATATCAGTCAGGTTTACGCCTAGATTGTTTTTTGAGGTTGATGATAATCCAGGATCACGAAAATGGTTAAGGAAATTAGTGACTGGGGAGTTTGGTCAGGCGATGATGAGGTCTACTTTGTCAAAAAGCAAAGGCACGGGAAAAAAGACGAAGAGTTGGAAAGGCCAGCACATCTTCAGAAACAGAGGCCAGGCGGTAATTGAGAAGGGAATGTAATGAAAACACTAAAAGCAGCCTAATAGACAATTATTTTCTTAAAATTGATATGATCTTTTTTTAATAAATGACTTGCAGTGATAATCATGAATGCTTTAATCCATAGAGATGAAATTCCTTGGGTATCATTGACTTTTCATAAAAATAATTATAAATGCATATTTGTGCATAATTATGTAATCGTTCGTGTCACATTTCTTTTAAAGAATTCCGACTGGTGGCAGGTGGCGACCGGGTTATGGTACCATGCTAGGGTGACATAGAATCAATCGTCACTAATGTTTTGGCCCCGCCGTCGCCGAGTGACTCCTTCCATTCAATCTTCCCTTCCTCTTCTCCAATCCTCCGGGGTCCGTCCACCTTGGACCCCTCGAATTGTTAGTCAACCACCAATCGAATTACTCTCGCCATTGAGAAGTTTAAATTATTGTATACCTCTCTGATAAGAGGAAATTCTCTCTCAATATTTTTTGTTATTCCCTTGTATACTTCTTCCCGTTAGTAAAATAAGGAGATCTTTATGACGTCGGAAGAGGTCGAGCTTTAGCTCCGTCCTTAGGTGTCTGTCATCCCATCTTGATTCTCATTCATCAACCTCTTTGGCCTTAATAGTCATTGTCATCATGAGCTCTGGCCAGCCGAACCTGGGAGGAAAATCCCTATCATCTCCAGCGCCATACACTCCAAATTCGCAACCTATCTCGGTTCCTACCTCAAGCTTTGAATCCGGTTCTCGTCGATCCGGCCTGTCGAGTCCGTCGTTCCCGAATTCAGCTCCGAGAAAAGGTCAAGGGTCAAGGAAACAGCACCGAAACCAACGAAGACCACTAAGAGACGCCGGCAATCCGGATGAGGATGACGCGATGGCAGAGCTCGTAAGTCATCTTAACTCCAGATCTTCAGGTTGATCGGTAGAACAGACTACTGAACTATTAAAACAGCGAGCTGTTCGAAACGCTTCGAGTCGTAGAGGGCAAACCTCCATTACTCACCTCCTAAATTATTCAGTCCCGACGCGCAACTATAATGATTACTACCCTAGATCTAATCGTCGACATCCCACTTGGGGCCCTGGTTCTGGTCACCATGCTGTCGACAAGGCGCGGTGCGTTTATTCTTATATCAAACTATATCCTATCTATACTAATAGAAATGGTCAGATTTGTCCATGCCAACTATCGCTTCGTAGTTTCACCTACTTCCGACTATTCTTCCCAAGCTGCCGATGCCGATAAATACCTTGAGTGGTCCGACGTACTTCAAATCATAGCTTCCGCCGAATCCCAAACGACCTCATGTCCCATCTGTTTATCTGATCCTGTAGCTCCTCGTATGGCGCGTTGTGGCCACATATTCTGCTTGCCCTGTCTACTACGATTCATGAATTCGACAAACGACGACGAACCGAGCATACGAAAAGAGGCGCGATGGAAGAAATGCCCGATCTGTGAAGACTCGTTCCGACTATCCGAGGTGAGACCAGTGCGTTTCTATGCTGGCCAAGAGAACCCACTCCCGAGACCAGGTCAAGACGTGGTCTTGAGGCTAATGGTGCGCGACACGGGATCTACACTAGCCCTGCCAAACGAAGGAGGACCGGATGTTGTCAATTTAGGAGAAGACGTTCCGTGGCATTTTGCGGCAAATGTGTTGGACTACGCCCGGGTAATGAAGGGAACAACCGAATATGTGGTAGATCAGTACGACAGAGAGATAGGAGACTTGCGACAACAAGCACAAGAAGATGAGTTTCAATTTGGCGTTGAGGAAGGAGACTGGACGCAACGAGCGATTAGAGCTATAAACACCGCAAAAGACAAGGTTCAAAACCAACAGACCGACGAGGGATCGATGCCGCCAACAAACATTTCGAAATCGAAGCAGCCAGAAGCACAAAAGTTTTATTTCTACACAGCACCTCCGCATCTCTACCTATCGCCTCTCGATATCCGTATACTAAAGACGAAATTTGGCGATTTTTCAAACTTCCCTTCGACTCTACTTCCACGTGTTGAGCATATTTCTGCTGGTCATGTTGTGGACGACGCTCTAAGAAAGAGGGCTAAGTATCTAGGACATCTTCCTCACGGATGTATTGTTAGTTTCTTGGAATGCGACTGGACAGATATAGTCCCTGCCGAGATCCTGGATACATTTTCCGGTGATCTAGAGCGCCGACGAAAGGCCCACCGAGATAAGGCGGCTCAAGAGGAACGCGAAAGATTACAGGCAGAACGCTTAGAGGCTTCAGCCATCGGGCGAAGCACAAGACGACATTTTGACCAGACCAATGGGGACAAGTTTGAACCAACGCCCAATATGAACGAAGAAGACTTCCAACCACTTGGAGCTGTCGAAGGTACAACTCCGCCAAACCCCCGACCGGGATTTAGCCAACTTGCGGACATCTCAACTAGTCCCTCAACTTCTAAAACAGTTTGGGGCACTCGAGCGATACCTGTTTCACCTGAATTAGCACCTGTAACGGAACACGATGTCAATGACGGATGGCTGAAAGATGATGAGTTTCTTGGTGCTGCTGAAATGGCTATGCAAATGGAAGCTTTAGGTATCGATAATTCAGGTGCCGGGCCCAGTAACGAATCCAAGACACCCGGCGGCAAAAAGAAGAAAAAACAGAAGATTACTCTGATGAGTACTGGAGGCCGCCGTGGTGGTTGAAATGGATATGCATCGATCTAATGGAGGAATAGTCCTTCTATTACCTTGTTTAGGTTCGGGAGTAAGAGGCATTCTTGGTATGGTATTGTTTCTACTTTCAAGCAAGTTATTGCGATATTCTACATATACCTAGACTCGACTCAATATCTAGAGTCAAGAGCAAGACCATCATCACGACTTGCGTACATTCATATGAGGAGTTTTTAACTGAACACCACATAAAACAAGGTGCAATATAACTAAAGACAAATATTACGGCAAATAGCATGGCGTGAATGAATTCAATGGCAATATATAAGAAATAACATCTATATTCAACAGCATAACTTGAATGTTAGAAGAAAGGAGGTTATAATACCAATAGGGAGCTGCCGCTTATCTTTCTTATCTCTCCCTCTATTAACTCTACTAACCCCGCTTCGACGCCGCCTATGTAAATGGTTATACGTCAGTATTCACATCGTTGGGTGAATGGTTTTGCTTGACTAGAAGCCACTCTTCTTACGCATTTGGAAGTTTTGACATATTTCTAAAGAAATGGACCTCCCTCCAGAAATTCATATCAACCCTCCTCTCCTAAACTCAGCAAACCCGTGGGCCACCACACTCGAAGATCTACGGGCCCTGTTTGCATGTCCATCTACAGGTGCAGTGACTACGCGGACGACACTTCTCAATGGCTTTGCGCATAACCCGGATGTGCATAAGTACGCTTTCTTCAGTCCCAACGCCCACCAAACTGCATCATTATCTACTCCTGAGACAAGATTTGAAGGCGCGAGTGCGAGTCTGAATAATATGGGATATAGTCCCATCCCATTAGACGAGTATATATCATATATCAAAACCATATCCGAGGAATCAAAAACAACCAAACCAAACAGGAAGGGGAAGGGGAAGGGGAAAACATTTATTATATCCGTCACGGGATCTCCGAAGGATGTCGCGATATGCTATAAACGTATCACAAGACTAAAAACTGATCTTCGGAAGAAAGGAGATAGAGAAGAAGATGGAGGTATAAGTCTCGCGATGGAGATTAACCTCAGCTGTCCGAATATACCCGGTGCGCCGCCTCCGGCGTACTCAGAGGAAGCCCTGGGAGAATATTTGGACACGGTGGGCCGTATGGCTGCGGCTACGGGTACGGCTACTCTGACTTCTGGGCCCGGGGGGAGGTTGGTTGTTCCTTGGGGTATTAAAACGCCGCCGTATACGCATGCGGGGGAGTTTGGGATGTTGATTGAGGCGTTGGTAGAGGCGGGGAGGAGGTATGGGGTTGTTTGTCCGGTTAGTTTTGTTACGGCTACGAATACGCTTGGGTCGTGTTTGGTGCTTGAACCTAAATCTACGGCTTCGGTGGGAGTTGGAAATAAGGATTTCAAGCCTTCATTGGCGGACGATAAGGGCATGACGAGTGGGATTGGTGGGATGGCGGGTGCGCCGTTACATCCTCTGGCGTTGGGGAATGTGGCGTCGATACGGAGGATGTTGGATGAGAATGTGGAGACGAGACATGTGAAGATTATTGGTGTTGGTGGGGTCGAGGATGCGGATGGGTATCGTAGGATGAGACATGTTGGAGCGGCGGCGGTGGGTGTGGGGACGGCGTTTGGGAGGAAAGGGGTGAGTGTGTTTGGGGAGATTGAGGAGGGATTGAAAGGGGAGGCTGTGTGGTGAAGTTTAAGAGTGAGAAGAGAGGCATGAGGCTAATATGTTGAATGACCCAATAAGGAGAAGGGGGAGGAGTCACGAATCTTACCATTCCATGAGAGCGGGGACACTGGATTTTGCATGTACAATAGTCGTATAGCGGAAACCGTAGACAGTTGGATTAAATACTGGATATTCGTCAAAATAAAAACACAAGAAACATAGCGCCGCCCGGTTTACATTAACGAAGCGACGTGTTGGCTCCCTTTCAAGCTATCAAGCTCCCTAAATAAAACATCCCAATCATCCAACCAACCAATCCCTCAAAAAAACCCAAGAAGATATTTTTTTCAAATCACATGATGTTCCTAATGATATATGGCAGATAAGATCGCTTATAGAAGAGCAGCAAGAACTCCTGCGAAAGCCGCAAGCAGACCCCCGGGGTTGCTCATCCGCTGCTCGTCCCCGCCGTTGCTGCTGCTCTGTGCCGCTTCCGTAGCTGTGGGGGTACTGGCAGTGGCCGTAATGTCGGCCGTTTTAACGTTTCCTTCGTTTGTGGCGCTGGTGGTAGTAACTGGGGACGAGGTAGTGGAAATGCTGCGACTGACGGTGCGATTTCCTGAGGTAGTGGCATAGAGACTGGCGTTCATGCTAAGTTTTGTGTTAGCGATAATGCTTGGTTATAGTGTAGGTTGTATTACCAGTAGGAGTCCTTCTGTTGTTGGTAGGTCGCTTGTCGGCTGTCGTTGGGACAGTTGTTGAAGCAACTATCTTGATATTAGCATTCAAGACCTCAAATGAAGTGGTTGAAGGATATGTACGTCATGATAGCGGTATACTTGTCGCATAGACACATATAATCTGTCGTCGCGCAAAGGCTGACATAGCTTTCAGTTGTAGAAAGACAAGTATCGAGAATATTCTGAGCGGCACATGCCGTTGTAGTAGTCGTCGTTACTTCAGCACTCGAATCGGAATCCTGAGCATTGACTGAGGCGGCAATAGCCAAAAATGCGACCCGGAACACGATAGACTTCATTATGCCTGAATATTAGTTGATTTTGGAGTGATAAAAACGAAGGAAAAGAAATGAAGGTGTATTCTGCTACTGTGAATGAGATGAAAATGAGTTGAGACGAGACGAAAAACTGGGCGTCTACGGAAACAACGACATGAATGTGAAACTGAAAGGAAAGAATGCCTAGCCCATGGTAGAACTATAAGTTGCCTCAACTGAGCTCAAATATCTCGGCAACGAGGCGGCATAACCTCCAACGTTGACGCGTCTGAGGAGACGATAGTTCGTCGATGCATGGTTACCTGCCGGTGGGTTAAGTCCCTGATATGAATGTTTCTAAACCCGCGCCTGGGTAGGTAGACTTCAGTATGCAACTGTATAGCTAGCCCCCAACGGACTGCCGTGTTGGGATGGCTAATGAAATGCAGGAACCGGTTAGTTAGGGTATACAGTATGCAGTAGAAGGTTGTTACTGTGGTTTGACAGCTTCGTACGAAGATAAGAGGAAGTTTTGTGAGTTCGGATGAGTAGTAGAGAGTTGAAAATAGACCCAATAACTTCCGGCCACAATCGAAATTAGAGCCATCCACTCGGCATCTTCACATGCGAAACTATCGCGTGGGAGAGAATCTAAACCATTTCGGCTGAATATGATCTTAAGACTTTGCTGAACCTCAGACATGATTGTGGAAGCTTTACACTCCTCTCTCGAATTCCTTAGCATGAAGAGAAGATGGTCAAACCAGACTGCCCAATTATGCATGACCAAATGTTGTAAACGATAGAATTGAGTCATTAAAAGGGGTATCATATTATTAACGATGGGGACATCTGAATTATCCCGTAGGCGCTCTTGGTTCCACAAAGATGCCTAGGTAGGATACCGGCAAAGAAAAATTACCTAGGTGAATGATTGACTTGGCCTCATCTCATGTGCTTACGTTACCGCCGCCCTTCAGGCAACATTAGGTTTCCCATGTCCATTCATAACCTTACGCGAATTAACATCGCCGACGTCCGGACTTGAATGCCGACGAATGAAGCTTGTAATATTAGATAAGCTACCCTCTCTGCGCGAGCTGAGCTTCTAACGAGGCATTGCGCGTCTCAAGATCTTCTATTCGCTTTCGTAGATCTTCTGTTTGCTCAGATGCCTCGACGGAGAACTCATCGATGATCTTGACGAACCTCCAAAGACGCAGGATGACGATGAGCGATGCAATTTCCTCGGCTGTATTATGTTCGAATAAGTCGACGGCGAAGCCGGCTACGATGACGAAGGCATCGAAACTATGAAACCAACTTTTGAAGTACCTATCATCGAATCAATCAGATACGAACCAGACGAAAAGGGTTACGACGCATGAGATTGAATTCAGCTCACCCCCAGCCATCGGCAAATACAGACAATAGCAATTCCACAAGAAAGACACTACTCAACGTCAACGAAAAGATAGTCAACCCATTTCGTGTCGGCGCCACCCATTCGTCATTCTCAACCCCTATTTCGCACGTGATAAGCGCGATGAAGATATCACTTAGAATGCCCGCGACATCGAGGATGATGAGTACTAATATAACCCAATGCTTCGCGCGCGAGTTCATGCAGCTTGATACGGCGGTCTGGATTCGGGTGTAACTTGATTTCCATTTCTCTGCGAATCCCTGCTGTTGTTGATCATCGTACTGATCGCTGGTATTTTGACCTATTTGAATTTGTTGGCTTGTGATACAGTAAAATTTTCACGTAGAAACTCCGAAGTCCTCATCGGCATAAAATCATGTACGTAGATGGCTTACATGGGTCGGACCTCTTACATCATCGCCGTGGGTAAGTAAAGAAGGACTCACCAAGGAGGGGTGCGCTGTCACTCATTTTCTATAATAGTACACTGGTATTTTGGCGATGTCTGAAGGATTGATAAAAAGCAAAGACAAAAGTATTAATTGTAAATTTCCTCAGTTCACTTTAGGTAGTTAGTTGTAGAAGGGTGAGAATGAGTTGAAGATCGCCAGCCTAGCTGGCTCAATAAGAGAAAGGGTCGGGTATTCCCCGGCGATTTGTGTCACCGTAATCCTCAGTGCAGTATCCATGATTTGAAGGCGGGCGCCCTCGCGAGACTGGAATAATCACATGTCATATCGCTCTTCTCCATGGGATATTAGGACTCGGTCTGTTTCTAGCAGCATTAGGTAATTCGCCAAAATTTCCAGAAATACGAAGACGTTGGTGTGGCGGCTTCCATTCTGCAAACCTGTGTGTATACATGCAGCCCCCCGGTATCTTTATGTACATCCTTGACAAAAGAGAAAAAAAGGTCTACCGTCACGCCGTCGGGGATTCGGTCTAGAGGTGTAGATGATGATGGTAATGATGATCGCTTCCTCTTTTCCTTTTTTCCCATTCGTCCCTCCTCTTTCCCATCCTCCTTCCTATGCTTCATTTCCTCGTCACCTCTTCACTTCCTGTACCACATCCTCGTGATCTGAGTCGCCCTCATCTTACGCTGTAGTTGGAAAATACCGTACATAAGAGCTTCACTGGTAGGCGGGCACCCTGGAACGTATACATCGACGGGGACGATTCGGTCGCAACCGCGCACAACACTGTAGCTGTAGTGGTAGTAGCCGCCGCCGTTGGCGCAGCTACCCATGCTGATGACCCAACGCGGGTCAGGCATTTGATCGTATACCTGTCGCAGCGCGGGCGCCATCTTATTCGTCAAAGTGCCGGCTACGATCATTACATCGGACTGTCGCGGGGAGGCTCGGAAAATGATACCGAGTCGATCTTGGTCGTATCGTGGTGTGGAGAGATGCATCATTTCTACGGCGCAGCAGGCTAGACCGAAGGTCATGGGCCAGAAAGAGGATTGTCGCGCCCAGTTGGCGATTTGATCGAGGGTTGTTCTGTGTGCGGGGTGGCGGGTTAGCTATATTTTGTTCTTATGCGTGATCTCGACTATTTTCCAATTCTAATTCGTGATGCCGGATAGAGGGACAGTGGTGACGTACAATGCATATTGAATAGCGCCCTTCTTGGGTACTTGGCTAGCTAGCGGTACTTCTTTACGTTCCCGATGCGCGAGTCCGGTGGAGCTGTGAGGCGTCACCGATGTGGCATCCTTCTTAGGGGTTGTCGAGATGGCGGCGACGGATTGGAAAGGGACCATACGGGTTGTCGGCTTAGCTAAAGATTAAAGTGAATATGTTAGTTGTGTATACATATTGTATATATGGGGGGCGAATGTATGTATCGTGGGAGGTATGGTGTGGCGGGCAATAGCAACAAACCTCTCAAAGCCAAGGTGGCTGCTCTTCTCGAGGAAGACAGCATCGTATCTTATCGCGAATTAATGATCCCAGAACTGTTAATTGGCAAGGTGGATAAAAAGTCGTAAATTGAGAGGAGAGGGTTCTATTAGGAAAAAGAAAGAATTAATTGTCTGGGAATTAATTCTGTAATTGTCAATCCATCGATTGTATCTAGGCGGGAATGGGGAATTAGAAATGGAACCTCCGTCAATTGACGTTAACAAACGTTAACAAAAACGAGCTACTTTTTTGCCGCTTCGCTAATCAAGAAATGCTTCACTCCGAGTGGCTCAATTTTGTCGGAATCCACATATTCCGATCCGATATGACCCCCACTCCGCGTTCACAATGACGACAGTTGCCGACAGCTGACTTTTCATAATTAATTCTGTATTTCCGTGAATCAGTCAACCAGTCAACTCAAATTCCCAACTGCACTATCAGTTAAATTTCAAACTAGAAAACGCATTTTTAGACTAAAAAGAAATTCATTTGGTATCAAAATTCTAAGGGAAGGGTATCTCTTATCGTACCACCCGAATGACCCCTTTTATATACTATATGTAGGTCCATTCCATCCCCAAATTGTTTGTCCAATGCAGCCCCCTTAATGTTTACTTTTCGATGTGTTCCTATTCACAATCCCCTTTTCCTTTACCCAAACCCGAAGATCTGACGAAGCCGAAGAATTAGAAGCCGAAATCAGTTACCAATGCCTATATAGACAGCATTGGGACCTTATCATCAACACCTGCCCAACTATCATAACTTTGATTTTGCCGTAATTAATACTCTCCTTTTTGACCCGATTAAGCTTATCATACCATACCCAAGAGTTTCATGCCCCTGAATGCTATTTTACGTGATGGTTGCCATACGTGTTTCTGCCCATCATAAAATATGTACGCGGACCCAACAGCCAGTCCTGTGAGACGTGAACCATGTCCCCAGCCGAGCCACGGAATTCCTATGAGTAATCCGACAAGTTCGAATACTGCCCATGCTGTCGCGACATCCTTCACTTTGTGCTCGCTCGACGACAACCACACGTTCATCTTGAGGTCTGAGTGAAGTACGGCATAGGCACCCAACACTGGGGAATGTTAGCCGTTTGCTTCTTAATGTATGAAATAGATTCAAACGAGTAAAAATGTGCTTGCTTACTAGCCATAAACACGCCGGTAGTCCCATGTGTCGGCGCGAATCGATTCATTTTATAACTCCTTGTCGGCAACGTAGGCGCAATATGCTCTCCCAGAGAAGTAATCGCTGCCGTAGACAGGAAAAACGCAGCGAAATGATTCCCATTTCCATCAAACGCCTCCCGCGCGACGTCGGGTGCGATCTGGATCATGGCAAACGTATTGAAACTAGCGGATATAATATTCGTGTGCAGGAATGCTGAGGTGAGTAACGTATAATTAGGACTCCACACCGCGACGTGATTGAAATGCTGCATGAACGTGCCCGGAGCCAGGGAGCCCGCGCCGTAGAATCCGATGTTGAGTGCTAGGACGCCTAACGTAAATTTCTCTGGGTTGGAGTATCCGGATAGTAATTCCGTAATTGGATTCCGCGTATGCTCTCCTCGCGACCAGGAGTCGTTAACGGAGAAACCGCCGTACCGATGCTTGTATTCCTCCAAGTCATCGTATGTCCATGTGCTCGCCTCCGTTAGTAGCCTCCGCTTCCGGGCGTTGGATATGTCTCGGTGCACGTCATGCGCTGCACAGGCGAAATAGATACCTGCCGAAAAGACTAGGACGAAAATAGTTGGCCGTAGGATGGGCACCGGAGGCATTTCGGCTCCCGGGATGAACGACCCGAATCTACGCTTCGAGGGCCCGGCCCCGGTAAGGCGGCTCCGGAGAGCCGTTGCTGTCGCGGACAGCGAGACTCTTTTTAGTTGGGCGCGCAACATTTTTTTTTTATTCTTGGTGGGGCCCCGGATGTTGCGCTACCGGTTGGGATGGCTTTTATGCGAAAGCCATTAAAGCCCAAGACGGTATTTGGGGCCCCTTGGCAATGGCTTATTTTAGGGGGTAGAGATGTTGATTTATGATGGAGGTTGGTTTAGGTACAGTACAGTAAGGTATGTGATTGATTGGGGAAGAGGTGCGTTATCCGGGAAGACAGCCGTTTGACAGCTGGCCGGCGGTTGTAATTGGTATCGTCCATGTATGTTTCGCATAGATACCCCCATAGATACCGTGGCTTGCATTTGAAGAGATTGGGAAATACATATGGGCATCTGAATGTATCTTGCTAGAAGATTCCATGATATTTAGTTCGATGTAGGTTACCTCTTATGCGTTGACCGACTTTCATCTAATTCAGGGGGAAAAAGGTAAAGGAATGAAATTATGATACTGTACTGCATCTTATGATACGGTAGAAAAATTCAGAGCATGCCATAGTTCATAAATTACTGCTAGAATTCGTCGCCTTCTAAAGAGACGTATGCACAAATCTGCCTGGGTACATCTGGAGGTATCTATCTAGATGTACACACCCGTGTAGCCGTCATCAGATCATAACTCAACGCCACCATGCGTGCGATCAATAAATTCGCTCAACATTTCACTGTCTTAACTCTTCTAGTTTCTTTTTCTGCTTACCCTCGCTGTCAAAGTTGGAAGGGTCGAGCCAAGCTTCGAGAGCTTTCTTGATATAAGGCCATTCATCGTCAACTATTGAGAACCAGGCGGTATCTCTGTTGAGGCCCCTGATGATCAAGTGCTTTCTGAAAATCCCCTCAAAGGTGAATCCGAGACGCAAGGCTGCTCTCCTGCTTGGCGCATTGAGCGAGTTACACTTCCACTCGTACCTCCGATAGCCGAGATCTTCGAATGCGTGGCGCAACATCAAGTACTGCGTTACACAACACGGGTTAGAAATAAAGGTTCCCCGAAGTCCGAAATTAAGAAAAATAAATCCTAAGATGAGCACTATTTGCCATAACTTCCATTGCGGCCATGGAGCTATATCTAGGTATTACATACCATGGTCTCGGTGGCAGCTGGTGTACGCTGCAACTGCGACGTGTACATGAGACAGCCAACCTCGATGCTGCGATGGTTCGGTTCAATTCGCAAATAAGCCGCAATACCAACAGCCTTGCCTTTGGCGTCGTTTCCCGATTCTCCCGTGTTCTGATCGTTGGATAGGATAGCATAGAAGGTAGGGTCCTGGATGGTTTCCTTGGATTTTAGGCTAGCACGGAACGTGTCGATATCGTCAAATGGACCCTCAAGCATGTAGTCCCAGAGATGCGCATTCTCGGGTCCTGATAGATGGGGATGGAGCGAATCTGCATGTTCTTCAGACAAGCCAACTAAGGTGACATGCCGACCGGTCAGTTTTGTGTCCCGGGACGGACGCTGTGCGGGAGTGCTATCAACGGCTACTCCGAGAGGGTTGGGGGGTCGGTTCGCCATTGCTACTAATGTCCGAAAGAAACGCTAGGTATTTGACAGATATGTGGTAGATTACCTAGGTATGTAATAGGAGAGAGGTCTAATAACGATGGCGATTGTAGAACGAATTGAGTTACTTATTTACCTACATATGTAGGTAGGTACCTGTTAGGTATCTTTTGGGTAGTATAAATTGATTATGAGTCGACTACATCGCCGAGTTCGCTTCTCTGCGTGTTTCGTCATCTTTAATAACTCCTTAACCAAATCAAGCTAGATTGCTAAATATCAATCAAAGCAAGGGAAGTTACACAAGGTAGGTGCCCGTCTTAATTGACTGGGTTAGGTGATGTCCATGTTTGCCTGGGCGTTGCTTCCCTAGATGATGATGGAAGAAGGCGTGCCCACCTGCAGTATTTAGGTGACCTGAATGACCCGATTGCGACACGGAGTGGGTACATAACAAGCCTATAAACAGCAACTAACACCCTAACATTTAGAACTTCTCGACAACCCCCACTATCTTCGCCATTTCTTCTTTTACATCCAACAAGTTTCTCAATTTCATCTACGATATCTCAATTAAATTTAACTCCAGATGCTTCCAGACGGGTTCGAACGCGGTATATAATTGATACGTCGGTCAATTGTTATTATTAAAACCCTACGCGAAGTACCTTTCGAGGATCTGATGGGATGGCCTCTCATCCATTGACTAATCTTCACAAGGATATAGCACAGATCAGTTCAGATACACCCAGGCAGAGATGATAGAAATCATTTCTCATCCATAATTTTCAGGTTCCGAATTATACACAATCCATTTTGTATCAACCTTTCATGAGTTCCAATCTCCACAGCCTCCGATTTTACTGATCCGCGTCCATTTGCTCCTATCGCTCCCTTATCCTACGCGCAGTATGCGTTGCAGTCGGCGTCGTACGCGCATGTGCCTTGTCCTGTTCCAGGCCCACACGAGCTGTTGAAGATCATGGCGTTGGAAGATGATTGACATGCGACCTGAACAAGACGCGGATTAGCCAAACCTATCTTTTTTTTTAAGGGGGTTTGATCGCGGGCTCAAGCCGAGTGGCCTTCTAATTAGAGATCGCCTACCATGATTCCGCCAGGAGTACAGCCCGTCGTCGCTCCATCACAAGGATAGTGGATCTCGCCGGACCAGCAGGTCTCTGCGGCATCTCGTGTTGGTAGCACCGTTGCCAACGCAAGAGAGAAGGCGACGGGTAGAAGGACGATAGCAGAGATTTTGGACATCATCTTGGCGTTGATAAGGGTAAGTTTCCTTTTCGTGTGTTCGTTTCTTAACGTCAAGATATAGTTACTTAGAATTTATACGACACGACTATAAGTCGGAGAGAAGTGAGGATATGAGTTAATGGCCGAACATCGTCACTTATAAAGCCCTCTCGGTTTATCCCTTCTATACATACAACAACGTGATCCCTGCATATACGGATTGCGGGTGCTGCCGCACGGTATAATTAAGGATCTAGACTCCTGTCCAACTAATTTAACCGCCACAAGAATTTTCTGCGAGTTGATACCAACGGTCTTCATTCAGCCTGTGGGAAACATGACAGCTACCCAAAGTGGCTGGTCCTTTTGCAGTTTCGTTCTTCGCCGGTACCCATTTAGGGGTAAGATCATCCGTTACAGGGCTGATATGCCAGGTGCATAGAACGCTGTAAGGTACCCCTAATCGTAGCGTTACATATCAATCGACCCCTACCTACAGGTAGCCTATGGCTTCGAAAAGTACCAGCACGCCCCGCTGAAGACATAATTAGAATAGCATACCTCAAAGGTGAGATCCATCCAAACTACAACGTGACATCAGATAACTCTTAACTTGACGTTCTTACTAATATGGATAGCAAGAAGTTTCAAAGTCTCGCCGTTATTTTGGCCTATCTTTATTGCTACCAGAGCTTAATTATATGCACCTAGGTATATACAAGCACATTCTCGGATGATGCTAAGCCACTCTTACGAGATGACTGCGTTTTCGCTGAAACAATATCATACTATGATGATTGAGCACTAGAAACCCCATAACAAATCGCATATGAGAAACAAGGAAATGGGGCTTACTGCACCTATTCTTATAGTCTGACAGTAGCTCCGATGATATACATCATTCAACTAGCAAGGTAAAGAATGTCCAGTCAGATTGTGGCTGCTTAGCTGTAAGCCATCCATTGCGATAGAGGAACATCACGTTATGAACATTCTAGACCGTACGCTGACATTAGATCAATCGCAGACAACGGGATCATATGAGATCGTATTCATCAACTTAATATATCAATACCAAAAACCCTTGGTTGGTGGTCGACTTTGCTCGCTTTTCGGCATTTCCCCAGGTAGGTCAGTTATCAACCTACCTATTGAAGCAAGGATTACCTAGGTACCTGCTCACTCGGAGTCTTCGACTCGGTGCGAATAAATGAAATACAACATACTCAACGAAGTAACACCCATGTGTCACATTCGCTCTACGGCCCTAACGATGCTTGCCTTTATGTTAATTTTGGAGCAAGCAGTGTCAAGCACCGAGAGGGACTATTGACAAACATCCTTCTAATCTGAATAAGGAACACGATCGATGAAGAATGTATTTCAAACCCAAACTTCTCATAGCCCTTAAATACCTCATGGGGTACCTAGTGAGTAGTACAACTCTGTCGCAGAAAAATTAAGATGGTAATAACCTGTGTAACGTGTAACGCCACAAGTTACTTAGGTATCCACAATCTAGAAATGGAGATTTCTAACTGTACCTAGGTAGTTTCACGATACCTATATCTCCCGTTTTTTTGGGGGGGGGTTAATTAATGTGTTGATTTCTTTCTGGAACTTATGTTTGGGTGGATAGCCGCATATACAAGAGGTCTTCGCCTAGTTCCTGGGAATAACCTGAACGCGGGGCCGTAATGCCGTGTTGACTTGGTACAAGGAGGATAGGAATCTGACATAATGGGGGCTCATTGTAGAACCCCCAATTAACTGACCTATAGAAATAAGGGGTGAACTCACTACGGCGGTCGACACAACCCGCGCGCAATAACAACACGATGACCCAACTAGGAAAACTTCAATATACGCCTTTCTAGATAAGTCAACTCCGTTCGTTAACAATCGCTCTATCAGGAGTAAGAATCGGGGGAAAGCACTTATATGTTTTAAGTGAGACTACAATCGAGGGGTTACAGCTACCCAGGTATCTAGATACCTCTTACCTCCTAAGTAGGTGTTTATGAGGTTTGGTCTAACTATGGGTTTGAGGAGAGCTATCAATGTTTTGGTGAGAAGAACAGCCATGAATTTTTCTAAGTACAATAAATCCGGGAACACTAATTTTGTTGCGCATCCTCTTTAAACGGAGACAAAGCTATTGTTCTGTATTGTTCTGCATTGTCAAGGTGGCTGTCGACTTGATGCCTTTGACAGCAGGACACAGTGCCATTCCGGATATCGACACTAGAAACGGTATCCATCCGCGCGTTGAACGTTATGTTTGACGATGGCAGTTGACCATGTTCAGTTGTTTCTCGACGCCAGATGTATATAAAACAGAGTAAATCTGTGGCTTCTTGGGTCAATTCAACTTCAGAACTATATTCGATTATATCTTGAGTATTTGATCTTACAGAAAGTTAACCATTTAAGCATTTTAAGCATATCTACAATATTCTCAACGTTTTACTCTTCTTAGCTACCTACATTCCTAAGTATCCAACGATAAGACTCGCAGTCATGGTTGAACACGATAATGATGTTCCACGCCGAGAACCCGGCGATGGCCAGCCCGATCTCGACCCGTATCGCGGCATGTCATATAAGGACTGGGCAAGTGGAATAGAGAACAGTTCGCCAATCCCAACTAACAACACTGATAAGTCTAAGAAATCGTCACCTACCAAGAAGGCGGTTGCCAAACCCGACAAATCCACCAAAGGGGAAATCAGTGTCACGGGGTTGTTGGGCAAGACATTGGGGAGCAAGGGCAAAATCATGAAAAAGACGAGCCCAGCCGCACTAAGTCTCGCTAGACAGGCTAAGCAAAATGCCAACACGACTTATAGTCGTCTTGAAGCTCTTTTAGATACGGATTCCACCGATGACGGTGGTGCTCCAACGCCTACTTCTACGACAGCTAGTCCTCACAGCGATTCTCCTCCTCAGGTGGTGAATCCTCCCGCCGGAAGTGCTCCTGCCAGCATCCCTAAGGTTCCAAATCTTCAGAGCACTCCCAGCTTACGTCCACCGTCTATTCGTGGTGGTCATGCCAATTCGCAGAAAGGCTCCTCAAAAGCTAGCTCTAGTTCCTCTGGTGGCTCTTTGAAGGTTGCCCCTAAACACCCCCCTAATACCCCTCCGAAATTGGGTCCTACTGAGAACCTGTCGGCGTCTAGTCCCTACCCTAGCAGCAGCGCCCCTCTGTTATCGGGAGGTTCTTCCAGTCCCTTCTCTAGCAGCAGTCCGGCAGCAGGCGCCGGCGGTCAGCAACCGGGTCTTTTTCAAGGCCCTCAGTTTACGACCGCCTTCTCTGGTGTTTTTGGACACGCCACCAACGCTCCCGCGTGGGATAGCGAATCAACCGATAAGGGCGTCAAGAGCGCCAAGAGCAACGGGAGCAGTAAGAGCGCTGAAGACAACTCAGGCGCGCCCGTTTCTGTTGCTTCGATTGCCAAGGGTCCTCAAGACCCAGCTCTTGTAAGGGAGCTCTCAAAACTCAGCGTCAGTGGGGGATCACATACTGCTCAATCTATTGTCTTTGGAAACTCTTCTGTGAAGGTCTCTACTCAAAGTTCTCCTAGCCAGCTTGGCAGTCCAATTCATAATACTTTCCCCAGTAGCCCCCCTCAACCCAGCAATAGCAGTCAAGGCTCCCCCCCTTATAATACCCCTGAGGGCAGCAATAGTCCTAGTTCCGGTTCTGGTAATGACGTCAATGACGGCGATGATAAACAGTCTCAACCACAAGGGGGGGCCGTTGAAACGACGGCGGATCAACTTGGGTCCGACGTTACCATGGGTGAAGACGTAGATCTTTCTGTCTATCATATCGGCCCTCAAGGCCCTGCCGGTCCTGCCGGTAGTGATGGTAATGTGGGTCCATCCGGGCCTGCTGGACCGGGTGGTCCTTCTGGTCCTCAAGGTCCCAAAGGCAATAAGGGTGATAAAGGTGACCGTGGAGCTATGGGTCCTGCTGGCCCGCCCGGTCCTGGTTGTGAATGTAAAGCCAGTGGTTGTACTTGCGTTGCCGGAGGTTCTGGTCTATCGGTGTTAGCTGGTTCGGCGGGCCCATCGGGACCCCAAGGTCCTCCCGGTCCACCAGGTCCACCAGGCCCTCCTGGTCCTCCAGGTCCTCCGGGGCCACCCGGTCCTCCTGGAGCCCCTGGACCATCGGGTCCTTCTGGGCCGGCGGGACCACAGGGACAAGCTGGATTTCCGGGACCTGTCAGCGGTTTCCATTCAATAGAGTTTATTCCTACATCACCAGGTGATACCCCCAGTCCAATGGATCTTTCACCTGCCTCATCACCAGGTCATAGCCCTCCTCATGACACTAGCCCTCCTAGTGGTTCTGATGGTCTTCCAAACGGCCTTCCAAACGGCCTTAGCGTTCCTAGTGGTCCTAGTGGTCCTAGTAACGTTACCGTTACCGGCTTTAGAGGCTTTGGAGGCTTTGGAGACCCTGATGGCGTCAATGGTGTCAACGGTGTCAACGGTGTCAACGGTGCTAATGGTGCTAATGGTGCTAATGGTCCTGGTGGTCCTGGTGGTCCTCCTGGCAGTCCTCCAGGCGTTTCTCCACGCGGTTCTCGAGGCGGCTCTCCATTCGGCTCTCCATTTAGCTCTTCAAGTTCTAGCTCTTCTAGCTCTTCGAGTTCTAATGGCCCTGAAGAACCCCCATTCAATCCTGGAGGACCTCCTCGGCAACCGCTTGGTCTAGCAGATCTGCCCAACGAAATACTTATCAATATTGTTGAGTCACTTACTCCTCAAGAACGCTTGAGTCTGGCGAATTCGCTTCCCAATATCTTCCGGTCGGATGTACATATTGACATCTACAGATGGGAAGCTCAGAGGCAGCAAAACAGGCTGGTCCTATACCCTCCAGGAGCGGGCCCACCGCTTAATTTCAACCCGAATGATGAATTGCCGCTTCTCACAGTCGCTATCAACCAGGGCCGTAGTGCAGAATTCATCAATGAACTTGTGCATGCGTACGAGAGCATCGCAGTTAATATCATTAACAATATGTACGTGAATAGGCCGTTCCTGCCACCGCTAATGCACTCTATCGCCCTTGGAAGAGCCGATTACTTTGCGCTTTTCCTCGAATTAGGCGCAGAAATGGAATTACGCAATACACCCGCCTTATACATTATAAGGGGCACAGGACATGGTGGTACCTTGGACTATCTTTTCGAAACTTACGATCGGCTCCGCTGGCTACCTTATGATGACGTTCCGTGGGATTCCCCTGAGTTCGAGCCCTTGCGTCTTGTGGAGGAAATGATGTTAACCTACATGCGAAGAATGCACCTAACCCCTACCATTGAGGCGGACGGGCAATTGAATGAACCATTCAGAAGGGTGATCGACCATGGGATGGATACGACACTCCGAACCTACCTCGAGGATTTGGCCGCAGTATTCGGCGGTCACTCTATCGCTCCCACTAACCCAGCGATGCCATTTGTTGTCGGACACCTTGTTCAGAACGTTGTCGCCCATAACTTTGGCCTGGCGCGCTATGAAGCTAGAAGGACATTCGTTCAACGAAGGGAGCAGTTGATTCGCGATTTGATTATGGAAGGAGTCCAGATGCAGGCATCAATTTTGTTCGATGTCATGCACAATAATGTCACCAACGCCAGAATTGTCCTTCAGGCAATGCTTGACCGAGCGCCCCACGGCTCACATGAGTTGATCAATTTCCTTTTATCATTAGCTTACCTTAGGATTCAGGGAGCCGAAGACTTCTGGTCAACATTCAATCGGGCCCTTGACCCTTATCCGAATATCCGAGGCCGTCTCTACTACTCGGCCATTCGCGACGCGCACCACAACATGACCGCTGCTGAGTTTGTAGATTACTTGCATAATCACGGCAATGTTACGGTCGTGCCTATCCAAGTAGTCTATGATATAATCAATTCAAACAGCATGACGCGATTACGGCAGCTATACCAACTTTTCCCCGGGTTCGATATCAATCACGTTCCAGCGCTGACGCTACCTCAAGGCGCACTTCCGAACGATGTTATGGTTAACTTCGACTTAACGCGACGGGTACCACAACTATGGGACGTCAATGACGCCCGGGCTGCGTGGGGATTGACGCCCGTCGAAAGCGCAATCATGGATAGGAGATATGCAATGGCACTACATCTTATCCGTGAGCAGGGCGCAAACCCCGCAGTTAGAGACCAAATTTTCATCATGATGCTCAACGGATTAGATATCCTCAGGAACTCAATCAACGAATATGATCCTACGGCTCGTCTTACTTACCATGTTACCCCTCTAGCCTACACCGATGAAGCCAACCTTTTGCCACAAAACAATGGCGAGGCTGCCTTGCGGGAGTACTTCGCGGTCTGTCGCCTAGTCCTAGGAAATTCGTTTGACTCATACGACCCGGAGGAAGAGTAAATCCCCAACAGGGTGTAAAGACGACCAAAACCAACGACAAAGATCGACTAGAAATGTCGATGAGTCGGGAACAACCAAGCAGACAATGACCCATCCCACTGCGAAAATCCATACCTTTTATCTATTCTTCACTTCTGGAGTTTATGTTTCTTTTTTTAATTTAGTACGAATGTTTTCGCGATTGTTCATTCGCAATTGTTTAGATTTTATCTGTTTTATAGCTTGCATATATAACATCATTAATACATAGGAGTAAATAAACGATTGTTTTGCATATATTCTCTCTCTATCTTTATGACCGTGACCTTTTGTAATATGACATTTCGGTTCCCAAGATACTACCTACTTATGAAATATGTAATCATTGTTGATCACTACCCAATTCATCGTGTCGGCGGCTTCTGCTTCTTGTCTCCTGGTCTTCAACCTTATCTACGGGACCTTTCCGTCCCGTAGCTGCCTGAACGACCGAGACGATGATGGACAGGACCACAGCGGCTTGAAATAGAACCCTCAGTCCATCGACGTAGCCTTGTACAGCCACTTGCCGCTCCTTATCATCGAGGCCGCCATTATACACCAAAGCAGGACTTCCAATGAGCTTTCTGATGAGATCGCTACGTCCCGGTTCAAGGTCATCCGAACCATCAATCGCTCTGAAGCCATTCTCCAAAGCTTCCCTTAGAGTCCTGGCGAATATACCGCCGCCGATCGCACTGCCAAAACTGCCGGCAAATCCGCGGAAGGTACCGAGTAGGCTGGTCGCTACATAATGCGTCTCTGGCAGTGTTAAATGCAACAGGTGCGCAAGCGTGTAATTTAATGCTGCTCCGGTGAAGAGACCGTTTAAGAATACGATCGCGACGTATAGGGCGATGGGGATGTCGGGAGTCGAGAGCAAAGAGAGAACAAATAGACTCGCAGCGAAGAGGATAAAAGAGACGAGAGATGATAACCAGAAACTTCCAGTATGGCGAATGTGTAACCACTAGGAAAAATATTAATAATCAAATCAAAAGCTAATAAGGGTTAGAAATTAAACGATGCAGAAAGACTTACGCCGATGAGTAGCCCACCAAGACCAAAGCCAAGATTCGTCGGTATAAGGATACTACCGCTAGCTGCGGGAGGGAAACCCCGTACCGCAAGGGCTGTGATTGGGGCATAGAAGAGAACCGTCCACCTTGCCGCCATGAACCCGAGCTGAGCAACACAAGTTAACAAAGCGCCGCGATTCTGGATAACGGTGATTGGAACAATAGGATCGACGGCGACATAGTACTCAATCAGAACGAAGATAATAAGAGCCGCTAATGAAATGACGAGCGGGATGGCTTGAATGTTGTTCGACAATCCAAACAGGAAAAACACGACAGTAGCAGTCTACGAATAATTAGCAATGCATAAAATGCATAACTACATTACTTAGGTAGTATCTAGGTAGCTTTAAACTCACCAAGAACAGGGCACCGAGGTAGTCAATCCGCTTAAGTTTCGTGACCAGCGAGCCTTCTTTGGAACTTTGGTTCGGTGAAAACGACCCTGGGATACTGAAGTAAATCCCCAGTCCCGCCAATAAACTTGGTGGAACCTGGATCCAGAAAAGAGCCCTCTAGACGATCATATAGGTAAGTAAGTGCCCCCCCAAAAATCAGAGACAGGAAGCACACTCACCCAGCCAGTAGCCGATATCAACCCACCGAAGAATACAGCCCCCAAGGAGACTCCTGTGGTAAAGCCAGCATTCCTAAAACCACTAGATCAGCCACCTACCTACCCCTCTTACACCAAACAAGATCGGATGTATCGAAACGAAGAGGGGTCGTGCTGACTTACATTAACCCAACATACAACCCTCGCTGGCGTTTCGTCGTCAGTTCAAGAATAAGCACAATCGCCAAAGCCGTAGAACCACCACCGCCCATACCCGTGATCACACGACCAAGTATGAACACGGGAAAGCTATGGGCCTGCGACGTGACGAGGCAACCGATAGCAAACAAAGTCGCAACAACCAAAGCCATAGAGCGGGGCGCAAAGATAGATGCCAATTTCCCAGTTAGGGGTGTGGTCGACGACATAGCGACCAAGAACGCTGTTGTAAACCACATGGCGTTCTCGTACGCATCCAAGTCTTCAGCTATGATGGACTGCGCCATGGTGATACCCGACATGTTACTTGCTACGTGGGGGTCATAAATTAGTATATGAGACATGGCTTGCGGGGGTTTTATATAAGGTGGCGCGGATTCGGATAGCCTACCTTGGAGAAAGATCAGGAGGTAGACGCTGAGGATAATAGCTACGGCTCTTCCTCGACTGACTTTCTGATTGGGCGTATCTAAGTCGGATAGCACTTCATCTTGGGACGGGCCAGATGTCGCGGATGATGCACTGCTCGCGACATGAGAGTCGGATTCGGACCGCAGGAGCGGCGTGTCCTCTGTAGCAGAGCCATCTATCGAAGGGGTATCCCTAGATTCGACAGTTTCTCTCAGGTCATTCTTTACAGAGCTGCCAGATGATTCCGGCTGGATCGTCATGATGAAAGTCAAGAACTCCGGATCCCCCGGCCCGCCGATATGCGAGAATGGCTGCAGCTGTAGATGCTATTCCCGGAGTTTCTAATATGACAACTTATTTCCTGTCAATTCCCTCATACAGAATAATCAATCCGATAAAAGAAGAAATCTAATAAGGTTAAATCTAGTAAATAAACAATCTTAAAGAGACTCATGATGTCGTAGAATTGAAAGATAATGATTGAGATTCCTATTGCGTATTAGCCGATTGGATTGGTAAGCTTGCTAGGTACTTACTGGTATCAATCAAGTCCACGTCTTCGGAACTAGGCAACTTAGCCTAGAAAAGCCAGGTTTCGCATAGAATACTATACCTACTTTCTCTATACAACTAGGTATAATTACATAAAAATGTAAGTACGTGACAGTAATGAGACTAACGCTTAGCTTATGTTATATGACACAACCATTATTAATTGGCCCCTATTCGGACACCGAGAGATCCGCGCCCTTCGGATAGAATTGAGAAAATTCTTTCAGCCATAAGCCGCCTATCTAGATACTTATCACGTATGACAAGAACTACTTGAGTCAATTGACAATATGAATTGATTGTTTTTTCAACTATGAATGGGTATCACTAAAGACCTATGTCCAACCATATAAATACCTAGGGTACCTAAAGCATCATAGATAACGTTTCGTAACCCATTTAGAGTTACACCGTCGCCCTGCTATAGCTAGTGTAATGCTTAATTAACCCTTTTAATTTGACGTAGTCCTGTCGTATAGAATTGTAGATAAGCCGACTGATGAATTTTCGTTTCAATTTCCGGCTTGAATGTGAGTGACTTTAATTATTGGGACCATAACCCAAATTCGAGATCTTCAATCGAGCCTCGTAGTATCGGGCACCTCCGAACCTAATGCCTCAGAACACAATTGATCATTGAGATAAGATTGTTTCCATTCTAATTTATTCCCAAGCCAGTCTACCGGGATCGTGTTAGCATAGGCCGGGTTGGCAAGCTCGTGCATTGCTCCGTGATTTCACATTGTTTGTTCACGGAATCCCCGAGCCTACGACGTGTTGATATCGCCCAGAATGAGAATCAACATTCTATATCAACATCGATATCTTGTTGTCGGAGACTTGATAATAGAGCTCCGGGGAATGAGAGAAGATGCCACGAAAGTAGACTTTAGGCAATGTTATATGTCTACAAGGTGCCGTGTTTCGATCTCCCCCACATAATAACCAATTGAGCGACCTTCGAATTTCGGAGGGCTGGCCGATCCGAAGAGGGTGCCAATGGTATATTGGTGATAGCATTATTGCTAATTGGATTTAGAATTCGTCATAATTCGTTCTATTTCATCCAGGACTGGCAGCGTTCGCCTCACGATGCTCATTGACCGTTTGGTCGGAGCTTCTTCGTGCAGGAAGTGCGGTGCTCCCTTTACTCAATGCGATCGATAGTCGTTTGAGGAAACCGGATTTTTCGTCATCGGGTGGAAGTCCAGCTATCGATGCCCTACGTCGCGCCGCAAGGATAGCGTCGAGGTCCACGTCCCGGTTAGCACGATCCTGAATTTTAGATTGATCCTCGGCGCCAACACGGGCATCAACCAGAGCTCGGGCATCTCGCTTCAAATCCAAAAAGAGGGAGAAGAATCCGGTTACAACGAGTAAAGCGGGGACAATAATGAAGGCTATTTGGATATTGCCTCCCCGTTCAAATATCGCATATATCACGTATGGCCAGAAAGCTGGCCCAGAAGCCCCCATAGTAATCCAAGCCGCGGCTCGTTTGGTACGTTTGCCTTGACCGCGAAGTCCTAGTGCAAAAATAAGAGGCCACATAGGACCCTCAAAAAAGAAAAATAGCAATACCGGTATTGCAAGTAAATTTGGGTTAGTCGGACGGAGGGCCGCCACTAAAATGCCACATACAATGCTAAGTCCGGTGGTGATGCTTAGTATTGTGCGTGGCTGTGGAACCTTCGGATGTGTTGGAGATAAATAAGCGAGGTACGCCGCGAGAAATCGTGAAACCGCGAAAGCGGTATGTGCGATGAGAAGGTAGTTGGGAATGGAAAGCGTGAGACCTGGTGGGGGCTCTAATGATTCCGGTGCCGTCTGGGTGGTTGAATTGGTAGTGGCATTAGAGCCCGTGGAGGATTGTACAAGAGTCTTCGGAGTCATGATTTCATTGAAGAAAATACTCATACTCTCTTGGCCGGCAACATACGTCCATTGGGCTAGCACTGCTAGGACTAACGACCAAGTTCGAAGCTCCATGCCACCAAAGCTGCGCTTTTTAGGGTCGATTGGGAGATAACGCGTCGAATTCTCCATCTCGGCATCGGTAACCTCCGGTAATGGCATATAGTAAAAGAAGAGAGCTAGCGCCGCACAGAGGAGTGTAATAGCCAAGTATGTCCATTGGACATCTAACAGCGCTAACGAATTTGCGCTACCAGGGGTGTCGAGCGCGGTAAAGAAGACTCTCTGAGCTAGAAGCCCGCTCAAAACTGTGGCGATGGCCTGAATCCCTTGGGCTAAACAAAGTCTCATCTCCGCATAATCCATTGGACCGCAAAATACGATGAATGGATTGGCTCCAGTCTCGATGATCGCGAGGCCGAACCCGACGACGAAGTTGCAGATCATAAACCCAGCAAACGACGAAAGAACGGCGCTAGGCCAGAACATAATCGTCCCTATACCATAAAAGCAGAGGCCTACTATAAACGTCGCTCGATAACCGCCAATCTGATCTGGGCCGTTCTTATTCCTCTTCGACCTGGAATGTTCGTCATGTCGAAGGATCCACTCGCCAACGAGCAAAGGACCAACCAGGTATCCACCTCCAAAGTAAATTGAAGAGAGCCCTATGGTTTCGGCAATCGACATCCCCGAAACCGAGGCAACTGCGTTGTTGAGCTGATTCAGGAGACCGTAGGAGAAACCCCAGAGCAAAAATAGGATGACGACTATGGTGCAATATTTAAACGAGTCGCGAACGGAGGTCCTAATCATGCTTTTTGGTCGACGCATGTTCACAAACCCGAAATAAACCGAGTTTTCCATCATCGAATATGTTCCAGTAGCGCTCGTTAAGACCGTTGGTGATCGATCGAGTGGAGGCGGGTGATGCCCATTCATACCCATATCGGGTGTTGTAAGGAAATCGATCGCGGATACCTGACTTTCCTGACTACCTCCTGCATGCGTTTGAGCTGGTGGTGTAACATGGTCTTCACCAAACAGACCCGGAGTTGCTGGCCGCCCGTTATTGGAGCTACCATTCCCGTCGGTTGAAGTGTCCTTCTCATATGTTTGAGTCCGGTTGGGGTCGACCAACATGGCGGGTAAGATGCGGCGAATCAACGGCTTTAGCGTCGGGATACACGCGCAAATTATACCAACGTTGACCTCGACGGCAGACCACATAAGCGAAAGGGACGCATTCCAAGCGAACTGGGGTGAATTTCCGAAAGTTGCTGCAGGGGTGTCTGAAACCGATGAGGAAACCTGAGTGATAGCTTGTTCCAGGTAGTAGATTCGAACGACATCGACCACAGTAACAAAGATACCCAAGGCAAACGTAAATATCAAGATAACTTTCTGTCGTCGAGGTAGCCTCATGCTAGTAAGTACGGGTAACGGCAGAGCAAGGATCGCTAGATCTGTTACGACGTTAACCGGCGCTGAGCATATGAACTCAGTAAGCAACGGGACGCAGTATGCCGGATTAGGATACGGATCAAACGCTGCTTGAACCGGGCGACATTGGAAAATATTGATTAAGGTGAGAACCGTGCCGGCCAAGTTAACAATGACCAAGATAGCCCACGATGCTAACCGCAACACTTTTTGAGTATTCTTGGAGAGGCGGAGGTAGAATATCAGAATGGAGGTCTTTGTTGCCATCAAGGCGGGATTCTGCCATGAGGTCAGATTTCAAATTAAATAGAGGCCATCGCACGATTCAACTTACGTATAGGACCGAGAAGACATATTCACAACGCCGCAACTCATTCCAATTTTCAGGTGGTACATTCTCATCGTGTCGACCAAGCCCCTTACTAGCACCCAAATCGATAGCAAGACTAAGAGCAATAGCTAGAATCCAGGCGCAAACGATAAAATAATCGTCCCAGGTAACGCTTCGTACGATACGAGTTCGGCAGAATAGCCTAGCAAGGACAATACAACTAGCGAGGACGAGGGTCCAAGTGGTCACACCGAAGACCGCCGGACCACGATTGGGAAAACTGTTTGGCGACATCTTGAGCACGGTGATGTCGTTGTGCGACTAGGATCCTCCAGCAAGGCCATTAGAACGTATCAGCTCCTCGGGGGAGATATTTGCTCGAGTGGACGCGAACTATAGTGTATTTGAAGAAGCGGATCCGTTAAGACGATCGTGCTTCCGAAACTATTATTCTACGTGAGAACATTAAGTGGATGGGAACATGTGACACTCTGGCTCGCAGCCGGGGTGTCTATATAAGATGCAGGTGACAAGGTCCCGCGAAGTCGAGACCGGATTCGTCGTCGAGCTGTCGACGAGATCAATAAAGTGTTTCGGCTCTCTAGGTATGTCGATTTAACGAAAACGATCCAGGGCGACAGAAATTTATATATTGGATTACACAAGGTGACGAATTAACGAAAAAAGAGGAGTGAGAGAGGAGGCAAAAAGATGAAAAGAGGTAAGCCGAATTTCCTTTAGAGCGGTGAGGAGACAAATGAGGTATTGAGGTATTGCTGTGTAGCGAGGCAGACAAGACCGCCTACCCCGCGACCGCCATAAGTTAAGAGGACAATGATTACCGGACCGAGGAAGAAAGGAGAGAGAAGAGGCGAGTAAGAAGACAGAAATGGAAACGGATGCACAAAGACCTGTTTGTGTCCGTTAAGTGCGTAAGGGAAGTAAATGCGTACCTAACTGTATACGTGTATACGTGTATATACGTGTATGTACGATGAGGTGCGATGGGCGCGATGGGTGCAATGGGGAGGGGGGAACTCGAAAAAAGGACGAGAAAAAAAGAACCTACCATACCAAACTAGAAAAGCCAGAAAAGCCGCAGGCAGGTAAGGTAAAATGGCCCTTTTCTCGGCTGGCACAATTACCTACTATGTACCGGGACATGACCCTAATTGATTCTGGGCGTCGGTAATGAGTGTTTTTTTTTTTAGTATGTACCAACCTCCTCCTACCAAGAAAATAGCCCCCTCCATATTTAACACTATGAAGTTTAGTAGGCAAGGGTACTGGTAGGTAAGCTGATGAAGCCAAGAAGGAAGGATTAATTCCCATGAACGGATCAGGTGCAAGTCCCGCTGCAAGTATTAGTTGTACTTAGTGCACCCAACATCTCGTTAGTTTGTACATGTAGACATGTAGCGTATGTAGCTCATGTAGCTGGTAGATGAAGAGAGAGAAGAAAAGGAAGAAAAGAAAAAAAATTTGCTAGCTGAATGGACCCAGTTGTTCTCGCTAACTCGCTAAACTCGGGCTCGGTGGGACTTTCCAGTTATTAGCTTCCGCCAGATGACGTTGTTTCGCCTGGAAACGGACAAGGGTGAGGAGAGTTTCCCCACATTACATGGTTGGTACTTTACCCCAGATTGGCCCCAGATTCACCTTCGCGTCGCATTCCTGCGTTGTTTCCATGATTGGGACAGTTAACGAGATAAACCGTTTTAGGGTGACGGCAGCACAGGGTACACGGGATACTAGTCTCGGACGGCTCGAACTCTATTACTGGCTTCTTCCCTGGCTTCTTTTTCGACCATTTTCGAGGTTGTTCGCGCGCAGTTAGGCACCTTGTTCTTACTTATGTCAATGACATGTTTCGGCCGTTGAAAAGTTGCGCACATAAAGACCTTTCGCCCGACACATTCCAGGTTACGGCCGAGATTCGATAGTCTAGTCGAATCGAGTCGAGATCTCATTCAAAGGCTGACTAGCTACCCCAATGTTACTAGACAATGGGTTTCAATTGACGACGTAACAGGTTACTGTGCCTAAGTACCTAGGTAGGTAATCCTGACTTGTGGCCGTTGGTACTAATCCCCCAACCCAATGTTGCGTTTCTCGGTAGGAAATTAGGGAATTTGCAAATTGTGGCTGCTGACTAAGACCAGAGAGAAATGTAATTCGGTTGATATATTGGGGTAGCATTTTTACCGTATTACAATCGCTTCTTAATGATTGGTTAACAACATTATAACCGTCTCGATACACAACAAGCCAATTATACAAATATGTAGCATCCGCCTATAGAATTTCAACTATCACAACTTCGAATTCTCAGCATACGATTGCCATTAAAGGATACAAACACACCAACTCACTCTATCGTCTTACATACTTGATTAGGGGGCTAATTTTAGTCTAGATTCAAAAACATAATTCCTCTCTTTGTTTAGAAGCCATTAAAGTTTGGGCAGCAGTACTTGTGAAGTCCCTACTGCATACGTTAAGCCATCAGATGGTTTCACAATCTCAACGAGGCAACCCGTCATTGAACCAAGGAAGACTTGTATGAGTTGTCTTCTAATTCTAGAAGCACCGATAGAAGCCCTAATAGGGGTAAAATTATTACTCTTAGTTCTAAAAACGTTTTTGGTAAGTTAACATTATGAACTACTACCTGAACACGACTTTAATGGTAGACGTATACGAAAGCCAACAAAGACAACTTACACGAGATAATAAATGGAGAATTGACAAGTGTATCAGAACCCTAAAGTCCTAAAGTCCAATCATCTTTCTTAACTTGACGGCTTATTGACCCATTCTTGGGTTCATACCTATAATACCCACCCACAATAATGGGTTCTTATCTTGAACGTGATAAAAAGCTTTGACGTCTCTGCGAGCTTTGACTCTGCTCTTAGGAAACGGAACAAGTCAGACACAATCCCTAATGCAAGTATTCAGGCAAGCAAGCATATAACACCTATAGCTATAAGTTATATACTCGATGTTAAGCCCTCATTACATAATCCCAGGGTTCCACATACCCATCACCTTTGACAAGCCGCCGTCAGAACTATATTCAACGTCAAAGCTTTTATTATAACGTTCATGGTGATTCGCCATTGCAATTGAGCTAAAACATAGTTCTGACATATCTGGTGGCATAATTATATGCCCCATAAAGCTATTGCGGAATATAGTTCTTTGTGAAATTCAGGCACGGAATTTGCCAGTATGTCAATATAAGCAAGGTTACCTCTTAGCCAACTAAAACATAGACAGTATCTATGGTTCTAGCAATCAGAACATACCCCATATACGCTCGGGGCATCTAGGTGGTCCATAGAGAACTCCATACATGTTCTCGAGGTTTCAACATGCCCTGTAGGGCTCACCACGTGTAAAATTGAAAGCAGACACATAAAAGAATCAAGAATTAGGAATTTCATTCTCAATATGAAACACAAATGATAAAATTAGTGCTATTAATTAATTGCTTGGTAAGTTCTTGTGGAACTACCCCGGCGCACAGTTAAAATTGTCCTGTCCTTGGTAACGAATCATAAGAACGCCTAAAATTCTAGAACTGTAATAACTAACCGTTTAATACTCTTGAACCATGGAATCCACAGCCTTAAACAAGCCTTACGAAGCTCGTTTGGATGTTGACTTAGTAGAGCGCACTGGGAGGTATCGCGTGCTTAAAAGTCACACGTGTGTCTATTTAAGTGAATACGTATCGAAAGCGTGCTTATACGAAGAGATGAGAAATTGACAATTACTTAGGTACTTAGGTAGTTGGAAAAAGAAGAGTTAGGTGACATGTTAGTCAAAGATGTCGTCGTTGGATTAAGCTATAGCGACAATGCAATGTGACTATGCAATCGCTACATTAGGAAGGTGTAGTTCCCAAGAAAGTAGGCTACAAACTATGCCTCTTCAAAGAAAATGATACTACAATAGGGTGATAACCTGTGGGCTTACTCCATAATGGGCCATGGAGAACCGATTGTTTGGGGAGATTTGGTATTGGTCCTCATCGTTTGTGATGTCCATTCGCCAAAATTTTAGAACCCCTTAACCCCTATTCCCCCCTTTACTCCGATCACATTCACAGAATGTTTATTAAAAATCAAAACAATCAATGCAAATGCAACCACAAGCTTTATTTGAAGTTTTATTATAAGAGCGTATTTAAATACCTAAGCTATAGTGTTACATAATTTATCATTCCTCTCTATATTTACTTATCGTAGGTAGTATCCATCTATACGTGTGACCCCCACTCGATCATTCATACATATAACATCTCCCACCAGAAGTCATAGGCATACCTTCCTTAACCTTGGGCCTAAACCCATACCCCAAATCCATAACGTCCTCGATGGTAGCGTTAGAAGGCGGGACATTCGGCGCAGTGTCGAGCGGAATGCCGAAGAATGTGCGATTGCCAGTGATAGCAAAAGTTCGCTCCTCTAAGTCCTGACCCTGCCATATCGCCCACAATCGATCAATTTGGGAGTGTAGCAAGTAGAATATTGGGTCGTTTGGCGAGGTAAATAAATCAAGGCCGTCCTTGCCAAGAAATTGGTGCGACTTAACGTGCCATAGGTTCTCAAGACTCCAATAGAACGACGCGATGTCAGGCTCCTCTAGAATCTTGATCGCGTTATCCCAAGTAAGGGATTCTGTACTGGCTTCGAAATTGAAATTTCGCTTTAAACAGCGCGGGTTTGATTGGAACCCGAACTTATCGCCTGCTCTTTGAACTGTAGGGCCCAAACTGACTTGAAAGTTTGCAAATGGCCCGTCTTTGACACAACCACCACCCGTACCGGCGGGGTATGTTGTAGTGAAATTGATAGCGAGCCCGGGAATGAGGATATCGTATGGTCCATGATCATTGGGAAGGTACTCTCCGTTGCCTCCAAATGAGGAGTTATCGAATACTTTCGATTTTAAAGGATCTTGGGAGAAGCGGGCTTGATCCCAGTAAGGAATTGTCCCCTTATATCCACATTCATTTCTCAATGCTTCTTCCATTTGCCATACGTAAATCCGATGCCATGGTAGAAATGGGCCCTAACATACCGTATTAGCATAACCCGAGTCCAATTCATGAGGTGACCTACAGAAATGTGTATTCGGTTCGTCTGGTTATCATGTATATATACAAAATCGTCCAAGCGGTTAACGGCGCCAGGAGCTAAACTTTTATCGACGATGGCTGGTTTTGAGGCTAGACACTTGACAGCTCTGACGTAGTCAGTTCTTGTCGCAATGTCAAGGTCGTCCCTATTATCTATGCGTTAGAGCCTGGCTTTACTCTACATAGCATTTCATGAGGCTAGAGAGGATATACACTTACCAAGATTTGCGAATGCGAATGGTTTTCTTTGTACATCCATGGAGGCCCAAAGAGGCTCTTATGTTGGCTTGGTACTGTCTCTCCAACTTCTTGAATTCGGATGGTTTAGGGATGCCACTACTATTTCCACCATAGGGAGCTGATAATGACACCTGGGCCATCAAAGAGACGGCTATAGCCAAGATGAAGCCGCGCATGGTTCCTAGGAGAGATAAGCTGCGGGTAAGGAGTTGGAATGAAAACAAAGGCGAAGTGGCATATCTAACGAGATGTGAGAAACATTATAGACTTGTATAGGTACCTATTTACATATGTAAATACGCTCACCTACATGTAAAATCGTGGTTATGCTTCGGTCCCGGGAGCTGACCCAGGGTAAGATCTCCCGTGCGATCATAAGCCAACACCTTACCTGCGGCCAATGGTAGGAAACCTGGCGTCTAGAAGGAAGCTATCTTAAAATACCAATACTCATTTAAAATTTTTAAATGGATGCCGCTGTATTAGGCTCATAGCACTGTAACAGGACACAAGATATTTGTGTCTTACACGTGGCTTGCCGTGTGCTTGCTTAATCTAGGTTATAGGGAAACAGTCAGCTTCCCGATTATCGTTTATGAGACTATGACTGTCATAGAGTTCAAGGCCCCGGCTTAAGACTGTATATACAATAAATCTATGCGAAACTGATAGATTGAGTAAGTGGTGTTGTTTAACTAAGGCAACCACTTCTTAGCTGTCTCCTTACCTCAGTACCAACTTAACCTAGGTGATGAGCCGACAATGATTGACATGCTTGCCAAGAATATATGGTGCGCCCTTGATAGAATACAAGGACGGTTTCGATTTAGTTATTGACAAAGTCGAAGAGACTAGTCGCTGCCACTCATCTCGATTGGATCCTAGGTATCAATTGTTGCCAATCAGAACCCTGAATATTCATTCGGTCCCGAGGTGCCTTATAGTCAACCAAGTCGCCGAATTGTTAGCCGAAATTTGAGCAAAGGAATATGTCGGACCCGTGCAGATTTGGAGGGATCGAATATGCTGGGTTGAGTTTCAATCGCTCCTACTGCGGCGCAATTGTTTAAGGTGAGATTCCGATTGGATGTACCGTCGCAGGGAATAGTTCATATATATGTATAGGCGAACGTTGAGAAAAAAGTTTCAAAAGAAGATATATATAAATGATTGGTAGGCATATGCGCATTAAAAGTCAATTCTTTGATATGCGTTGTCGCAATTGCCCTAGCTTGACAGCTCGACTTGAAGGGGTAGGTGTCGCCCTTAGTACCTTGAGTTCTTCCTTCTCGTTCAATTGCGATTTAAAAATTTCCTAAGCTTAATATGGTCTTGGTGACTATTTATAGAGGATTTAGGTAGGTGCGCTCTAACTTCGTCAGAATGCGAGGAAGTCGCAATTGATTGAGGTGGCTAAACGATCTTATCGAGGTCATTTCCCAAGCTGCTTCATTAATTTCTAAATGAATCATCTCACAACCTTACCTGAGTAATTCTCCAACGAAGGGTGTCTAAGCCCAATTGAATCCCCCCTGTCACGCTTGACCCTATATCGCTGTCAATATGAGTGTCCCTTTCCCTTCCATTCAATCCTTCTTTTCTAAGGAAGTTCCTCCAGGCTCTCAAGCCGAAGATGATGAACCTTCTAATTTGCGAAAGCCCGGAGATGGATTTACATCCTCTGAAATCGAAGTAGCGCTTAATCCTCTGTCGCGCCCCTGGGAGCCCTCACGGCATTATGAAGCATGTCCCATCTCCCTTCTAGAGACCGGCCCCCACAATTACCAGATTTCTGGAAGGATTGTGAACTTTTCAATTAATTATCGAAAGCAAGGTTTCCATCTTCTTATTGTAACAGACGGAACGGGAGCCATTGCGGTACGTCAATTGGCGCTGCTGATATTCTTTGATGTTGATGCTCTGGACTCCTAGGTCAAAATCTACTATTTCAAAGAATCGGATTATCAGCTACTTCTCGGCCAAAGAGTTGCAGTCTGGACTACATTCATATCTGGTTCGATCAATACTGGGTCAGGGCCCATTCCATTCTGTGCCTTAGCCACTGCTCTGTATCCTGGGCGCAATGGTGCAACGCATATCATCATCCACAGCGATGAACCGAACTCTGAAGGCGACCGTATTCTACGACGTCCATTGGAATATAACGTGAAATCGTACGAGTACCTTCCTGGCCTTATGACTTTGAAGGCGTTTCTCTCAACCGGATACGATCTAGGGGAAGGTAAGATTCTCGTTTGTGTGAGAAGTGTCGGGCCACGTAGAACAATTCAATCGAAGAAGCGTCAGGACATCCTCGATATGGTAGAGGTTGGTGTATTCGATGACACAGAAGCCTGTGTTCTGAAGCTCTGGGAGGATAAAGTTCCTTCGGCTAAGAGTTGGGTCCCGAATCAAACCATTCTCTTGATTTCCAAACCTACCCATTACACCAGGGGCACAGCTGTAGATCTCGGCATTGCGTACAATTCGATGGTCGACGTAGACCCCGATTTTCCCGACGCCAATTGGTTGAGAACTAAAGTAAAGGACATGGCCAAGAAGCAGAGTATATATACTCCTTTCCCTTCCGGTGCATGGGATGCCGAACATGGCGCAGCTCGAATTCTGTTCACTCTTGCGGATGTAGAAGAGCAGGTCCGCCATTCCGAGCCAAAGGCTACCTTCACCGGGAAGTTAAACGTCATTATCTTCGAAATGAAATTGATGGAAAATTGGCGTAAAGGTACTGCTTGCTACTTTGAATGGTATGTGAGCATGCGCTTTATCGCTGGTCTTATAAATTGATCAAACCACTTAGTTGCGGTATTCCACTTTACGCCAATAAAGCCGTCGCGATCTGTAAGAACTGCCAATCGCGACGGGAACTCGAACCCAACCCACGCATTATTGGGTCAGTCATCGATGAAAGTGGTGCGATGGCCGGCAGCAAACTTGTTTGGCGACCCGAAGCTTGGTCCCAGCTTTTCTTTGGGGGTACCGAGAATGAGACGCAAGCATACGAAGACCACGAAGCCGATTTTGTGGAACAGTCTTGGGAGGACCTGACTCTTCTCGATAATAATTCACTGAGGGCTATTGAGGAGCAGCTTCTCTATTCGCGGGTTACTCTCGCCTTTGGATGGTCATCCGAGCTCGAGAGACTCTGCATCTTGGGAGTCGAGTGGTAAATTCCATCCCAAGACGACATATTACGAACGGCCAATACCAACGACTGTGCTTGACGGTTTGCTAAACTCGAAGGAGGGCCTGGCATCGCTACGGAGGTCCCCGAAAGGACGAACCATAGAAGCTAACCTTAACTGTTGAGCTTATATCTAATGAAATATTGAAGGTACCTAGCTATGGGGCACTACTTAGCTTTTTATTTCCAATGGTCCAATTCAAATTTCGTCACTTCGGAATTTAACATGGGGGTGCAAAATTAGGCCGGGAAATAATTTCAAATTAGGTAGATTTGACTTGACTCCGTTTTCCATGCCGTCCATCTACTGGTTCTAATTGCCATCATTACCCTATCATTACATAGCGACGAAGAAGCGCAAAAAACGTTAGCATAAGTCGTTAGTCCAATCCACCCTATTACGGTCGTATTTCTCCTCCCCTTCCTAGTTGAGTCCTGTCGTCCCTCATGCATCGAGCTTCATATCGGGAGTCGTTGATTCGTCTACTTGCCCCCAAATAGGCTGAACCGGAAGCGTCCCGATCCTCCTTTTTGTGAAGATCGCCCAAATGATTGCTGGGAATTGATGCGCCTGTGCGCCGATGGCGGGGGCATCAAATCATCATCATCGTCGAAGTCATCGTCATCCTGCAGACTCATAGGCCGTGTCTGCTGTCGTGCAAGCGGCACATTCTGTGGTGGTGGGGGCTGCTGCTGCTCGCGGGGCGTGGGAGGAGGTAAAGACCCCTCGCCACGTAGTGCACGCTCTACATCGACATATTGGCGCCTGTAGTCATCGTGCTTGCCTTTAGCATCAAGGTAGCGTGTCTCAGCATCTGCGCGGCGTTCCTGTAGCGCGCGAAGTTCTGCATCGAGTCGGTCCATCTCATCTTGCTCTCGTGACATTAATTCATTGTACTCGCGCACTTTTTGGTCAAGAGGCTGCAGCACGCAATCCATCACACTTGGGCTTTTGAGCCGCTGGATGGAGGCGCCGAGGCTTGCGCCAGGCACCGAGAGGCCGGGGTCTGCATTTAGTGATTTGGATTGTGCTTGCGCTTGCGCCTGCGCTTGTTGTATTTGTGGGTGGTTCATGGCGTAGCCTGATGAAGTGCGTGGCGGAGAGGAACCTCCGGAACTGCTGGTTGGTGGGCGCGGGCCTGATACAGGTTTGCTAGGGCCGCCTCGACGCCCATTTTGGCGCTGGACTCGCGAATTGTCGACGCTGTTGCGATCGCCCGCTACGAGCATTTCCTCAGATCGGCTGCTGCCGGAGTAACTTGGGGGCCGCGGACGATCGGAACTGCTCCCCCCTCCTTGTGGGGGAAACGAATTCGTCAGTGGCGGTCTGCTCTGCGTCGGACTAGGTCCTCCGCTACCACCGCCACCACCACCCTGTCCGAAGCGCTGCTGCTGCTGCTGCTGGGACATCTGGGATGGAGGGGGCGCCTGCAATGTAGCACTAGCGTTTGCGTTGGCGCTGGATGGCCCGGGCATAGGTCCTCGGTTGCTATCCAGAAAATCGTAAAAATCGTCGTGACTATCAAATCGCGGAGGACCACTTGGGCCTGGAGGCTTCGCGCCGCCTCCGTTATGATATATTGCTGGTGGAAGTCCGTCGTCGTAGTCACGTGGTATTTGTTGTGCTTGTCGTGGGCGCGGTCTGGAAGGTGAGTTCATGGCCGTGGGATGGGACATTCTGCTCATATTAAATTTATCCCACGGGGGTTTTTGTGGGGGCGCCCAACAGATATATTACTGTGTGCGGAAACGGGACACGGGAAACAGGGAATGCCCTGTGTAAAGGTGCGGGTGTGGGCGTGGGTTTGTGTAAGCGGATTGATAGATACGAGGGATGATGATATGATAAGTGAGTGAGAAGGAAGTGAACAAACAAAGAAAAGAATAGAAGAAATTAAGAGACTCTCAACTCAATTGAAATTTCAATTGATATATGATGGATAACAAGGAAAGAAATTTCGTATTGTGGTTTGGTAAGTAGTATGTGGCCCTATTGTATACGTACGCATTGTTATTGAACAGAGGAGGCTGGGCCGCGATCCGAGTTCTCCACTGTTACTGGCCCAGCCTCCTATTTTGGGTAATTGTTCAGGAGAAGGGGAAGGGGAAATAATCAATCGATCAATTAAGTCGACTTACTTCCCTGGTCTAAGAAATAATCGGTGGGCTGATGGTACAAAACGCCATACAGGAACCGAACCGCCTGTCCCCATCCCCGCGGATGATTTTGTCCTGTTTGATTTATTTGTTTTTTAATGTCGCATCGATCGATCTACGAATCAAGTTTTTCTATTGAAACCAGATTTTCCCACCTACCTTCTTAGGTACTTGGAGGTACTTACCTATCAATTGGCTCGATTTTCTTCTTGCAGATGCACTGCAGGCTTCCCGGCGGATACGAATTGACTTGCGTCAACATGATACAAGTGGCATCGCGATACTTTCTTGTTGGTGTACGTATAAGTACCGAGGTTAGTGGGTTGGTGGGGTCTAATTTTGTTGGCTAGACTGCTTACTTAATGTAAGGAGCCAGGTGCTCGGACCCTCGTTAGGGCGGAAAGGTACTTGGGTACTTCCCGTCCCAACCTCCAACACAATGGAATCAAATCCAATAATCTCGGTTTCAACCACGCTTATGATCCAAATAGCAATTAACCTCGATGTTCCAATACTATGGTTTTCTAGAACATTGTCTTGTGTACCTAGTCAGCTAGGTAGGAGATAATACCGTACGTAAGTGCCTATCTAAGTTGTAGCGTACAAGCTTTGCATCATGCACAGTTAAAATGCACAGTTTACGCACATACTTCAAGCAGTCACTCAATAGACTCAAACATCGCTAGTTCCTGGAGGTCTATATGCTATCGGACCAGGAAAAACTTAGAACGATTATAGTAATCCAATATATATAGTGCGTCGCGATTCCATTGACATAAAATATAATTTAAATACGAGGGCGGTAAGAAGTGTCACTAACTCTTGCAAATTCAAGTAATACGATTAGTTGATACGAGACGCGAAGACAATGTCAGGTAGTCGCGCCAAACCAATGCTTCGTGGGTATCTACGAGAGTTACCTAGGTACCTAATATATGCTAGTTAAGATACCTTAGGTACATAGGTGATACCGACATATGGGACATTTGGAAAAAGGTTATCACCTAAGAAACGGCAAGAGACCCTAAATACGATTCTTCTCGTGAACCACCCCAACCCAATCAAGAAAACATCAACCCTTCAACGCTTCGGACCGCGACGCCGTCGAGCACACCTTCTAAACTTAAAACAACAGCTCGCTGAATTACTCACCAAAAAGCACCTCACTTAATGTCACGAGCGTCAGTGTGCCTAGCGTTAACTATTCAATCTAAAAGGAGAAAAAGGGGCATGTGTCCACGTTACGGTCAAACACTATGGAAATACACAATTACCTCACGCATATTCCAGCTATTAAAGCCAGAAAATTGTCCAGACCGCATGTGAAGTTTTATACAAAAAGAGCCCATTTCTAGCCGCCATCACTTTCTCTCCTATAGCTGCGGACTCCTTTCATTAATATATTAAACAAAGACTAAACACTAAGATAGGATTGTTCAACTTACCAAGAATGGACTCCTGTGTTGCTCGCCAACCCGTAGACGGGTCTAGCGCCCTGGTCGCACGGTACGAATTCGGTAAGAAAGCCTTTTTCCTCATATCTAAGACTGGTTCACACGATGCTTGGCTTGACTACTTCAATCAAGAAATCGGATCTATCTGGCTCTTCGCCCTCCCATCTCCTGACGCATCCCTCTCCCTAACAAATGGAAGATCGCTCTCGAGTTCAAGAGCGGTAAGATGGTGACGCTTGAGCTTTACGACACCCTGAGTGATAGGGGTGCCGTACTCCTGACCAGAACTCTCTCCGAGGAGCCCACAGCGGCTACTAATAAGGACCACGACTGGAAGAAGCTGATCGGATTTGGAATATGTAATATCGGGCGACCGATTCAGGATAATCCTACCTTGCGCATTATTGTCGAGGCTCTGCAAGATGCGGAGCTTTTGATATATTACTTAAAGGACGGGCGAGGTACATTACTTCATCTACCTAATCCAGACTGAGACGTCACTTTAATCACGGATCGCTAACACGGAAAATAGGAGGGCGTCATTGGATAAAGAAGGCGCTCATGGCCCTTCAGCCTTTTATTCGCGAGGCTCCCAGGGCTCGAAAAATGCATGAGGAGGCAGATGACCTCATGCGGCAGTGCTGGCTGTCCAATGGCAAGAATACTGGGGTATACGGCTGGGAGGATGAGCCGACAAATCGCCTTAACATTGTTGAGGGCGTGTTCGGACCCTCGATTCTCTGAAAAGATAAATGGCTTTCATAGTCCATTGAATACTCAGTTATTAACATATACGAGGAAGTATGTAAACTTCGGGAGAATATATGCAGATAAAATAGTGGTCAGATACCTAGCAGGAGCGTCGTGGGTGGTTAGGCGCCCAGGTGGTGGAATGCTCGTATCAAGGGGCCAGAAAACTACCTAGGTAGACTTCTTTAGTAGCATGTGACGCGAAGAATTGCCTAAATTTCTATTCGTAGTATAGGCAGATGAAGCGCCTGCTGTTACCAGGTGTTAATATTTAGGCGGTGTGCTCACCAGATTCTTAACAAATTTAATCAGCATTCATGTCCACATAATCACTAAATCAGGATGCATCCTTGCGAACCTATACCAGCATTACTAATGCATATATAAATTGAAATCGTTCCTGTTGATGCTGGCGATGATATCGCTCTGTGAAGATGATATGAATGCCGAAGGCTAAGCCAGGTGGGTTGGGCTTTGCGTCGCAAGGGATTCGATGGCGATTGGATTGGGGGTGGGTAGTTCGGGTCGGTGGCATTCATTAGGATGAGTAGGTGCCGTATCTAAGGCGAAATCTTGGGGCATCATCTAGGCATCGTATAAGGTGCGCGAATTTTTCACGAAGGCGTTCAGTTCCTTCGGCGAGATGCCAGGACTTATGTTACTGGAATTTTTCTTGATTTTATCACGTTGTTTCGTTGATATGTCTGTATGAAAGTTTCACACGAACTTTCGTAAATCGTTCATGGTCATAATAACTCGCTTGCTGGCAAAATCGCCCCGAGGCCAAATTTCGTGTACTCCCCCTGCTAATAAAAATTTTATGACACATAACCATCTATTCCTCGTGTACTCTTACATTTCCCCAGCCGAATTTCGAATTAAAAGACCAAATCTGGAAAAGGATGCACAGTAGGGTTGCTTCTGCAATATATGATATATGATGAAGTGGCGCCTTAAGCTAATTTTGATTCGCTCGGTTTTCTGTCTCCAACCTCCTTCGCGGCCTGATCTCTGAGTATCTTTCGGAGTATCTTACCGGACTATCGGACTTATGGTTAGTTCCTTGGTTCAATGGTACATCCATCATTTCAGACTTACCGCATTTTTTGGAATGGCATCGATGAACTTGACGCCGCCTCGTAGCCGCTTGTAGTGGACTACTCTCGACTCCAACCACTTCGCAATATCTTGTTCGGTTTGTTCCACATCGAGATTCGGCACAACGTATGCCCTTGGCCATTCTTCGCCGTTGATCGTGACGCCGCATACGCCTACGTCGATGATGCCCTTGTTATCCAAAAGTAGAGCCTCGAGCTCAGCAGGCGCTACTTGATAGGCTTTCACTTTAATGAGCTCTTTAATACGATCGACGATATAGAAGTATCCGCCCGGTTCGTACTTGTCTATGTATGCGATATCTCCAGTCTTGAGCCAACGAGTACCATCGGGGTCAATGTGAACGGTGGCCGCCGTGGCTTCAGGCTTATTCCAATACTCTTTAAATATGATAGGCCCCGCGACCCACAACTCGCCACGCTCGTTTGCTTTCGTGACCTCCTCTCCCGAACCATCAGTTTTTACGATGCGTATTGAACAATTCGGCACCACCTCACCGACAGAGGCCGGGTTGGCCCTCACGGTGGGGTCGAACAGCGTAGCCGGACATGTCGTTTCGGTCATACCCCAAGCTTGATTGATAGTTAAGGCACCTGGTGGCCACAATTTGGCTGCTTCTTCGAGTATCTCAGCGTCTACAGGCGCTGCAGAAGAGGTAAACGTCTTGACGCTGCTAAGATCATACTCGCGACTTAGTGGACTCTTGGCGAGCGCAACTACGACCGGAGGTACCAAACCGAGACTATCGATACGGAACTTCTCGATATGCTGCAACATCTTCTCGAAGTCGAATGAAGGCATTATATACAGGGGAATACATTGCGAAGGGAAGCCAGCGAGATAAGTTGTCTAGCCATATGCGTGGTACATAGGTAGATAGCCAAGCCGACGACCTCGTTTTCGCTTCTCTTCATAGTCTGGGTCTAGCCCATCGACGTAGTTCCAATTAATACAATTAGCCACGTAGTTGTAATGTGTAATCGCAACCCCTTTTGGTACCCCGGTCGTTCCAGAGCTGTAGTTGAGTGCGCTTACCGCCGTCGTTGGATCGGCCGGCTCAATCCACTCAAATTGGGCCGCTTAATTTTTCGGAGCTAGAAGAGTTGTCCAATGTTTCGTCCCAAAGCGCGCTCTTCCCGGCTCGGCATCGAAAGCCGTGTCATCGAAGCTGTACACCCGGCTCGCTGGCAGACCTGCTTCGGCGGCAGCTTCTAACGCAATTTCTATGGTAGCATCGTTTGCTACCATAAACATAGCAGCGGTATCTTTCAGTTGATATGCTAATTCCCGAGCGACGAAATTGGGATTAGCACCACCGAAAATGCCTCCAGCCATAAGAATTCCCATGAGAAGTGGCGGGGTGAAGGTTGCTTGAAAAGAGAAGGACACGGCCTCCCGGCTTGAGACCTGCTCGCACCAGCCCCAGCGCTATCTGCTTTGACGCCAGGTGAAAACCAGATCGCGTGAGGAAGTGCGTGTCCGGGCGTTCAGCATCGATGAATAGTGGTTCATCGCCAGGGAAAGCGGATATAGAGTCGAACAGCCATTTGTGCACGGAGCACTTAGGGATGGGGACCTTCCATCTTGATTGAATCACCATGACGAAGAGCTTTCTGATAATAAGCAAAATAATTATACAGAAGAAATACGAAGGTTAACTATTATGTTGCTTCTACAACAAAAAGTAGGTAGGCATTCAATTTCGAACGAAACAATCCATACAACAAGATCTAGAAATCTAAAACAGCCAGGTTCAGCGCGAGATAAGTAACCTCCCGGCCTCTTTCGCTTTATTGGCCCAAATCAGACATGTTAGAAAGAAATATCAAAGGCATGCAAGCCTTGGTTTATATCAACCCATAGGTTCCCTTACCTACCTAGGTACTAACGAGCCGGTGAATATGCGCCGTGAGATTTGAGAAATCAATGTGTATCTCGATTTCGAAAGCCATCGGGTTTAATGCGACTCAATCACCTCCATTCTTATTCCCACGGTGCGCCATAGTTTCAAGCGAACAGACTGGTCGACTGCTAGCCTCCCGTGTTGACCGAGTTGACCGGGGTAGCATCAGGATGAACCAAGATGTTCGTTTTGTGGTCATCGCCCGCCTGAAATGTGATGTTGACAAGGGATTCCCGCGAGGATGAACAAGGGTTGCTCCCAAGAGCCACGACCTTATCCCCTTTTGTACACGCGTACCTATGTACATCATCGTCAACGCTGTGAAAGTATCATGTTCGACAAGATAGAACCGGCATAAAGGTGATGTTGTTACATGATAGCATTGGTGGAATAGTTTGGGGTCAATCAGCGATCCTGTCAGCTGAAGTCCGCCACCTGGACCAGGGTGATTTTGACTGGTTTCGGGTTTGACAACGATATCTTCGGATATAACGTTTAGATACGATCTGTGTCAAACGTCAGATAGCAACAACCACGTTGGTAAATGAACCTCAGTCATACGTCGCGTTATCTCCTAGGTATTTCTAGGAATGCCCATTACTAGCTATACGTATCCTTCTTTTCATAAATTCAGATCGAAACGGTCCAGACCTTTGCCTGACCCCCATCATCGCACATAAGCCATTGCCGACCCCAACCGACGTACATGCGGAATATCTAGGTAGTTCCGCAAGAGTTACAAGATTTTTAACTCACAAACTTCGCAAAAGCGTAGATATAGTCTATTAAACTGTATTATTAGCTCTAAATTGATTTTCATCACGAATGAGGAAAAAATCTATCTCATCAATTACATGACTAAGTTAATTATACCCCAACCCCTTTCTCTTTATCTTTCTCCCTCAGGTATCTCGGTGTGGGGGCAATCACGGGTATCACGGGTGTTTGCACCATCCTAGATTATAGTCAATTGATAAATATCGCGAAAATGAACCCTTTCTAAGGTGTTAGAGGTGATCAACAGGTTTCTGAGAAGCTATTACGTTGAATGGGTTTCCCCTTCAAAAAGGGACCCCGACTGCAAATTTAGACCCTTTTTTTCGACTATCGTCCTGAACGTTCCAATATCTCATCACGGAACTAACTCCTCTCTAGCTTCAGTGATCGACAAGCGGCTCTAGCCATAGACTTCAAGACTGCATGTATAGCTCTACCCTCACCTTAGCAGAGTAGACTAATACAGCACCTGGCTGAGATGCCTCGCGTCATTGCGTACATGAAGATGTCCACGTACCTAGATAGTTAATGATACACTGCTAGTCTACTAGAATACCATATCTTCGGACCATGAATGTTAATCGTGCACGTTTCCCGTCAGAGTCCAAACACCTTCGTTCCTGTCTATTGAACTCACTTAACGACGCAGGTCTGTTTAACCTATAGAATAGTACCTTCTCTACCTCGTATTGAATTCGACCTACATCAACCTTACCCAGATGCCTAGATGCACGGGTATCTAGCCTAAGAAAGTCGCAGGTATAAAACATGACCTCCCCTTACGCAAGAGAATCTCTTCTCCCATTCATTTTTCACCACAAACTTAACTTCCATCACTTCGCACTCTTAAAGGAGGTGGAATTATTGCAATAATTCCTTATTGTATATTTTCGACCACTTTTGTACATATTTCATTATAACTATCGCAAATCACCATGGCCCTGGTATCCACAGTACAACAGATCGAGCACGCAGCTCACCCTGAACATACGCAAATTCACTCTTGGTACTTGCCCAGGCCCCTTAATAAGTACGATGCCGCGTGGGAGATGTTCCAGACACGTCCAGAGCTCTGGTTTACCGACGACTGTTTCGTCCATATCCGAGATATCAATCTTGCTCAATGCGGCACACTCGACTTTGTCGACTATGGTAATAAAAGTTATCTAGGAAGGCTTGTACGTCAAGTATTACTCTGCCATAATGATTGAACCGAATCAACTAACATGTTCGTATATAGTGCTATTCCTCTATTACCACTAACGGCGAGATATACGTATGTAACCTTTTCCACTCCGCAGATAGAATTTCGTCTCTAACTAGCCTACAGAAAGTCACATGGGACGTTAGAGGAGAAGACATATGCAAAGAGTTGGTTAACGATGCCGGTGGATCGGTCGTGGGGCTCAAAATGGCACCCTCTGCGAATATCCATAACTATGGACACTTCCAGAGTACGTCCCCTCGTCCCCTTTCCTCTTACCACACGCCCCCAAGCTAACGTCTTCTTAGTGGATGTGAAATTCGATGTCCCTAGGTCCGCCGTTCGTTATTACGGTGCCTATTATGGAGTATTTTCGGGCGTACCTACGAGAACGCGGATTCTCAAGGGACCCAAGCTCTTCTGCCACGATCATTCGGTAGACATCATGATTATGTACGAATGTACTCTCAGCGCGGAAGGCGGCCTTTTGGACACCAATATTGCCGATTACAAGTGGGATCTTATGCTCATGAGGTTCTGTGATAACCATGATCGTAAGTCAAACGAATACCTACTAGGCGCCTTAATATGTTCTTACTAACACATATTGCTCTAGACCCGTGGCATATTATGTCCGTTGCAGAAGCGGGCCGTATCGACGAAGGCGAAATTACTGAAGAACGCCATTCGTGTTACCACGGTTACCCAGATCCAAACTTCTACGAATCTGCTGACCCACAGGATGCCAACTACTGAGTGTCTTCCTCGTTGGCCCGTCTAGGAAAGTTGTTTGCCTCTGATGGTCTTAGCATAGCTATGGTATTTTAACTTAACTTTAAGGATAAGGCCGGTTTGTTTTCGAAAAGGATAAAAAGGAAAAAAAAAAAAAGAGTATAGTATAGTTGGAGTTTAATTTTAGATAGATTCTTAATGCTAATTGCTAATATCAGACAATAATCGCTGACAAATTCGCGTCTATGCCTGTCGTATCCCCTCTCTACTGATATCATTACATCTCATTAACTCCGTCGTAGTATCATATCAAACATCATCATCTGCTTAGTACAAGACCTTGCCACTGGCGTCAGTGACGGGCATCCCGCCGGGGAGTTCCTTGAGCCCTATAATACGAATGTTAGAAGTACATCTGGTTGAAAAGGGAATAGAAGACTTACAGCCGTCAATGTCCTCGTTAACGGAGACCTTCTTGGTGCACTGGTTACCCTGGGAGATGGATTGAGACTTGAGTTGAGGGCAGTTGATGTTACAGTTGGAGTCCATAGCCGTCTGGAGAGCATTACCCTTCCAGCCGAACATGTAGTCACCGTGGTTTCCGTATCCAGTGGGGTCACCGAAAGACCAGACGAAAGGTTGGCTGCCGTCCGTGGGCCAGTCCGAGGGGTTGTTGAAGGGGCGCGTGTCCCAAATAACTTCGTAGAATAGCTGAGGAATCTAATGGAAGCTTGTCAGTAAAACTATAATATCGTTAGACTTCACGAACTATTTACCTTGACGGGGTGTGTGGACGGGCATGCACCACCATTCTCAAAGGTACCACTGGCAGGGTAAGCCACGTGGCTCGAGTGGTCAGGAGTGTCAAGGTTCTTGCCGTCCCAGCAACTAAGTTATATTGTTAGCTAAAGCGCACTGAGGTTGTTATGGCACTCCTTAAAGTCAAACCTCTCTATTCAGGTACGGGGTCAAAACTCACGTTGGGAATCGGATGTTAGCCATGATACCGGCCTTGCAGACCTTCTTGGGCATATCCTTCGTCTCACCCGTGCGCGTGAGGATGGTGTCCAAGCAAGTGTAAGTGAGTTGGCGGAACTTAGAGGCCTGGGCCTCAGTACGGTAGCTCGGGTCACCGACGATCATGCGGAAGCCGGGCTTGAAAGCAGTAACCTTGCCACCGCTGTAGCTAGGGGTATAGTAGACGGTCATACCGCCCTTGGAGCCCTCGAAACCCGAGTTGGCCATCTGCTGCACACGCTTGTATGTGCCGTTGCGAGCGCGGAAGTACAGAACCGCAGTCCAGTAGTTGGAGAAGTCTTCAGCGAATGTGCAGGTCGTGCAGGTAGCCTCGCTGGGGATGTCCAGACGCGGGTACTCCATGGACTGGTTGAAGGCGTTACCACCGATGATCTGGTGAACGTGGGGCGTGCCCGTCATGCCCGGGTTGACAAGCGGGTCTAGACGCTCGACGACGAGTTGCGAGCACGAGAAGCGAAGTAACGCCTGCGTACCCGGCGCGAAGAGCGCTAGGCCGGCGGCGACGGAGTTCAGGGTCAACTGCATCCTGAAGACTGAAAGGCGACGTTGCGATGGGTTTCCTTTTCCAAATTTTCGCTCCCACGACGTGGGACGAGTCGCCTATTTAAACTTGCATCTGTCCGGGTGAACGCATGTTTCCCTAGTCTCTCCAGACTTTTTTAAGTCCATTATTCCCTATTCCATATCGCTGCTGCCGTCCCGTGAGAGACCGCGTCGTATAGAACGCCAGCGGTTAATATGATCAATATAGCCGATATCACCTTTATGACCCACGTCTGCCGTGGGGCGTGATGAGCCGCGAATAGTTCATACCGTGAACTACCCAGGTACTTTATCATTTAAAGATGTACAGGGGGTATTTTCACGTTGTTCCTGGCGTGGTATCGGGATATTATTGGAATGGACCTTGCCGTTGGCTTGAATCGGTTACTGCAAGTCTTGGGAAATCGTGGGGGAGATTAAGCGACAGTGACTCTAAGGTGCGACGAAGTCGAACATCGGCCTACCCTAGCATGCCAAGAATAATTGTGTTTTTTTTTTCAACCACTTCTAGATCAGCAAGTTCTGAAAAGTTGTAAGGACGATGCGGCGCCTGAAGGACTCGTATCAATAAGGCCATATGGAAGTAGTGCCGCGGGGCTTAGGCACCCTTATTTCGGATATGTTTTCTGATCGTAGATTGATGATCAGGTGATATTAAGTTGTTTCTGCATCAGATTTTGGCGAAATGCCATCCGTAATATAAGGCCACAGCCTCGGATCGCGTTCGGATCGCGTAGCGCCGGCAGTGGGAACTGGGGATTTTAAATAACCTGGTTGGACATCCCATCAGTTCTATTTTGCGGATAAAATGAAGACCTGGCCCTTGCTCAACTGTCAATACTATGGGGCAGCCTTGGAGTACGAATTCCAAATCTGATAACGGCCAACATGGCCTGTCTGCTGGGTTCTATATGGCGCGTCTAGTATATCGCGGATCCCGAGTTATTACCATCGTTTTTCTCCCTTGGTCGAATTCTGTTACCCAACGATATAACCAAGTGGATGGGGCACTAACGCGTCCTATTAATAGAGAAAAAAAATTAAAGAACGACTTACAGAAGTACGCGAAATGGCTGTTGTCGCTCTTATTGAAATTCGATCTTCCATACTGCTTCGAGAATCTTGAAGCGACTAGACCAACCGCACAGGGGTATATCAACATATCGTATATCTGCGTATGCCAACCTATGTTTTCCTGGCTAATCGGAGTTTTACCCTTCAATTACGTAAATTTACCATCCTAATATTCCAGCAATCAGGTCGTCGAACGATGTTGAATGGGCCGCTAGATTACGCAGACTGCCGTGATCGCAAGAATGGTAGGCAATCGTCCTCGTGGCTTTCGTCTCGTCAAAGGCAGTATTGGGAGGTTCTCCAAACTAAATTATTCCCGTTAGCTTAGTCCTTGAACATTTCCTATCCTCAGGGTGGTGAGCCGATACTAAGCGCACTCTACCGTAAACCTCACGATATCTTCGTCGACACCACATGAGTCATAACGTAATTTCCATTCTACAAATACCCCATAAACGTAGGCACGTCGAGACGACCACTTAAAAGGGAAAGGGCAAGCGAACCTATTCATCCCCAACCTATTGTACATTCATACCACCCTTAAAGCCAAGCAAACCTGGGTATCTGCCTAGTGCAACGAACGCCTGAATCCGAATCCGAATACCCTGTGATCAAATTCCCCAAAATAGCGTTCCAATATCGAAGCTGTCGTAGAAATCCTTAGCGTCAGGATTTCCACCCTTTCCAGCCACCAAATCCTTAGGATCGCCCTCGACTCTCAGACCCTTCAAAGCGGATGCTCGCGACAAGGCCATGTAGAGTTGGCCTTCCTCCCAGGCCTTCGATAGATCGACTATAATTCGGTCAAGAGTGAGAGATAGGCATTGATTAACACTCATACTCCACGCAGGGACCAACGGGATCTGGGTACGAGTGAGGGTACTGTAAGGCATCGTATTGCCAACGTTAAGGAACTCGCACTCTGCGTAGATGACTTCGGTCTTGCCGTCAAGGAACTCCACAACCGGCCACATCTTCTTCTCAGCACTGTCGATGTACTTGTGAATCTGCGAGTCCCAGACTGGAACATGAGCTTCACAGAGGCCCCTCGGTGCAAATAGGCGCTTCTTGCCTGGCTCTGAGTAAGGGGGATTTTTGGTATCGAAAGGTCGGAATTCGCGAATCACACCTTGTGTACTCTTGAGGGGTTTGTTTGAGCCTATGTAGACAACATAGGTGCCAGGCTTGAGCTCGAGCTGACGCTCACAGCGATGGTGGCTCAATGCCAACAAAGAGCCGTCTTCCAGGCGGGTGCCCTTGCTTTCGAGGTTGGGATGCCTCTTCTTGTTCCATTGGAAATTGTCCAAGCACTTGTATGTGACCAGTTCTGTGTTCAATTGGCCAAACTTGCACTGATTGATCTCGCGTGCCTCTCCATCGGTCGGGACGATTCTGGTAGTATTTTCCACAGCGGACACATGGTTCATGAACAGGTTGGTCTGACCATAAGAGAGAGCGTCTCCGACTCGAATTTTCTGGAGGATTCCGGTGAAGATTTGGTCTCGCTGTCGGTGAATAGTCTTCAGCTCATAATGAAAGAAGTTGCACCTCTCCCATGCACGACACTGAAAAGCCCATTTCTTTTTGGCGCAAAAGCAGTCGTGATATTCACAAAAGTATATCTGGTCCTCTTGGCGCACGGTAAGCTTGGTACTACAGATGGAGCAGTATTCAAACGGCTTGGAGGGCGGCAGCTGATGAAAATCACCGATCGCGACGACAATACAGCCTCCGAAAGGTGCCCATCTGTTACGAGCATCTTTCATGGTGTCGCTTAGTCGTTGGAAGTCAGAGGCATGGACCGTGTTCACCTCATCGATAATGAGAACATTGGTGCTCGAGAGACGCTCGAGGGTATTGATCTTCTCATCAATTCTGTTGGAGAAACCCAAGCCTAGCCTCTGCGATTCCGTTCTCCATCCAGCATACTCATGAAGAGTCATACCACCCGCCTGCAAAGCCGCTTGTTCAGTTGTTGCAATGACATGGACACACACCCCTCGGAGTCGTAACTCGTTTATGATGAATTTGAGGACCGTCGACTTGCCAGATCCCGCCACACCTGTGCAGAATACATTGCATCGCTTCGTGTTGAAGACAACCTTCTGGGCTAAATCTTTTTGCTCGGGAGACAGAGCAGGCACGTTTGGTGAGATGAAATCGCCATGCATAGCTTGTGTGCGCCTGTGCGATGTAAGATCAAGGAGATCCGAGACGCTAATGCGAGGTAGATAGGCATCTACGTTACCAGAATCATGGCTTCCAATGCCCGAGATGTTGTGATCAATAATCTCAGATGATGTTGATGCGACGTTATCCTTCTCTTGGCGCTGGGGTTTGCGGTCATCGCCACCAGCCTCGGGCTCATCACCAACTCCTCCTATCCATCAGATTAGCCCATATCCCCATCATATCATCTCCGCCGAGCGTATTATCGTCGATTAATCGGCGCGGGCGTCGGTCGCAATTCGAATTCGGATGCGATATATAAAACGTACGGGTTCGGTTCATGATCTATTAGAATTCATCATTAGCTCATTGATTCATCAAAAATTAACACATTCACGATACTTACGAACGGCGGATTGTTACGCGATGGATCGGATCTTGGTGGGATAATTATTCGCCGACAAGAGACGAATTTTCTTGTTATTGCTGAGAGTTTTGCTTTTTGGTGGCGTTGGAGGGACGGCGGTACGTGCCAGTTAATCTGGCAGCTGCAATTGGTTACCCCCCCTTTTCTACAATAGGGGCTTAAGATTGGCCTGTAAAAAAATCTGGCCAATGAAAAAAAGAAAATACTTAAGAAATAGGGCATGAAATCTGTAACTCTAGTAGTACTTACCTAGGTAGGTATTGGTAGGGTGAATGGAAAGAAGGAGAGCTGCACTGGCAGATAATACGGCGGGGTTGTTACGCTAATGTCCTTCGTTGTTGCCGTTTTGTAACTATTAACCACGCCGTACCTGCTTTGCACGTACCCAATCATAGAGGGAAACATCGATTTAATTCCTTTTATTTGGATATGTAGGCAACAACGAATCCCAGCATGTCTAAGGTTGTCATCTACTTAAGTACCTAGGTACTTCGAGTAGTCCTCCCAAAACACATCCATACAATATGTATGTACCTACGTAGTTGATGTAAACCACTTCGTGTAACTGTCGGCAAGCGACCCTTAAACAGGATAACAGGATATATAAGAGGTAGGTATATAATATCTTCATTTTACCCCTCTCATCCTAGTTTTTAGAGAGGACCTTCGGAGAGGGCAGCCCCTTATTTCTTTACAAAGGCAACTTTCAGTTCATCAACACAATCGCTGACAAATCCCTTTGATACTGGATTCTCTCCATCCCAGTGAGGAAACGGATGCCCTTGCCCCTTGTATATTTTGACTTTACTAGGCGTACCAGCCGCTGTCAATTTCTCGTGATACGCAACTCCTTCCGATCTCAGTGGGTCAACATCAGCACAGCGGATGATAGCCGGTGCCAAATTTGCGTGCGAGTCTGCTACTATGGGAGAAGCGCGAAAATCGTTGGCGTTCGCTGTACGACCTTCGTCTGTGCCTAGCCACAGATTATAGAACCAAATAAGGCGATTGAGGGGAAGCATGGGTGCGAATTCGAAGTCAATGTAGCTTTTATACGGTGTCTTCGCAGGGTCGCACGAACCCTCTATCGGGATATATCTTGCGTCGATCACCGGTACGATGAGTAGCTGCAGGGCGAGGCGTGGTAAGCCCGGTTCGTCCCGTGCTAGCAATGCAAGAACCGCTGCAATGCATGCTCCAGCAGATAGCCCACTGACTCCCACGCGCGAGGGGTCTATTTTCAATGTTGCTGCGTTTTTAAAAGTCCATTTCAACGCTTCCCAGCTGTCAGTAAGGGGAATTGGATGTGGGTGTTCCGGAGAAAGTCGATAGTCAACATTGACTATGATACAGCCGACCCTTTGGCAGATCTTCCTGCATAGAGAGACGTCCGATTCCAAACCTCCGATAACGAAACCTCCTCCATGGTAGTTTACAAGTGCTGGAAGTAGGCCATCCTTCTCCAACCCGCCATTAGTGATTGCATCTTGCGTAGGTACGTACACCTGCACAGCTATCTCGCCTACAGGGTTCGACACAGGGAACTTGTAGATCTTGTTGCTAGCTACGTCCGGAGAATTTCCAGCTACCTTATCAGTTGGGAAAGTATATTTTGGGCGGTCCTTGTTGTAAACCTCGTATGGAACTTGATCTGCTCGCAACCGAGAAGCTGTTGATTTTCCTGTAAGTGACTGGAAATAGGGGGCACTCCAAGACAAATAATACCTTGGTAGCGCATGTAGATCTCGGTAAAGTGTGGATCGAGTTTCTCGACTACCGAAGGGTGTATCGGATTGACGAGAGATGGAACGCCGTTAGAACCCATGACTCGTATGATATCCAATTTATGATGGAGAATGTTATCATGAACAGATTATGTTCACACCACTTACACCAATGGTATGGCCAAACTGGTATAATAAACTGCGTAGAAGTAAGTTGTGTAGTAGAATCTCCCAAGAAGGCTTGGATTGATGTTGATGTGAAGTCGACAGGTCAGATAATAAAGAAGTAATCAGTAAAGATTGTCCTTGACGTTTCCCCTACTGTACAGAGTTAAGGGGGATATAAAGTCAATCCCAGATATAAGGTACCAAGGTGGTAACAGCCCACGTAGTAAGGTTCCCCAATGTCAACTCGTTCCTGACTTCTCGCGTGACGCTCCGCATGCAACTGCATTGTAATCGTGGGGGTCAGAGTCGTAACCGGACGCGGGTAGGGGGCATACTGCAGACCGGCCAAGAAATTATAGCGTATACTTCTTCGGTGCCCGCTATTAAGCGCCCCGTGTGTACCCATCGGATTGTCCGAGGAGAGAATTCCCGTACATGATTATTCGTGGGGAAAAGGAGTTAATCTGGTCTCGTCCAGATTTCATACCAGATAATTAGTCACCTGATATACCGTATTACCTATACCTTTTCGAAGGGACTATAGACAGAGCCAATTAAACCGACCTCGGTGTTCGGGCTCATCGTCAGGTATCAAAAAGTCTAGGTTCCTTGACGAAATGTCTATATACCGGATAACCCGATCCGAGCCGAGTCTGCAACTATCGTATCATATTCGGTGGTACTAACCAGTCGGTTAGGCTTGACAACTCTTTGGGTATACTCACAGAAATTGTGAAACTGAAAGCCAGTAAAGATAGCCCCTATTCCATCCAAGTGATGCATTTGGCATTTGGTTTTCTGACTCGCATGAAGTTGCAGAAGCATGTTTAACCATCCTCCGGGTGGTTACGGAACCCATTCATTCTTGCTGGAAGGAATTTCTTCGATGGAAAAATAGCCAATAGCTGTTATCAGTGTCTCTTAAAGAGGGTTAATGGAAGGCTTGGGAAGAAAATGGTGTCATTTTATTAAAATATACATTGAGAAATATCGTCTTGACTAAGAGCCTGCGGCTCCAAAGACATTTCACTCATCAGTTTACCTTCTAGTTGCTTGTCTAACTCAAATCAATATTGAGCTTGCTGGATGTGAAATTTTCGATCTTATAACCCTGTGCAACGAATAGCTGACTTCGAGGGAGAAGCCAGATACTCATGTGCATTTGAAGATATTAGCTTTTATTTAAATTACGTAGTTCAGTCTATGAATCAGATTCTAACTTCGGTATAAAGGAGGAAGGCTATGTTGAAATACGGAATAGATATATATAGAATAAACTATTAACTAGGCGGGTAGGTACTTTAAGATGCTATTGATTCAAAGATATTTCCGGCTTTAAACGTAAGATAGGAGAAAGGAGTATAGTCCGAATTACCTAGATAGCTACTGTATCGCCATGTGTTGCAGTTGTAGTTTAGAATATCTGTAATCAAGTTTACACAAATGCCCTCCGACCTACTGTCGGAGTCATTTCTATAACAATTTCCTTTCGCTAATACTAGGAATATCTTCTCTATTTTAATCCTGATGTAAGAAACATATTACATAATTGTAACTTAAGGAGCTCGTCAATTCTAACCACTCAGCTTAATCACGCACATCCATTATGATAGAGTATGTTACTCTGGGTGAGTATACTAGGTAGGTATATTGATATTCACTACCACATGTGTAATGCAGCTCCCATATTCAAGTCGTAGTTGATTACGTTTATAAATTGTATTTGCTAACAATTTATGTAGCAATGGATGTGATGATTCCTAGTTAAGTGTGTTTCGTTGCCGTCTTTAACTCTTATGGCTGCGCTTCTGGCGTCTAATCTTCGTTATACAATGAGAGAATCACCAAGAAGATGTGACCAAGGAGAGCGTTGGTTGTGATTGACGAGTGATTTCTGCTAATAATACATCCGGTGTTATTGGCTATAGGTATAGAAATATATTATACTCGGGTTGTCTACCGACGTCATAGAGATTCTTCCTCGTGAATTCCCAATGGCCGTAATAGATGGATCACGATTTGAATGCGAATGAAAGATGGTATTCACGAAATAATTTTGACGATCACGCTTATCAATGCCTTTTCTTGCATCTAGACTGAGTCTCCGTTGACCTTTGAGCCTAATGTAAGGTTGACTTTGAATTTTACTCTTGGTTTTGAGCTTCGAGAATTCCGATGCGAAAACATTAGAAAGTAAACTTTTACTACAGCAAACCTGCTTAATTACCAATTATCTTGGTAGACTAATTCGGAGTTCTATAATGACATCGGGGTAGTTGAAACGCCACGAAAGTAAGTAGCGCGATCAACGAGCGCTGTTAGACAATTCTAATTCAATCACAGGCCAAAAAGACTTCTGAATGGTGGCCGTTGTTGCTCATCGGATGCTGGATTATGGTGGCTTATGATTCCGGGTGCCGATCCGTGACGTGAGTCAAGGCTGAGACAAACATAATCATTGATGAGGAGGTCATTTCAATCTCCATAGATTTGACCTGGCAGCCTGGTATCCTGGGCCGAAACGGTCATCGTAAACGTTGATTATGATTCCGCGGACGCAAAGACCGTCAACAAACTGTGCGCTTCTTTTGGGAATAACTAGATTTGCTTTGTGGATTGGTGTTTGTTGGTTGGAAAAAACCTGGATAAAGGTCGTGTGGTTTGTGTACGCTAGTCGCTAGATGGTTTAGATGGTTTAGTGATGCTTGACAAAAGAATGCCGGAGATGGTTGAAGGTGAATGTGAATGTATCCAAGCGGGGATGATTGATGGAGAGTTTTGCGCCCGCGTAGTTTTGGGCGTAGTTGTAGTTGATGATAAGAGGGAATTTCTAAGCCCGTGACTCGTTCACTCGTGAGACCAGACCGCCGTAATAGCGATGAGAAGGATCCTCATTTTCTCATTGTAGAATAGCAAAGTTGCTTCATAAGCGCGTGGAAATTTGGTTGTATTGTTGGATTCCGAGCTACCCAAGTTGGCTTGTCTGATTATTGGTTTGATCGAACGAAGCAACCCCCTTGCGGCATTTGTATGGGGTCCGTCCTCCCACACAATCCGGCGTTCTGACCAGATATCCATGAAGCATTTTTCCTTTTTCATTTCCCTCACGAGACGTATTGCATGTAGGTACCTATGTAGGTAGGTAGGGTTAGGCAGAATTGACGGTATTAAGGAGGATTCGTCATGTCTGATGGGAATACTTGCGAGTAATGTACTCGTAATGTATGTTTAAAAATGCTGGCTCACTAGATTGGGATCGTGGACCATTGACTGACTTGAGTGACTAAACTTGGCGAAAGATCGGTCTCTTCGTTCCGCGCGATGCGTAAATAAACGAAGGGGACATCCATGGGTTTCTTGATCATCAGCCCCATTACTTGGTTGGGCTCATTTACCGCATGACAGGAGGACAAACGATGTCAGCCGGCGATACAAAAAAGTATCATTGCTATGCTATGCTATGCTAGGTAGGCTGCTGCTTGGGCTAGCCGGTTAGGTAGACAGGCAACTAGGTCAGGTAGGCTAGGGGGGCTGAGTACTATACCGATACGCCTGCGCACGCATTCCTTCTTATTGTGTGGGCGGTTTGAATCAAGGGATATTTGTTGTTGTCTTGAAAATGCGATAAATGCGATACCATGTTATTCTGTACCTACTGTGTCATATCGGATCATACCATACCAATACTAGCAAGTCATGGATGTCCTGACTTTTTTTGCTCTCTTATCAACTACCCAAGTGGGTAATAAAATTTCATTCGTTTCGCACCGTACCAGGTAGGATGAACGATATTGATTTGCTTGAATTCAAGCGAAAAAAGGAACTGAACGGAGAAGTTCGGGGGAGGGATGGTGATGGGAAAACCAAAAAAAGGATGAAATAGGTTTAGATCGACGCAAACGGAATGGCTTCAAAATCAAAATCTGTACTTATTTGTATGTACGGTACATCGGGGAGAGTAGTAGAGCGGAATAATAGAATGAAATAAAGTATTGGGGTTTCTGCTAGTCGTACCGTTCTAGTTGTGTGGAGGTGTAAAAGATACTTGGCTATCAAAGTAGAGTACATGTGATACATCCTGGTGGCCCCCCTTTTTAAGAAGTATAATCGGCTGGGAGGTCTCGACTATTTAATTTTTTCGAAGCCCTGGAGGATTTCTCACCGGGGGGCTCCACACGTGACGCGGAATAGAACCTTGGAACCTTTTGAAGGTGGTCCTTGCACCACCAAAGCTTGGATTTTCTTCGCGACGAGCTGGATGTTGAGCCATGTCCTCCTACTGCGAGAGAGAGCAGCAGCCGCCCTGGAAGGCCGTTTTAAAAAAGATTGTACAGTTTAAGCTGCCCCAAAAACTATTACACACCAACGAGCACAATGGCTGCCCCCGTATTTCATAATTTGACCCTGCCATCATCGCACCCTCATCTCTATTTCCCCATTCCCATCCCATGATAATAATTATTTACATTAGCCCTCGCATCACCATCACCATCACCATCACCATCACCATCACCATCATCACTTATACCCTCACCATCCACGTTTAAACACCCCAAACGTAGGATCACGATCACCGCATCCCCCGTCGTTGCCTATCACCAAGCAACGCGCGCGCACACTGTCTAGGGCGCGCACATTGGTACATTGGCAAGCAAAGCAAAGCACTTGGACATTGCCACGACGCCTCCCCTAGGACAAGAAGCGCTTTGGACGTCGGAATCTCGGTGGATACACCTCGCACTTTGCTAGGTTGATGACCTTACCCAACCTAAACTAAATAACAAAGTGCACCATCCACCATCCCACCAAGCGTTTTTCCCGGAAAGATCTCACAATCTCACACTTAACACCTTTTCCACTTCTTTCTATTTACCTCAACACCAACAAATCATCACCACCACCATCGCAGCCACGATAAAGCGTCATCTATTATCATCATCATCTTACACGTCGTCATGCCTACGCCAAGCAAGAACTCTTCCTCCAGTAAGGAGAAGGATCGGCGAAAATCTGCCGGAAAATCTTCTGCCCTTGTCACGTTGCGCGTCCCGTCCATCAAACTTAGAAAGATTGTCGACCCGTTATCTGTCAAGGAAGAATCGCCCGTGAAGGAATCGCCTCCCGAGTCGATAAAAGCCCCAAGCGAGCCAGCACCGGCCGTGCCGAATGGCGACAACCCTTCGCCCTCGAGCCCCGGCACACCAGCCGCCGCTGGGACGCCATCGCAAGCCCCTATGGGGCCACCAACAGAGGCACCGAAGAAGAAAGGTGTGAAGAGAAGCGCTGCGGGAGCGAATGGCTCGGACCCGACAGCAAAGATTCGGGGCAAGCCCGGCCCCAAGAAGAAGCCCAGACTGTAAGTTGAATACAATGCATCAACAATCACGGAACCCAACTACTGAATTGCAATTGCCCTACAAGGCTGGCACCCATAAAATTTTATTGGTTTTGTCAATCCATTTCCTGTCCATCTACTAATTGTATCTAACAGAGACGATGGCACCATCGACCCCACCGGCAAGACCAATGGAGGTACCTATCATAAACTTGGGCCAAAGGCGAATCAAGGCGCTATTAACGCTGGGTTACGCGCACTCGATCGGTCAGGTGCACCCTGTCGCAAGTGGAATAGGGGAGGCTTTAGGGTTAAGAGCTTCACTGGTGTCATTTGGGAGATCCCTCGATGGACCGCACCACCCAAGCCCAAGCCTCAGGCCACACCCGAGGAACCTGCTGCCTCAGCCGAGAGCAGCAATAAGGAGAATAAGGATGGCAGTCAAATGAAGAGCGAGAACAGCACCAGTCATGCTGATGGTGAGCAACGAAGCATACCTCCGAGTATCAATGCTAGCTCACCAGCTCCTACGCCTGTGGTTGCTGCTTCTTAAGTGACACATCACATTAATAAGAGTCATTTCGATAGCTACTGGGGACCTGCAATCCTTGGCATAGGATTGCGGTATTAGGTCGAGGAAAAGCATGGCGTTTAGGGCTGGAATTAGCATTGTCGGCTGAGAGCTAGTCATTGATTCCAGCGCACTTCACGAGGGTTAAGGAAGTATTTGCTCTGGGGGCTACGACGTCGTCACTTAGTCTAGATGGAAACCTTAGATTCATTTAATCATATGGCGTTAACGGAAAAGGGGGAAGCCAACTGTATATTATGTCTTACTGGCGTTGCGGCTAAAATCATCGAGGCCATTACGGATCAATTAACAGGCAAATACATACACATATCTCCATGTTCTTTACCTGCGTATCTTAGAGAATAGGAGGTTTTCGCTCGACCGGCTCACGTGCCCGGCCACCTCCGGGCGACTCTCATGAGTTGCATTATCTACATATACCTATATGATTACCATGCTTATCACTGAATTGAGGTGAACTATCAAAGCAATAGTGAGCACGAGTTTATTGTGGGATGCGGGTTTGCCCTGACTACTATAATTTTTTCAATATTTTCGCCAGACTACAAGTTGTTTGTGGCATACGAAACCAACCCCTTAAATTTCGGCGAATTTTAAAGTCAAATTTGCTGTTATTTTGTGCTTGGGCGATAAGAATGGATGGCAATATGGAAGATCCGGAACTCGAAGACTCATTTTCGTGTGAATTTATAAGCAGTGAGAGGAAGAATGTATCCGGAGTTCCCTTTGATAAAATGTACTGTAGTCCGTGATCATCCGTCAGGTTGAGAATGAGTACATGCGATGAGAGCGGGCCATTAAATCGACCCCTCGTCCGTCATACATAGGTGCTGATAATGCATCCAACTCATACAAAAGATGCAATGCAAGGCAATATTTGCATCATTTGGCTTGACATTGGTAACATTTCGTCCCTACTACGGCATCCGAATGAGCTAAATAATAGCCACGTCTACTCCATAGTAAGTACTTAATGTATGCTGTACAATTTACCCACTCACAATTTGGACGATAACCTCAACTTGTGACAAGTAGAAATAAGTAAGTAAGCAGACGTGGTCTTATAAATTTGCATTATATAAGAGTATAAGGGGCAACTTCAAGGTACCTGACGCTGTGTGACCTGGAGATATTATAATTCTTACAGGCAACGGAAGTATCGAAAGATGTACATTTACTTTTAAGAACCTTGGAAGCTGGCGATACTTGCCAGAAAACGACCGGAAGGAACTTGAGAGGAACTCCAGGTTTTAGCGTAGCGGCTATTACAAAAATGGTAGTCATGGTGTAACTGCTACCCACTCATTATCGATTGGCGTTTGAATATTCTAGGTACCTTCACTATGTTCAGACCATACAATTGGTACAGTATCAGCAATATCTGGGTACCTCTGACTACAGCAGGAATGTACCCATACTTCTGCATACATACGTTATCTCTCTTTCTAGGGTCAAGTTTAAACACCTGGGCAACGACGTCCGTGACCTCGTGATTGATACATGTATCTAAGTTTCTAAGCGTCCAAGTGTCTAAGTGTCTACCATCCAGATTTCTCCATTCAAGAGACCTTTTTAGTCTTTCTCCACAACGAAACCTATCACCATTCGATATCACTTTCGATATCATTGCTGCCCATTTTCATATACGCACAAGCCAGGTTTGGGGGAAACCGATTCCAACGATAGCGAAGCTTCTTCGGCGATTAATTCCATGGTCAACTAAAATTATGAATGCTGGTCATGACATATAACCTAGTTATTTCATAAGAGGCGTCCTCTTTTTTTCACGTGGACACCGAAACCATCTCTTCCGATCAAAAAGCATCATTCGGTAAAACCTAACTTAGGTACCTTACCTTTTACTTTACATTGCCTTATTATAGGTTATACTCGTTTGTCTCTTCAACGATTCACGGTCGCGAATATCCCTTCCGCGCTCTTTCCATCTCGCCCTGCATCAACTCGGTTGGTGTATCCTGGGGGCCAATAAAGGGTACTCGGCGAGTTCCTGATCTTCCTTCGTCCCTGCTGGGATTCAGCTTGAACTTAGGTCGATTATGGCAAATCCCTTCCAACATGGTTCCGCTGGCTTCAATCCGGATGTATCCCATACGAGTTTCCTTCCCCGCTACCGCAATTCTTCCTATGCGTCCGTAGCACCCGGCACTACTGGAGGTTTCGCACCTTCGTCGCATTCGCCGCTCAACCGCCTCTCCTATCTCCTCAACCCCCCTTACGAATTGACGTCCGACCTCTACGCCGCAAATCCCTCTTCCCAGAGATACAGTCACAATATGGACACCGATATGAATAATAATGGGGTGGATGGGGGGGCATCGACTATGCAATGCCGTGCCCCGCGATTACCGCCGTTTTCAAGAGCTTTCGAGCCAGTCATGTACGATGAAGCTGCGGAAGGTGTTCATACGAATGGACACAAGAAGAATGGGTTTTTTACGCCATCTTACCTCAAAGGCTCGAATTATATGCAAAGACTAGAGGAAGCGCAGAAGGCGAAACAAGCACAAAAAGACATACAACAACAATCGAGAAACGAGTTACCAGTGGGCGTTACAACGACGGGTTCTCTAGCGAATAAGCCACCGGCATCTCATCTGGGGATGACATACGATTTGATCGAACGAGCCCCCGCCCCTGAAGACGACGACTCTGTACCACCCATACCTACGAAATGGAACAAGGACGATAAACATGCTTCACTGGAGGTGCTAGCGGATGGCTACGAGGTAAAATACGCTGCGAGCCGGAATTCGAGAGAGCAAGATCATGAGACTTGTGCGATCCGGGCAGATCATCCAATGCCGTGGCAAGCCGGTATCTACTATTTTGAGGTTACGCTTTTATCGAGGAGACGAGACGAGTATGTGATAGGTGGCCTCCTTTACTCTCGGTAATTTCTAACTTGAGTGATAGTAGCACCACGGTTTGTATAGGGTTTTCATCCAAGAACGTTCCGTTAATACGCCCCCCGGGCTGGGAACCTGAATCGTGGGGCTATCACGGCGATGATGGCGATATCTATTCGGGACAAAACGTTGGCAAAGCCTACGAAGGCGGTAGCTTTGGACCGCACGACATCATCGGGTGCGGCGTCAACTTTATGACCCGTGAAGCATTTTTCACCAAAAACGGACAAAACTATAGTAAGTATCTTCATGCACGAATGCAAATCTTTCGCTCCTGGTTTTCGGGTCTATTTTAACGCTGTGAATAGAAACCGCATTTCGAGATATAAAAGGAGATCTTTACCCTACGGTTGGCATGAAAAAGGCGGGGGAACATATCAGTGTCAATTTCGGCCAAAAACCGTTCGCTTTCGGTATTGACAGCCTAGTAACGGTAATATTTTGCGATCCGAGCCAAATTTCTCCAAATAATTATAGCTAACGACTAGCCACAGGGAGAACAAGCAAAAATCAATGCTGCAATCAGAAGAACAAAGTAAGCAAACCCGTTCGTAAGTACCACAGTGAGAAAGATTACTTACGGTTTTTAGTATCGAGAGATTAGTATCACCTCCTCTAGGCGAGACGGAATTAATTCAACAACTAGTAAGCCAATATGCTCCCAAAAGTGATATCCCATTTTGGCTTACAAAGTACACTAGGTCCTGCAATTTTTACAACATGATGGTTACGTTGAGACAGCCCGGGCGTTTGCTGAGGAAATCCATGCCGAGAAGCAGTCTCTACGGATTGACCAGCGAACGCCTATACCAGGTATCAACATCAAAGATGACGAAGATGCTCATCACAGACAACGTACGTGTAATATGTAGTCCCGATGAGCTTTGTACTGACAAAATCAGGCATTCGAAGAGCTATTCTCGAGGGCGATATTGAAAAGGCTTTAAAATACACTAGGAGTTTTTACCCACTTGTATTGGCCGAAAATCGCGAGGTATCCTTCAAGCTGCAGTGCCGGAAATTTATCGAAATGGTACGGAAATCTGCTGAACTAAGCCATGCGAGCGCCAAGAAGAGCAATGGACATTCATTTGATGACACCCCTAACAAGATGGACGTCGATGGAAATGGCTTTCAAGACCAGATGGAGGAGGACAACCTAGAGCCACAAACAGACCAAGATCAACTCCTTACGGAAGCCATTGAATATGGTCAAGAACTGCAGGAAAAATTCAAAAACGAATCGAACCGTGAAATCACCAAGACACTAGACGAGGTTTTCTCACTTCTAGCATACTCGGATCCGCTCCAAGCCAAGGAGGTTTCACACCTATTAGACCGTAAAGGCAGGGTGGCTGTCGCTGAAGAACTCAACTCGGCGATACTTTGTAAGTTTGATCTTTTGCTATCAATACGAATAAAAATAACTGACCGGCTTTTATAGCGTCTTTAGGCAAGTCATCAAGGTCGGCGTTAGAAAATCTCTACGGCCAAACGAGTGTGCTATTGGATTACCTGCGTGTGGACGGCGGACCAGGTTCTCTAGTCAGTATTCAATCCATTATCGATGAGGTGCCTAAGTTGCAGCCTTTTTAGACGAAGGACGTCTGGCTTAGGTTATTATCATGATCGTTTGTGCGAAATAATTAGCGGTTGATTTCGCCAGCTCTACCGATGTTCTCTCCGAGTCGTGAATTAGCAGATATAGAATACAGGACTCAATTACTCGAACTCGACCATGTTCAATTTCTAGTTCATACGAAGGCGTTTATATCGGAGTTTCCCGGCTTCTTGGTTCTAGCCTCCTGGTCATTTTTGAGTAGTCAGCATTGTCTATTTCGGTATCCAGGAGATTTTAGCCTTTGGGATGTTGTCTGCCTTGTTGTATCGAGGGCGACTTGTTTCCTACCTTCCATATGGAGGACCACTAAAAGGATACCGAACTTAGGAGAACCTAATATTCAACCCTATGATTATAGTCGTCGACATTTTTGCTCACTGCTGACGGGGACCTTCTCGAGGAAGTGACGTTGCTTTGTCATAGATTGGAATGGGGATGGCGACACAAGCATGGGATGGTAGGGAGGCAGGCTTTATTGATTTATTCGGCGTCCCTTTCCTTTTCTTTCATGTGTGGGTTACACAAGTTTGTCTCTTCTCCCCTCTTCCCTCTAGGCATCTCCTCATTCCTCCTTAAGTTGGAGAGGATTTCACCATAAGTGGATTCTAGGCTCCCTTCCCCGGTTATTAGGTGTGTTACCTCTATGAGCAGCAGGACGGATCAGATTAGATCAGAAGCGCCCCGGAAGTATGTGGTGGTGTAATTGGTATACCCAACTCAACGAACAAAGCCAACCAGGAGTTATTAACTGTCAAGTACCTACTTTGGTAACTGGTGGTGGATGTACAAATGCGCATATTGCTACCCACGATGCTGTTCATAGGCGAATAGACTTCTTTATAGCAACTAGCAACTTAAAAGAAAGCAACCAAAATAACCACCCATACAGACTAAATTGGCAATAATTAATCTAGGTACCTAGCATGTGCAATTCCGAGATAACTAGATCCGTCATATTCTTCACCGAATAGGCCCTTCTCGATTAGAATCGAAAATAGAGATTCATGTAATATATCACGAATCGAGAAATGCATTACAACCTCCTACCTATCTTTCTTCACTTCGCTCCTTCAAAATCGGGATGACATTTCAATATACCACACCATAAACAGACCATATTCACGGCATACAAAATGTGAGAACTGATATATCTGTTCGTTGGAGTAGTAAAAGCAGTTACCATAAACCCCCAACTTTGGCAATCGAGATCGATCTAATTAAACCCCAATTTCTATTCGTGCCGGAAGAATAGGAAAACGGGACTTTCCTTGTAGGTTTTCTTTTTATTTGGATATAGGATGGGATGGGATGGGATTTATGCGGCCATACATAGTCACGCGCGCGCGAAAGTATTTCTACTACATGTATTTCCACAATCCCCAACCCAATCCTAGACCCCAAAATCCCAATTCCTCCGCATGCACTGCAAGTACTGTCACGGTGAAACAACAGGAACAGAAATGTATAGGGCAATATTAGGCAGCTGCGCCGAGTCGTTGCGCGGTGCAGTGTGGGCCAGCTTATATTGATTTGATTAGGAAGAAGAAAAAAAGAATCGAGATCGAGATCTCAATTCTTACGTCTATTTCTGTGGTGATTGGTTATGACTCCTTTCTCTCTTTCTTTGTTTGTCCACGCCTGCCTGTCTGCCCGCCCGTCCTGCTTACCTAGCCGTGGAAGCCAAGCCCTATCCCGTTCTATCCGCATAGTAGTAGAGCAAAGCAGTAACGCAAAAGTAATAGTCTTGTCCCATCCCATTCCCACGCATGCATATCATGACCATGAGGAAAGAAAATTTTTGTTGTGGTCGTTGTAACCGCCCCCCTCCAATTCTGGCCTCCCACACTTTCGGCGTGGGCGCTGCAGCAAGCGAGCTTGCATTGGATCGAATCGGGCTTCGCGAATCGTATCGTGCCGCAGATTGCAACCGTACCAACAACCCTCCATCCCCCTTACCGCCCCCGTTGCGCACACATAATTGATCGTGAAATGTAGCGACGGGAGGCAGTGATAGCAAACAAAAATTAGGTCAATAGCTATTAAGCCCTATATCACTTTATGCTCAAAGGATATCTCCCTTTGCGATTGCAAATGCCTCAGTAAACAACCCCTGTCTCCCACTAGTGATAAAATGCCTCGACTTTTTCCGAATTATACCGAGAGTTGGGTGCGGAGATTTTTGGTCGAAGGTCATCGTGGTGTAGTTCGTGGGGGAAAAAGGAGGGGAGAGAAAAGCCAAGCGCCTAACGTCATCATCATTGATGTTCATCTTCCCCCCGAAAATGCTAAAATGCCAAATCCGTAAAAATATCGCACGCAACAAAGAGCAATAATAAAAGGTTCGGCGCTTCCAGCTCACTAGGCCCCCTTCCTCTTCGCACGTATCGCATACAGCGTAGTTGAACGAACTAAGGTTTAACGCAACCATGGAAATGAAAGAAGAAATGTATTAAGAAGGTATAGTTGTTGTAACGTAGTAGTAACTGAATCTCATCGGGAGCGCTAGAGATGTGGGGGAGAGGAAGGGATGTGAAGACTGGATGTACACCAAGGCCAATTACGATATCGCTATGCCTTCGAGGTCCCGCATCAGCACCGCCATCTGAGCTCGTTTCGCGGCTTCTGCCACGAGGTTCAAATCTCGGATGAATGCATCTGTACTCGGTGCCTTTTGTGCTGCCGGGGGAGGTGGCGCAAAGTTTTGCGTTGTCGAGTGACTCGTTACTGTTGTCGTGGAGGGGAGTTGGCGGTGTGCCATGCTGGGAGATGAGATTGGGGCGTCCATGTCGTTGGGTTGTAGATAGGCTGTAGTGTAGGAGATTTTATTCTCCTAGTGACCTCCGATGAGAATGTGGAGATATGTAGTCGAGTAGATTTTGAATATTCCTTGGCACGTTTGCTGCCTTGAGATCCCTCGGTGTGAGGAGAAGTTGTGACTCGAAATAATAGCTTTCGTTTGCAAGGCAAACTTGACTTTGTATTGTGGGCTGTGGGTTGTGGTGTCTCGGTGACCCTTAGATGTACACAAAGATCGTGTACTGCTCGATCTTACAGTATTTGGTGGAGAGCAGAGTACTGGATGGTGTGATACCGTACGACAGGTGAAGAATTACCTGTAACTGTCTGTGTAATAGAAGGGTAGGGTTTATAGGGGTCGACGACAAAGATGTCAGAGTATCAGTAGTGAAGTTCTCGTAAGGTTGAAAACTTGAAGACGTAAGAAAAAGAAGAATGAATAGTCCTCGGGATTCGGTGGGTTGGCAGAAGGACTTATTAAGGGCTAGTTCGTTCACGTTGAGCCAGGTTGGTCGATCAAGACGCAACGGAAGCCTGCACTAAGGCGGTGACGAAATGTGCGCGAATGAAGATGGTCAAGTTTCGCAATTCCCTCTTATGGAAGAATGAGAAAGTGGGATGAGTTGGAGAAATGATGAAGATTGTTTCCTCTTTTTGTTACCTTGGGTTGAGTAAGAAAAGTATTAAAATAATAAATAAATAGATAAAAAAAAAAGGTTAAAGGGTAACGTGGGGATTTTTCTAGTGTAAGAAAAGAAGCACCCGAGGTATTTTGAAAGAGACGCCGTAGTAACCTTAAGGGTAGTAAAAGTAACGAGGTATCCAAGTATCGTGATCAAGTCTTTTTTTTTTCTTTGTAGCGTAGCCTGATAACCAAATAAGAAAAGGGTGGATGTACATGTATGGATGGTGGCCCTATTACTGTAGTGACCCCCAATTTTGAGTGTCAATAGATTTGAGACTAGGGATCCCTAACCAGCCTTAATTTTTAGTAGCGGAGTCGGTTACCAAGGTGCAGCCAATGCGTATAATGCGTACCAGTGTATGCAGATTATTCGACCGGGCTGGAGCTGCACGGAAGGGTCAAGAATCAATATTGAGTACACCATCAACCCATCCAATATAATCGACGATAGTGCTGATGAGGGGAAATGCATATAGGGACCGGTGCAGTGCTCAGGCGAAATCCGAAGGGTGATATTAAACGCACGCTTGCGACCTTGCTTGCGACCTTGCGACCTCGCAACCTCGGCGTTTATATCGTTAGATACTTACTGTAAGTATTTATTGGATTGGTGGTGATGATTCCGACTTGGTGGAGACCAAATCCCGTCCTAGGCCTCACCCTTATCATACGTACTATCACTAGTATAGTAAACCGACGAAGCTAGGCGAAGCCGTAAAGATTTGCACCAACCGGAGATTAAGATCGTGGTCGCGGACTGCCTATCTGGGTATTTACTAGGATTTTAAGTGAAGGAGGAGAAAAAACGACTAGGTTGATGAGATAAAGAAGGGAGTTTTGAAAAGTTTCAAAAGACAAGTCAAAGTCAAAGAATCAATTAAATTAGGGGAAGTCAAATGCCTAGGTACAGTACCTATGTACCTAAATAATCAGTCGCCTAATCACAAGTCATAAACCATAAACCATAACTCCAGGCACCGATTTAGACGATTACTGTTTCGGCGCCATACGCAACTACCTCCTAAAACTAATTCAAAGTATATTCCTAGGCACTAATGCATCTACCATCCTTAAATGGCTACATGCTTATGTCTAGTATTACATGCAATATAAATTGTCCACCTACCTGCTGTCGGTTCTTTACAACTACAATAAATGTATCGGTGAGCTAACCATAAATATACACCTACCTCTTGTACATACGGAAGGTGAACATCCCACTCAAGCCACTGTAACATGAGTACAATGCAGCCAGGGCGAGATCGCAAATGCTACCTTACGGTACCTTGACAATGGAACATGATGTTCTTCAGGTCCCTCGGGTCCTTCGAGTCCCTCAACTTCCCCTCTGATCCCCCCAAAATGCCCCTCACTCATCTTAGATCCTATTAGTGACACTCTACATCATCGTACATCTAAACTTGGATTTAGCAGCGGGTGGTTTCCAAAGTTCCTTGGTTGATCTCGTTGACCATGTCTAGAAACAGCACTGGTCCGTCCTCCGCTCGAATCCGCTTGGATAGCATCTATGATGTAAATGACCAGATAAACAGATTTGATCTATCCAGAGTTACATATACCCGTCTATTCTCAATTACTCTAGATCTACTAGCGGTTTCGGTAGTCCCAGGTAGTCGGATGAACGGCTCGCGCACCGGCAAGAACAGTGAATCGATCAAAGCGGTTTAATGTCATGGTGTTCTAGTCTGACTCTATCGCAATTCCCCGCTTCGTCGATGTATCTTTCCACCGGAAGGGCAGAAGAACTGGACTGTTCCAACGGCTGTATGTTCTATGAATTTCTCTTGGCAGCGGGACAACGGGACTTTACGCGACGTTCTCGAAGAATTGCGAATAAGCACCGAAGCTATCATGGTGTCTTATCAAGACAAACAATTCCGCAATTGGCATCGTCGGCATTTGATTCTTACTGTGAATTAAGAATAGAATGAGCTGATAAGTTGATGCCCAATTCTTTAAACTGGACAATGGGAATGAATGAGAATCATTTACGTGGCAGCGTGGCTTTCGGTATGTATTTTTATTATTTTTCTTATTTTTCTGGAGATTAAACTGCTCAATGCTTAATTCTTGATTCTTACAGCTTGTACAGGCGCGGGACGGGACCCCCAATTTTCAATGTCCGCACCGTTTCCCCCCACGGATAGAAAATGAAATAGAATTTCCACCCCGCAATATGCCCCAGACTTCTGGAAGTTTGCACCATGTCGAAATTGGCTTGTGATCGGCACTCTCCTACTTCCGTGTGAATCCTTCGACGCATCTTGTGCATCGTAAGTTCGTGCCTGAAATCGGTCAGTGCCAAGGATGTTGATATCAACAGTGGATGCCGTACTTCCAAGTTGTTTGCTTGATGATGTTATCTTAACGCACCGTCGGTTTTTTAGATCCTTTAAGGACCATCTATGTACTACATCGGGACAATGGATCGTACCTCGGAACACTTAAGGACCCTGAAAAAGCTACACCCCCACATGATAACAGAGTCTAGCGAGCTTAGTACTGGGAAACGTGAATTTGCCGGAATCTCGTTAAATCTTCGGTAGATCTTAGTAGATTTGATCTTATCGACTATATCGATAAGATATGAGGTTTCCTGTTGGGTCTTAACTTTTACCTTAGGTAAGCTAGGTAGCCTCCGTAGAACTTTCAACTTTTTGGAGCTCTACACTTGGGAGTTCTCAATTGCGAAAAGAGACGCAAGTCTAGGGGAGATCAATAAATGTACCAGGTCGGACTTAATCAGACGGAGATTCCGTATATCTAAATCGGCGATCTCGACATAACAATTACTCCGAGTCGACACCGAAATTCCTGTCATGTCGTCAGAGACGTCTAATACTGCGCCAAGTACTCGCCCGCCCTTCACGTCAGGGTGGTTGGCTATACCGTCTCCTTTAGCCCGACTATTCAAGAAATTCCCGCTCCTCACATACCCTCCTAATGAACTTCCCACTCGATCGGCTAGTACTAGAGATGTCGCAACTCTATACGTATTCATATCAGACCAATATGCTTTGAAAGGTCTACCAAGCTTCAACCCGTCTTGTCTGAAATGGCAAGTATGTTATATACATAATCACCCCGCCATATTCTATAGCTAACCACCAAATTAGACCTTTCTCAAGCTAGCCGGAGTCGAGTTCCAAGTAGCGCCTTCGAATAACCATGCCTCTCCTACCGGCGCCCTACCGTTTCTGATTCCCCCATCGAATACCAGCAATCCCTCTGCGCATATCCCTATACCTTCCAACAAACTTGAAAAATATGCAGCCGAGAAGGGTACATCTGAAATACCCGATGTATCCAACCTAAAACTCGAAGCCTACGAGTCGCTCCTTGATTATCGGATACGAAACGCCTGGCTCTATTCATTATATCTATCCCGCCCCAATTCCGCTCTTCTTTCGCAGCTTTATGTCGAGCCTATTTCTACTTCACAACCCATAAGGGCGACAATTCTGTACCAATTGCGCCACGCGGCGGAAGCCGAAATATTAAAGTCCACCGGTACACATGTAGTAAACTCGAGGGCATTATATCGAGGAGCAAGAGAAGCTTTTGAGGCATTATCGACGGTGCTAGGCGAGGAGGAATGGTTCTTTGGAGTGCCAGAACCGACATTATTCGATGCGGCGGTATTCGCATATACCTACCTTTTACTCGATGACAGATTTACTTGGGAAGATCCTCGATTAAGGGAGATCGTGAAGGAATTCCCAATATTGATCGAACATCGCAACAGGATATTGCACAGATGTTGGGGTATACAAAAGGCCAAGAAACACAGCAATTTACAAAGGCCTATGGCTTGAACTATACGATACTAATTCTTCGACCATTTAGTGTTGGAATAGCCTACAAATATTGGGCTGATACATGTACGAATTACGAAATGGTTCTGGAAATAAGCAATATACCCCTTTTTAAACAGTATCCCATATGGATCACCGGTTTTACTAACTACTGAACGATCACTCGCTACGCCGTTAGTGTTCAAGACATACGATACGCCTATTCTTGGCATCTACCCGTGTTTCACTCAGTTGTTAGGTAAAAGGGATGGTCTATCTAGGCACGAATATCTATTAATGTCTTATGCATGAAGTCATGTCTTTCATTCACAGGAATATTCTAAGATCAAGCTCTATGCTAACATCCCATTAATTGCCGACGAAAAGACACGACCTGTCAAGAAAATTATACGGCCGTCCTCTCTGCACAGGACAACATTCCTATGCTCCTTGCCCCCTAGATACGTCTAGGTCTGCTCGATGTTAGAAATAAGTTTCTGCGCGTCTCTCTTACATCTCATAGCGTGAACATTGTCTTCCCTGACGTCCTCAAAAGGCGAGTAGTGCACGTTGAATAACTCGTCTATGAGCTCATCATCGTCTGACTCCGAAACATAATCGTTCTCTTCGCTCTCCTTTTCTGGGTTTGGCCCTCCCGATGAGCCGCAGCCGCCTGCGCCTATGAAAATTTCCTCCTCCTCGGTTGACATTGTGTTCGGTATAGATAGGTACTAGTTAGTAGAATTGAAATCGCGAATATCAGATTTGAGGGTTACTAATATTGTTGTAGTTTTGGTGGAGTGAAATTGGAGAAGTTATCTACACCATTATATGTGAATTCAATCTAGCTACATTCAGAATGCTTGTGGCAGAAGATATTCATCGTTCTTGTCGTGTCAAAGGTAACAATGAACATGTTCCTTTCAGTGCCAAACTAGTCCTAATATGCTTACCAAATTACTATACAGTAAGATAACAATGTTCTCGCCCTGAATCATTTAAACTCATAAGATATAGACAGACTTGCCCTCTTTAGCTAGGTGAGTTCCGGTATCCACGAAATGACCGCTTCCAATTTCATCTGATACATTGCCTTACGTAGGAAAGTGAGAAGGGTTCCAAATTAGCAGCTTACTAACATCCAGTCGTGCTCAGAACCAGGGATTCCACCTGCGTATAGTGTGTAATTTCTCGGCGCTGCTACTGCATACCGTAAGCCAGTCATTCTTGCTGGTCTGTTGCCACGAGACGTTATTCTCCTGGCCCAGACACCGATAACAGTTCCAGCCATACGCTTCGGCATACAAGTCAAGCAACTCTTCTTTTTCAAGTTGCTGCCATCCATCCAAGCTTAACACCACACTCTCCTCGCAGGCAACGACTTCGAATATGGACGGTCCTGTACGACGAGAGCAGATTATGCAACATGCCCTGCCTGGTTCTGATGCTGGCGGGTGCGGGGGAAGATCTTGTTTGTGTAGATGTCGCGACTCATGAGTTAGACTTCCTAGCTTGGTCTCGCCTGACGGGTCATGGCGTTTCAAGCGATGTTGTTGCATCGCAACCCTTTTGGCCATTTGAATATCTAGCACAAAAGCTTTGACGAGAGCTAGTCTTTGAATCCTGGGGAATGGTGGCCACCGGCGTTCCCCTGCCAGCTTTTTCTTTCTATCTATAGCCTGTGTGACGATAAGCGGAAGTCCCTGAAGGAGTCTGAATAAAGTGAGAGTAGAGGCCCCATACCATCTCCGTCTGGAGTTTCTGCATCATCACTTCCTCCCGAAGTAGTGCATCTAAGGTGCGTCGCCAATCGAATGCGATAGATAGCCCATCATTTTCCACTTCTAGATCGACGATATCGGTATCATTGACAATGTAACCACCTGTCATGCCATTGTTCAGGATACCCTCGCCTAATCTCAAGTGGGCTACTCGGTTCTCGAAGCTGTACTGGTCCCATAATGTCCGGATCCCCTCTTTGTTCAACGAATTCGCCAGACCAGGTCCCAACGTCTGGAATCGAACCCGACGGATTCCGAGATTATCGTTGCCGGAATAGTTAGATAATCTATAGTCGATCTGACACCGCGGACCCGAGTATAGTGTGATAGTCAACTTGGGCACCCAATGACGTAGAAAATGGCGTTCGATGCGGCGCATCTGTCGTCTCGCCGTGTGCCGCAACGTGGTCCATTGGTATGCAGGGTCCTGGTCATATTCGTCCACCAAAAGGTCTAAGATCCGCTCTATCAGCTCCAGAGGGAGTCTTCCCCAGAGATGATCCGCTATGGGGGTCATGGTCATGGTCATGATGAGACGATGGGACGATCAACGAACGAATCAACTATCAGTCGTGCAAATATCCAGAGCACCCATCACCCCTAGCTAGCTCAGGGTGCGGTGATGGATAATAATATATGCTAGGGGAACATACGCGTAGTATGTAGTACCCACCGTCACAGGCTGGAAGTATAAGAGCGGTGCCTATTGGCTTCGCTTGCGTAGAGAAGCCTTATAAGCATGTCGGTATTTACGCGCAGGCTAAGATCGACAAGGTCTCCCGGTTTAGAATTGAACACATCCATCCATCCGGACGCGCCTCTCGAATACCTGGCGTGGGCATATTGGGCATCATGATGGATGGTGGTGGTGGTGGTAAGAAAACAATAAAAGGCCACAACATATAACGCCGCGCGTTACATTAATGACGAAGGGATAAGTCGGGCCCTTGGGGTAATGCTGTGCCGGCAATCATGCTCGAATTCCACCGAACCAATGAGTCAATATCCGGGTGGTCGTACTGCTTCTGACCATCCGGTAGATCGGCCCGTTTGTTGGTGTTCTAGGTTGTATATCCACAAGATCTCTGGAGTAGGCAGGTGTCCAGGTACAATCGCCCCGAAAATATTTCGTCCGACGCCGTTTATTTTCTTGTATATATAGAGCGCCCGTCCATTTCGGCTTTTTTGAAATATTTCAGTCTAGGCGGTTTTCTCGGGGCGGCTCAGGGATATTCTCTTCGTACCAAGCAATATGATCAGGGTTTATAAGATGTCCCCGATTAGGCCTGCTAAGTTGTAGAATTAATGGATACTTTTATGCTATAGCATCTTAAAAGAAGCTAGGGCTTATTGCTAATGTTCTGTTCTTGCAACGTGACAACGACGCCGGGTAACACCAATATAGATGCTAACCATTGAGAAACAATCTTGACATTGGGCTGAGGTCGGGTTAACATCTGATCTATCAGACTACATTTCTTATGATATTATAGTTCGATACCTTGACTGGATTGCTAAATACTTCACTTAAATATCCAAGTTTGTCGTTTGTCCCTAGAGTATCATAAATATTCGAGGGTAAATAAGATGGTTTCTATTTATCGTAAATCATCATAAGTATTGTCGTTTAACTGTACCTGACTTCAAAAAGTCGTAGAATCATAGTATACACTTTGGACCTGTAGCCTTGTCTATGTTGCAATTGGAAATGCTCGAGTCCCGTTTCCTCTGAGTTATACTCCTCGCCGTACGCCAGATCCATGCAGGGTAGGTTCATTTCAAGAATCAAAAATTTCATCCGTTTTCCCTTAAATTTCTTTCATTTCTTTATTTATTTCAATCCCGCCATAGCAACATTATGCATGGATCTCGCATCGTAATCAAAATCACCTCGGCCCTCCGGTCGACTTTCTTGGACACTTTCTCGTTGCGGCCTCACGCTAGCTTGTGAATGATTCCTTTTCCTCCGAGAGGCGGAACTGGATCCAGAATGTCTTCGATGATGTCTCTTCTCTTCCCTTTCGTGTCTCCTTTCTCCGATTACGCTCGCCGCTTCTGTTTGGATGCTTTCCGATGCGCTCATCTGAGTGTCTTCTCCGTCCGTCGTTGCTGATTGGGGCATTTTGGAAATCTTATTACCCTCCGCTGCCATTTCGCTTGCCTTGATGGTTTTGTACTCTTCCAGCGCCCTTCTCAGGATCTGGCGCATAAAGGCCTTGTTGACATTCCTCCGGACGCGGTCGAAGTAGCGCACCACATCACCAACAACCATGACTTGAGCATCGTGGTCGACATCAACGATATCAGCGTAATTTGCCCGAGAGTCCTCTTTTATGCGGAGCTTCCCCGGGCGCAGTTCAATTCCAACGGCTGAGTAGGGCAAGCGAGGACTCTCTGGTGCTGGATCACCATTGGCGAAGACGTACCCTTGCTGGAAATGATCAATTCCAGGCTTGGCAAACTCGTGTTTTCCGCCCACTGATATGGGTCTGATTTTTGGCCATGGTCAGTTAACGATGAAGATGGAAACCGGTTACTGGTGAAGCTGACACTCGTGATCTCCCCATGCTAAATAACGCCCGATTACCGAAACCGGGGGGGAAATAATTCGAAGAGAGTCGATGATACTAGTAAACCTGGGGGCACACCAAACGGAATCAAAGGATTTGGGTTTTTTTTCTTCCAACTTACATGCATGCGCAATGATGAGGAAATGTGTCGCTATGACGCAGGACGATGAATCGAGTGTATCCAAGGCATTTCCATTCCCACTCGAATTCTGGAGCATCGGCCCAGAGAAACTCGAAAACCTGCACACCGCCTTTATTTTAGCACATTTGTTCTCGAACTGGTGCTTTTGATGGATCATGGGAGACTCACGTCGCCTACTTGTAATTTGGATGCTGGCCCAATGTCGTATCCCTTAAGAGCTGCGGAAAAGAAAAATCAACGTCAGTAACCATTAGAAAAAATAAATAAATCCCACTTATGATAAGTCGAACCATGGTGAACAGTCTATGATTTCCCACATAAACTACGAATCAGCAACTTACTCAAAGGGTGCGCATCGGGGCCGTCTTGCGGCACTTCGGACGCATCGTCCCCATAGCCTGAATCACTTCTAATTGTTGCTTGATCGCGTAGTCCCATCTCTGACGAGACAGAAGAAGAACTAGAAGGAAGAGAAGAAAAGAGGGAAAAGGTCATTAAGAAGGGTTGGCCGATTTCGTTCGGAGTTATATTTTGGGGAAGAAGGGAGCGGTTGAGGGAGGGGGAATTCTCGCTAGAGTTGCTTAGTCCGTGTAAGTGATCAATGCAACCCCTTATTATTTGTCGGACTGGCGAGTCGGTGATGCTGCCCAACTCCATCAACTCCACCCAGATATGCACCCTCTGTGGTTGTTAATGGCTACGGCCAAAGATGAGGCTCCACCAAGCGCCGGTATCCTAGTCCAACGGTACAGGTGTCAGCCCAGAAAGACCCAGGGGGGCTAGGGCGACCTAGACGACCACCCGGGGATGAGGCGGCAAAGTGGAGCGTTGGATCCCTTCAGCTGGCCAGAGACGTTCGACCACATCGTCACCGCCATTTGGCGCCCGCCAACCCCAAACGATTTCCAGTTCCTGAGATAAGGCAATTTTAGCAAGACTCCTCGCACGGACAGATGACATTTTTCTTCTTTTCTCCCTTTCTTTTCCCCTTCTTGTTTTTGGTCCAAGCTCTCGAACTTTCTCCGTGATCGTATCCTGCGTATCCGATTACCATTCGATTCGACCGGAAGCATTCAAGACAAGCAAAAAAAGCTTGGACATCAGTCCCGCTGCGGGGACTTACGATTTACATACATACTACATACATATTTATGCGTTATCATGAAACGAGCGAGCCGTTCATCCATGATAGAAATGCCGATGAATGCGAGGCATGAATCCGCGCTTGTGGTACACTGACGTCAAATCCAAAGAACGTCGCCGGCGCCACGAGTGCATCGAGAGGCCCGGAATAGCCGATCGCGAGGGAATCGCATAGCCCGACCGGACCCTCTCATGGCCCCGCGCTGTCGGATCCGGAGTGCGTCGACGTGGTCAAATGCGTCACGACGATAGGTCCGTATGAAGTGTTATGAAATATTTCTTCCATGAAGGTGGCTATAACTATACCTTGAGTCCACATGAAGTCATTACAGATCTTGTGGATATTTTCGCATTCACATGGTCCGAATTGCATCATTATACGTCTCTTGAACTGCCCCTCTCCAGATCCATTAAGACGCATTAGCATACATGTACGGAGAGATGTCCTGATCGCAATTACATCAGCTTGAAGATCTTGGAGAGATACCTAAATCGGATTGTGTTATGTTCAACTGACTCATGATTAGTCGGTTTTGGTAATGTATTATAGGTCTGATATAGGTCAAGATGAAGCTACTTACCTGTATTAGCCTGCCGAAAACAATTGGATCTAGGGATGACGCACCCACTCACGATTGGATAGATGCAAAATCAAGTGACTCCATCTTACTGGGAAGCTTGTTAGTGGGCGTATCCTCCTACCATAGTCATAACAGACCCAACACGAAGGACAGAGAAAACGGAGTACGACTTCTCCGAGTTTCTATCGTATATTGTCAACACCACGCCCAGGTGTACACGCATTGAACCAAAGGCAAGCCATCAAACTTTGCCAAGCTGTTTGACAGCACTCTCAGTCGCATTTGAAACCTACGTCTCGTAGGATACCACTCACCACCAAAAGTACCACGTGCCGCCCGCCTCGCTCTATAGCCGTAGAGCAATTCATATGACTAACCTGCTTCTTAATGAGTGGATTCGTGCTCTGCTTTCATTCGCAGCTCTATTTAGCCAGTATCCTATAGTTCAGATCTAGGCTACTTCCGAATAGTAGCTATACCATTTTGGTCGTTATACATACCTCTCATAGTAATGCATAACTACCAAGGCAGGCAAGACTCGAGCTTCTAGTGTCTAGAAATTCCAAGTGTCCTCTTTGCCTGGCGGAAGGCAAAGTCATATCACATGATATTTGCATAAATTATCGTGACTCTTTCATACCTGCCTATTCAGACCACGTTGCTGCCTTACGTGCTCTGCTCGCCCACAGTTAGAGGCGATGCGATATCGTTAGTGGTCGTATGAGTAACCCGGGCTAGGAGGCGAAGTCTCCTGCAGGTTCTCGAAACTACTCTGGTCTGTCCAGCGATGCGGAGTCGAAGCTCTGCTTTGCATGTCAGGGTCTTCTGCGAGAATGAACCCACAGCTCCAACCAATGATGAAGTAAATAGAAGATCCTACGAATGAATAGAGAATACGGAGCTATTGCATCATCCGGTTAGGTAGAGCTTTAAGTCGGGATGCTGCGAATGAACGCTTCGTAGGTGGCATAGGGGTCCATACCATTCAACCCAATAATATTCGATCGCAATTTTTCCCACTTTGAGTGCGCGAATTGAGAATACGAAGGGGCTTGGTTCAGTTGAATCTCCAAGCATAGGAGCTCAGATATAATGAAATAGCTTGCCGTTAGAGCGTGTTTGGGGAAACCGTGGAGTTAGGGGGGTAAAAGAGTGTATTAATGATGGCCATAATTGTTACCAGAAATTTAGTGATACGTTCTGAGCTGCCTATCCCTTGTACCGAAATGGCGGCTTGAATGCATGAATCTGATTAGTAAGGGCTCATCGCGATAGCTTCATTTCCAGCAGCAACAGCCCCAATAGTAATGACCGTCTCAGTTATATATGTAATTTCAATCCTTTCCCGTCCTTTGTTACACTAAAGTTAATGATAGTAAGTCCGTGGGGGAAGTCCGCGGAGAAACGAGAGACATGTCGGCCTTCCGCGTAAATCCGAACATCCTCCCAGAAAGAAGTAGCCGATCCTCATGTAATCAAGCCACTCTTCCTACATTTTAAGTCTTTTTGAGCTCCTCAAGCATCTGCTTGGCGCCTGCAAGAGCATGACAAGCGGCCGTAATAGTTGGGTTGGAAGCATTGCCCTTAGGGATGACGCCGCAGCCGCCGAGGCTCAAATTGTCTAGGCCCCATACACGACCGAACTTGTCAACAACGCTGGTTTTCTTGACGTCCTCGATAGTCTGGCCATCCTCTTGCTTGCCCGCGCGGTATATGCCGCAGATGTGTAACGCCAGACCTGGAGCCTGATAGCGGGGTTCTGCGCCTGGGACGAAGCCACCAAGGTACGAAGACACTCTTACCATGCTATAATGTGACTGGTTAGCATTAGGTACTAGCAATCGGCACAGGATTTATCACTCACTCTTGCATCATCTGGTGAGCGCGCTCCCCATCTTCCTGGGATAGCTCAAAGTGGAATGTGGGCTTGAAACTTGTCAATACGGCGCCAGATCAATTTTCTGACATGGAAATAACTTACCTGCGGCATACCAAATCCGTCCTTCCTCGTATCACTGAATGTGACCTTGTTCGTTTCGGTCTCCGTCGTGTAGCTGAACCATCGCAGGTCAACAACCAACCTCTGATCCAATTCAGCGGGGACTTCCCCGTATCCAAAAGCATCGCGATGGATTTGGGTGTGCCAAGGGTAGTCTTTCGAAAACGGGATGTAGACCTGAGGATCGAAATCGGAGAACGGGAACGGTAGAGGATCATCCGGATGCTTGGCAATGTGGTTATTCACAGCATCTGCTATGGTAGTGTCTCCATCAGTGTCTAGCTGCCCTGGATCCTTACGAACGCCGTTTACGAGCTTGCTCCTAAGGACGACCTGACAGAACGTCATAGTCTGCTCTGTCAGGTATTTTCCCTAATATCAAGAAATGTTAGAAGTGCTAAGGATGAGGGCATAGTTAGTATAATATCATACCAGAGCAGGGTATTGTTTCTCTATCGACATGTTACTTTTGTACAGCGATTTGGCCATAATGCCCGCAGTCAGCACCGTTCCGGCACAGACGACGAACTTGTCAGCCGAAACTAGCCACGGCTCATTCTTGATGAGGTCAACTACAATAGCCCCGTCCACATGACCAGTCTCATTGATATGGAGATAGTCGCATTGCCATTGGGGCTTCATAGTGAACTTAGTGTTCTCCGACTCCGCCAATTCACCAAGAATTGTCGCTGTGCATGACCATTCGATGTATGTCGACTCCGCTGAGGGTCGATTGCATGCTAGCGGCATGTTCCGAACATCACGCCCAACTTGCTTATTGTCATCCTTAATTGCGTCTTCTACGACCTTTTTCACGAGACGGTGTCGCACTGAGTCGTCGAAGGTCGTGCTGTTGGTGTTGAAGAGGGCTTCAGTCCCATCGTACAGCGTATTCCACTCCTCATCTGTGAAAAGATCCGAGCGCTCTAGAAGGTGTTGGCGTGGTGTGCAGCAAGTCCAATGGGCCGACATGCCACCGACAGTGCGAGTAGCAGCGCTGGCCGTCAGGTTGTATTTTCGTACCTGGTCAGGGTTTTGACCGTTTAGGACGAAGTTATCCGGTCTAGATGAATTAGGACTTGGTACTAGATAAAGTTGGCTGAGTGTGGCACAAACTCATCTTGCCATGAAACAGGGTCAAGCTGTAGGTCCGACTCGCTAACTGGTACGGATAAGGGACTCAATTCGCCCTACTGTTATTAGCAAGACGCCGAATCTATATCTTACAAGTGTTGGGCCTTACTCGAATCACACTTGAGATTGGTTAGTTACTGTGAGTTGATAATGATATGACCAGGTACTTACTTGGTAAAAAGACTGATATCCTTTTGCACAGCAACGCTATTCTTGCGGTGATCTCCAATACGTTTGGATCCCCTGAAATGCCGTTTAGTTAGCTGATATATCGTTCAGCAATGTTTCGTTGGACTTACTGTTCGCCCATATCAATCATCATTACGTCCACATCATTCTCAACTAGTATACGGGCATAGACAGCCCCAATGGGCCCCGAACCCACGATAAGCACCTGGGGCGTCAGTTCTTTTCCCGCATTTCGAAGAGTGTCAACAATCTTATCCCAGTCTGGCAGTGGGTCCTCGCCGGGGAGACTTGGGATGACAGGTTGAGTGGGTTGACGTGATGACATGATTGCAAAATACTAAAAATACCGTTGTGATTTGAACTTGTAGGGTTATAATGACGAATGTCTTGGATCATGAGCTTCACATAACAAACGACGTTGCGGTGATCCTCGTTTTTATACACGATACCAGGCATCATAGAAGGAGGGCTGTATCAACGAATACGTCGCGATATCTTGGCATTCATCTTGCCGGATGGTGGCTGAATGCAATGTCAGACGGGTGATGAGTTCGTGCATCTAGTATGACATTGGGGCTTGCGACGCTGCCGTGTTATGCTTTTGACGGGAATCAATATTGAACGCCGATAGACTCTTTGAGGCATTGATCATCTTAGCGGCGTCACCGCGAGGTAAATCACGCGTTGTTAAATGAAGAATCCCGAGATTCTTGTGAGTTATACTGTGAAGTTACCAGTATTACTCGCATTATAGCAATTATATTAACTGCTGATAGGTTGACTAATCTTATGGTTCATGCGGCTGCAATCGGCTGATGTTATCGTTGCGGCTGGTTTGCAGTTAATTGTCACCTCACCCGCATTGCCAAGTTGGGGTGGCTAGCTGACTATTGACGTAGTTAATATCTCTATCTAAGACAAGACGGGTTCATACTATGCGCCTGACTTCATACGTTATGTGTGTAAGTGAGTTGTCGATATGTTTGATCCAAAGATTCGTCATGAAGCTGGCTCGGGGAAAAGTCGTGATATTACACAGAGGGGCGCATAGCGGGTAGCCACATATCCCGAATCGAACCTCCGCACATAGATCTCCGTGTTTTCCGTGGTTCGGTTGTATCCGTCCAAGTCGCTTACGTCTTTAGCTATACGATCGGTCTGTCGTATAACCTAACGGTTTATGAAAGGAAAGTTACGCAGATTGGTGCTATCTAAACTTCAAATTAATATGCTATTTCATCTTTACAACTTGATCATTGCATTACCTACGCACTCCCATAAACCGATTCGTAACTAGTGACACTGACGGTATATGGGAGGAGCAGCTCCCTGCGATCATAGCGACGTGTGACTACATACAGGGATTCCAGTGAATATTTCAGCTTTCATATACTGGATAATCATGAGCATATTATGAGAGTAAAAGTTGTGGAAACTCAATACACCGGTTTGTTCGGTTCCGCTTATGGCGTTTCGTGATTCAGCTTAGACAGGAGTTCTCATGTAGGAAGTGCGTCATGCCAAGACAATATTATCTTGAGGCCGAACGGTGTCGTTTTGGTAGGCGAAGGAGACTTCGTACTGCGTACTCAAGTACACGGCATTTCACTCGTAAGTCTCAAAGAGGTAGGCTAGGAGAAAATATCGTGGTATTTTAAGGGGACCTCGTCCGTCCGTTATCCAGGGTTGACGAGCACCCAAACAGCCATAGAACAGTATAGGACCATTGCAATTCAGCAAACTAGACCAAGCTCCGTTAATCATGTCGCATCAAGTCTCCGTTCCATCTTTCACCTCATCAACCGTCCAGAAAAGGGATGATGGATATTGGATCGAAGCATTTAAATTCAGCAAAGACGATAAGGTCCCAGGTCTCATCGTGTAAGTCAAGACGATATAAATTCTGTCCAAGTTATTGACATCACACGTATAGTTCTGGCCTTAATTCTGGAAAAATTCAATTCCTCGAGAATCCAGTCAACGCTGCAACAACGTCTGACGATGGCGACTCTCGTAAGTTATCGTCCCTGGCTATCCCGTGATATGAGCTCATATAGCCTCAAGCATGGAAGGTATATGATATTGGTGAATTCGATACCCCAGTGGCAAGTATTGCGGTTGATATTACCGGCAATGGCTTGTTGGATGTGGTCGTCTGTCACGACTTTGGCCCGACTATGCTCGATTGCAACATGGATGGCGGGTGGATCAGCTGGCTGGAAAACCCCGGTCGCAAGGCATTGTCGGATGGGTATTGGGTCCATAGGATCATTGGTAGGTGGCCGGCAATGCACCGCATTAAAGCGGGTTATTTCACTCAAAGGTATGATTTTGGCTGTGTTTTGGGTTTTCTGGTACCTATTTCTGCTAACGGTTCTGACGCAGTTCTATTCTCGAGATTATCGGCGCTCCCGTACTCCATGGAAAACACGACAAGGTGACACCCGTACCTATTCTCTGCTTCCGAGCTCCCGAGAAACCAAAAGAAGCGTAAGAAGAAAGCCCCAGAGGTATCAAGAGGGAGCTAACAATCGCAAAGGACGGAGTGGCAGAGTCATATTGCAGATAACGAGCATTTCACCGTTGTCCACGAAATCACGCCAAAGAAGTGAGTTGGACTACCACTACTGGCGGACATTTAGCTTAATAACCATACAGGCTTAATGGACCCGATGGATTGGATTCCCTCCTCGTTGCTTCGCGGGAGGGAGTGAACTGGCTTTATTTCGAAGACGGTAAGTGGACGCACAAGTCAATCGGTCTAGGAGAGGAGCGCACTCCAGAACAATCGGCAACATCGGAGACACCAGGCACTGGCGACAACTGGGGGAGCGGTAACGTCGACATCGGTAGAGTGGATGACGATTCGTTCGCTTACATCGCAACCATTGATCCGTTTCATGGACCGACAGTGTCCGTGTATACAAAGGTCAACGAGGGTTCTGAAAAGTTCACCTGGAAACGCCATGTTCTAGATGTGTACGGCACTCCAAACCAGCGAATGAAGTACGGAGATGGCCCGGGCCATTTCGTCGTCTGCGGGGATTTCGACGGTAAGTCTCCCGTGCCGTGGGGTATTTCTCCCTACTTTGATTTTTTTTTGGCTGATAAGGAAATTGAAGGCGACGGCGATGACGAATTTTTGGTCTCGCATATGGGTCCACTCGACCGTGATGAAAATGAGGATGCGATTCCGCCAGCGCCGGGTTACAACCCGAACAAGGTATATTATCCTGATACGATGAGAAAAAGAAGATATAGCCGTATTGATATGATGCTAGGGAATTATGTACTACAAGGCCATCGACCTCTCTAACGGCGTCTTTGCGAAATGGAAAATTGACATAAATTCTTCAGCACGCGTGGCACTCGGGTAAGTTCCTTGACTTTAATTGGTGAATGTTTCGCTGACACTGCTTAGTGATTTCAATGGCAAGAAAAAACTCGACATTGCTTCAATCGGGTACAACGTCAAGCAGTATTATGAAGAACCCGACCCCGTCGTAACTCTCATTTCGAATGAGATCGCTCAATCGGATAACACCATTCAGTCGGTCGCTAAAATTGACGAGCCAACCATCGTTACCTCGTACTGGGACGGTGAAGGAATCGTGTACTTCGCTGACCCATCTCAAGTCAAGACACCCACATCGGTGGCGCTTATCCAAGTTGCCCTCATAGCGATTACAGCTGAAATTCATCCTCCGGGCGGAAAAATCGACATTCAGAAGGGCGAGGGCGTCAAAGTCCTGTATGGCTCCATTTCCGACGACGCTGGCGAGAGGCATTCTCTCGGTAACGAGCCATTCCCTCATGTAGCCTCAACTACTAGTACCCAAGATTATCTTACCGCGGACAAGGTTAAGGGCGCTATTGTGATCCGAATTACACCACTCCCCACCCCACAAGGCGATCCCGAGGAATGGGACGATGCAGCAAAGGTGCCGGTCAACACGACTTTCGACTTGAGTAAGGCAGGCTTAGTCATGCCGCCGTTCAAGTTCACAAAAGTGGAAGATCTTTGGTGGGGAGGCGCCTTTAAAGGCCGCGAATTTTATAACCTTACCGGCTTCAATTTCCGCTTCCTTGACAGCAAGACGCACATTGCTCATATGCAGTTTTGGACCGCAGGTAAGTCGACTTCTCAGAGAATACGAATTGTCTGGCATGCTAACAGAGTAGGGACGAATGTGAGTGCTGGAGCGCACAATCATAGTAACGATTATTTCGAAGAGATTCACATGGGCCTGTCGCTCGGCACGAAGACAGGTGGTATGTGGCAAATCAAACCGGAAAATGAGGACTTGACGCAGGACGAAGCTGAGGCTCTCCCTGCCGAAGGGTATATATGCAAGGTCATACACCCGCTAGAGGAGCATGGGGGTATGTGGAAACGTGACGCGGATGGAAACGCTCTTCGTGGGAAAAATAATGTTGTCGTGTATCCGTGGCACAAGTGGCAGGGCGGAGAAGGTCCGAACATTGATGTCTGGCTTGCGCTGGAATTCAATCCCGATCTACCCCTATAATGGAGTGTAGACTTTGACTTCGCTTTTCAATCTTTAGGGCCATTTTAAGGATGGCTTGTCTTAAGGTCTGCGATTTACTTGGCGAAAGGTTCAAATGTTGGCTCTGATGGAAGATACAATACTGATGGATTTGGTAATGCGGTAATTTCAGGCTTTTCCCGAGAACTCTTTTTCATATAGCTAAACCCGACTTTTTCCTCTTAACTTTTCATGCGCCTATCATAATATCATATCGCTGGACAAATATGGCCTTTTACAAGGGAAGTCGTTCATGCTTAAACCTTTTCTTTCCATCTCCTTCGCCGTAAACGGCCGTTACATGACCTTGACCTCGGATTTTGTACTTGTAGATCATTAGACCTTCCAAGCCCACAGGACCCCGAGAGTGGATTTTATTAGTGCTGATGCCGACTTCTGTACCGAAACCGTACCTCATACCATCGGCGAATCGGGTAGAAGCATTCCAATATACGCCTGCTGCATCTACACTGGACATAAATTGCTCGGCAAGTTCGGACGAACTCGTCAAAATGGCATCTGTGTGTTTAGAGCCGTGAGTATTGATGTGAGCAATTGCTTCATACATATCGGAAACGGCTTTTATTGCGAGTGTAAGGCTTAGGAATTCGGTGTCGAAGTCTGCGTCTTGTGCGTCTTCGAGTTTGGCAGAGAAATCGGAAGATAATTTGCTAGCAAGCGCTGTCTTGGCCTTGGCATCGCATCGTAAGACAACCCCCTTCGCAATCAAAGCTTCGGCTACTTGGGGAAATATTGTTTCCAGAGCAGATTCCTGGACTAATAATGTTTCCAGACTGTTGCACGCGGCAGGATAACTGGTTTTGGAGTCCACGATTACATCTACCGCTACCTTTGGGTCGGCCGATTGTTCCAGGAAAATCGAACACAAGCCATCCGCGTGGCCGAGAACGGGGATTTTGGTAGATGATTTGATATATCGGACGAGTTCATTGGAACCCCTGGGAATGACAAGATCAATGTACTGGTCCAGATCTAGTAGCTGAGGTATCACATCTCTTGTAGTGACAAGTTGAATGGCACCATTGGGGACTTTTGTCTTGTCGAGAGCTGCAGAGATGACTTTGGAGATAGACACAAAGGACTCAGTTGACTCTTTACCACCTTTTAAGATAGCGGAATTGCCTGATTTTACTGCGAGAGAGGCGATATTGGCGATAACTTCGGGGCGTGCCTCGAAAATGATCAAAAGAACACCAATTGGACATGTCACCCTTGTCAATTCCAGTCCATCGTCAAGTTTTATCCTTAATGTGACCTTGCCGACTTGAACAACATTAATTCTGTAGATATATAACTTGATTATTTAAGTAACTCACCAGGGTCTTCAAGATCTCGAACGTCCAATATGCCTTTTAGCATATCTTCCCATTTTCCTTTCTTCCCAAGATCCAATCTGGACACAAGGCTCTGACTCAATTGCCCGCTTTCCGCAGCCACACGGGCGATTTCAAGGTCGCGTGCATTGGCCGCAAGGATTTCATCTTTCGCAGCAGTCAGGCCAGCGTGAATAGCTGTTAAAGCATCATTTCTATCGGGCTCAGATAGTGTCGCTAGAACGTGTGATGCTTCTTTGGCTGCCTTGGCGGCATCCGATGGGGAAGCGTTGGTGAGAGACATTGCTAAGCAGTTGAATTGAGCAATGTGGGATGGGCTTTGGTGGCTTTCTCGCCTATATCGGAAGTCCGAGATGAATTCCAAGGTTGTGTAAGAGTGACGCCGGTGGCTAATGACGGCTCAAGGTTATTAGCGGCAGAAATTTAGTTATCATCACAGCCACAGCCACAATGCTAGTATCACAGACTCTTATCTTATTAGGTAAGCGACATGTAAAAGTGGCTTATCAAAAGTCCCTTGCTCCCCTCAAGGTCTTTTTTTTTTTCTTCCTCTCTCTTCGTTCCCCACTTGTTTTCATCTCCACACTGGTTTCTTCCAAGTTGTTCAAGGGTGTCATCCGAGAATGTAGAACCAGGTCTGACACTAATACACGTGTATTAAAAATCCGATAGGTACGGGGAATACATACATACAGACTTCGTATTACACGGACTTGTGTTGTGTCATCTACGCTAAGATGCGGTTCCTTCACCATTGCCCTTCGTGATGGTGTCGTCAGCTTCTCGTTCTCTACTTATCGTACAAGAAACCCGACTGCCCGAGTGGATGAGACTTCCGATACTACTACTGCATGTAATACGGCCCAGAACCAAACTGCATTTTCCAAACTCATTCCTTCATCTCCAGTCAGGCACTTATAAATCACAATGGCGGTCAGATTCGACCTTCAAGCTATATCCACAGCTATTACCACTCAGACCGCTCCCAGGCGGACTGGAAAACAAGAAAGTCACGACGACACGGCTTCCTATGGTCGGAATAGGAAGGAATAGATCACGGTCCCGGATACTAAGCACGAACTAATATCGTGTAATCCCTCCGTTGGTTTCACATCAAATGCACTTGTATAACTATGAGTGCAAGTTAACTAATTTCCCCAACACCGATATATCCAGTTGTTGTACTAGGTATTCCAAGGGTATGGAAAGGTGGTGGTATTGCCTGTCAATCCAACATACATCCGCATTGCGTAAGTGGTGTGCCGAAGATCGTGCCGAAGATCGCCGTATTAGAAGCTGCTATACCATGCGACGGGGGATCTCTTCTCCTGCCGGCTAAGGTTTGGCGTATCGGATCTACTAGCCGAATGGAATCACTGACCCGCGCCCTCACGATCTCGGGCTATTCGGCATTTCGCTTGTAGGCGACATTACTCGTTTCTGCATTTTTTTTCTCTTTCCCCACATGAGCTCAAGCGATGAATCCCATAGCTTCACGTTTGTGTACCTGACCGAATGAAACAATTGCCTGAACAGTAGTAGTGCTATTGAACCTCCCCTTTCCCATTGTTTTCTACTCCAAGTTTATCTTACGGGTTACCTATTGTATTTATGCCATTTTTCTCATTCATCATCCCCTCGCCCTTGAAATTCTTGACAAAGAATCCCCGCCATCTTGTTAGCTCTTAATATCCGTGCTTATATCCATGACGGGATGACTACAGGATCTTCCGCTGAGAGCCGCCAAGTATATTGACAACCGTATAGCTTTCACTCTAGCTCCTATTTTGCTCCACCGATATCGGTTTTTACGTTGTCGGTCCAACACATTCTCACTGTCTAGTCCATTGTTGGGTTTGCCGATAACTTTGAACATGGCTATTGATTTAGAAAAGATAGACGAAAAGCCAGAGGATGTTGATAAGAATGGAGCACGCACAGAGGACGAAGACGCTGCTGCGTCCATTACTACAAACCGTGGCGCGGAGGATAAAGCCATTGATGCCGTGCCTGACCACTTGTTGACCCCCAATGGCATCCTGGTCGATGAAGAAGCCGCGGCTACTGTGCCGACAGGACGAGCTAGATCACAGGCATCATCCGCTCGATCCAAGCCGATGTCAGTGGTACCAAGACTCAAACGACGAGGTTTTCTCGCACAATTGACTCTCATTCCGGAGGTTGAGCGATCTTATGACTACCCAAACAGAATCAAATGGACAATAACATTGTTCGTAGCATTGGCTGCGGGTGCCGCACCAATGGGATCTGCTATATTTTACCGTAAGCCAATACAACTTTTCTTTATACAGTAGCATATTGTCCTCCATTATGTGATACTAGAAGACTCACGTAAATCATATTAGCCGCCCTACCGGAAATGACAAAAGATCTGAACGCATCGCCAACAGTCGTAAACTTGACGGTGGCCTTTTACATGCTAGCAATGTCAATCTTCCCATTATGGTGGAGTTCCTTCTCCGAGACTTTAGGACGACGCAATATCTACCTTTTATCCTTTTTCTTAAACATTGTTTTCTCCCTGCTGAGTGGCCTGAGTGTCAATATCGGCATGCTAATCGCCTTTCGTATTCTCTCGGGCGGAGCAGCCGCAAGTGTACAGGCTGTCGGCGCTGGGACTATAGCTGATCTTTGGGAACCCGCGGAAAAGGGAAGGGCCATGGGATACTTCTATCTTGGGCCACTGCTCGGGCCATCGCTCGCTCCTATTATTGGTGGTGCTCTTACGGAAGGTTTTGGTTGGAGAAGTACTGCATATTTCCTTACTGTATACGGCGCCATTGTCTTCTTTCTTGTGCTATTCTGTGTACCCGAGACTCTAACGAAGCACAAACCCACAACCATGATCGAGCCAATGAACTCCGAAAATTTAACTCGCGTTTCTACCGCACGCTCCGTGCGAGTGCACACTCAACGCGCAGCCGCAACGCTAAAAAGGTGTTTCGTCGACCCACTCGAGATTATCATGTATTTGCGTTTCCCTGCAGTGGCTATAACTGTGTACTACGCCGCGGTTACCTTCGGATCACTATATATCCTCAATATTGCGATACAATCGACGTTCTCCAAGACACCGTACAATTTCTCAGCCGTTGTTCTCGGACTGCTGTATTTACCGAGCTCATTGGGTTACTTCGCGGCCTCACTGTTGGGCGGCCGCTGGATCGATAGGATTATGGTGCGGGCGGCGGAAAAAGCTAACCGGTATGATGCGAATGGCAAGCTTATATACCTCCCCGAAGACCGCATGCGCGAAAATGCTTGGATCTCGGCTACCCTGTACCCGGGTGCGCTGATTTGGACTGGTTGGACCATGCGGTACGGTGTCCACTGGGCAGCGCCGGCAGTAGCGAATTTTTTCTTCGGCGTTGGGAGTATGCTCGTGTTCGGCGCGGCGACGACTATGCTTACGGAATTCATGCCTCGGCGCAGTAGCAGCGGTGTGGCGCTGAATAATTTCGTAAGGAATATATTTAGCTGCACAGGTGGTATTATAGGACAGCCGCTTATTGATGCTATGGGCGTTGGATGGTTGATGACTATGATAGGGTTGATTGCTTGGATAAGTGGGAATGTGTGTATTTGGCTTCTGAGGAAGAATAGTAGGAAGTGGAGAGAGCAGATGGATAAGGCTCTTAACCAATGAACCAATCTAGATAGGTATTTTGGATATTTTACGAATAACGGAAGGGGCGAGAGCCTCATTCATGATGTCACGAGAAATGGTTGCATAGCTGATGGATACCTTTTGTACGTCATTGTGCGAATACCTAGGTATATTTGAGTTAATGTAACTCACAGATAAGAACTATTTTGCCTTACGTCAATGGCTTCTGAGTCTCAATGTAACAAAACCGGAAGCAGGTAACAACATCACCACGTCCTTAAGCAGATAGAGCATCTATCACCTGCTATACCGTACCTATTCAGCTCTCTTCCTCGGCAAACAACTTCCCCAACGCATCTAAACTCACATTCCCACCACTAAATACAATCCCCAAATCCCATCCCTCCTCACCGGCCTCCCTCTCAACTAAAGCCCTAAAATCCTCATTATACAGCGCCACAGCTAACGGCACCACAGAACTCGGCTCAACAACCAATTTCAACCTTTCATACACCAACTTCAGCGCACGCTTGATCTCGCTCTCGCTCACGCTGTAGAACCCAGCTACCAACCGTCGCTCGTAAATAACAGACCAGGGAATATGACCTACGGGTGTGCGTAAACCGTCAGCAATGGTTAGCGTGGATACGGCTTCGACGCGGACTCCGGACTCGTAGCCGCGTTTTGCGTCGTCGGCGCCTTGGAATAAGGGTTCTGATCCGAAGACACGGATTCCTGTGTTTTCGCAGGAGAGGGCTAAGCCGGATAGCACTGCGGTGGTATTAGTGTCTTGTTTTCATGCAACTCATGGTAGAAAGAATATTGTATAAAATAAATAAGCAGAATAGGAAAAAATTAATAAGCTACTGGGAATGAAGGATATATGATGAAAAGAACGAAAAAAAAAAAAAAGATGCGAATAAGCTGCCCATCCTGGGATCGAACCAGGAATCTTCTGATTTTTGTTGTCATGATTGATAACAGTCAGACGCCTTAACCATTGGGCCAATGGGCACTAGACGAATAGGGGTCGCCTTCTTTGCAAAGATCACTGGGGATATTGGCAGTTACAGTGTATTATAAGCTATGCAATGATCAAAGTTTAGGAAAGAGTGAGGTAGTTTGGATTAAATATCCAATAGCCACTTTCTCTTCGCAATTTCTTGGGATGAAGATAAAGTAGTGAACTTTTGAGAAAATTAAGGTACTTACTACCGCCTCCACCACAAGGAGCTATTATAGCGTCTAGCCCTTTTCTCTTTTTCCCCGTGTCTGTCTTTCCATTCTTCTCATTTTCCTCAGCTATTGAAGCTTCAACTTGTTCTTGAAATTCCAGACCTAGGGTTCCTTGCCCTAAGATAATATCCGGGTGATCGTAGGGCGGTACGAGTCGAGCACCGGTCTCTTCAATGACCTTCGCTGTGACGGCCTCGCGTTCAACACTTGTGCTGCCGCTGAATACGACATTGGCCCCGTAACCCTTAGTCGCGGCGATCTTGGGTGGTGCTGAAATAGTTGGCATTACGATATATGCAGGTATACCATTGGTGCGGGCTGCGAGCGAGAGCGCTTGTGCGTGGTTTCCTAATATCGTTAGTTCCCATTTCTAATGTTGTGATGTGAGATGAGATGAAATGAACAACGTCAGAAACAACCATGAAAACGCGTATGTTATAGGATAACCCAGCAGAAAAACCAAGACCGCCACCACCCCCAGTAGGCTCCCTCGTAGAAAGAATACAACCTCATCGGGCCTTTACTTCAAAGCTGGTTTTCGCCCGTACTGTTTCGCCCCTTATTTCACAACACAACGTCCAATTCCTCAACAAGATCACCGAGCCGAGTATACCCGCATCACCAATACGTCTCCTCGGCTAATCTAATATCTAACTGCGAAGGAACGAAACAACGAATGAACGCTGGCCCAAAGAAAAATTGAATAACGACAAAAAAACAAGAAAATACGAAATACCAACCAGAGCTATGCGTAACAACACCCCTCTCCGCCCCTCCCCCAGCCAACCACCCAGGCTCCCTCTTCAACCTCTCAATAGCATGAAACGCCCCTCTCGCCTTAAAAGCACCTATCTTCTGCAAATTCTCACACTTAAACCAAAGTCTCAACTTCGGGTTCGCTTTCCTCTTCCCCTCTTCCGTCAAATCAGAGGCCGCGGAGGGGGAAGAAGCTAACGCCGATAGCGAAGAGCTCGTGACTACAGGCGTCCGGTGCACGAAGGGCTTGATAAGCACCCGCGCTGCTGCTACGGAATCCCGCGTTAGAGGGAGACATGTAGATGGGTCTGCCATGATTTATTTCTGGGGTTGAACTAAAGAGCGTGATAATAAGGGAAAGGAAGTGGTATGGTTTAGATAGTGACAACGGGAGGAAGTATGTTAGGTAAGCAAACGAGCAAGCCAATAATCGGGCGACGTGGTCTGATATAACTGCTGCTACACAATAGTTACACAGGCAGCAATCCGAATGTCGTTGTCTTCGGCCGAGATACTTCTCCGGCCAAATCAATTCATACTAGGAAATATTACACCGGAACTTAGTAGAAAACGATGGTCTAGCGTTAAGGTAGTCGTAAAACTGGACCAGTCAAAAATCTACAATTTGCGATCATAGTTCCGATAACGGAGTGACACCACTTTCTAGACATACCAGGACTGGATCGGCTACTTTTTCGAAGGCTTCATTTGGGGTAAAGGAGAAAAGAACAGACTCATCTAGAATACCCTTTTGGATCATACTCCCAATGATCCTCATGAGAGATGACATTGGGGAATCCTAAATACAAGTACAAGAACGCACTGCAATATTTTTTGTTGTCCCCGGGGAATATATGCCACCGCCATTTATTTTTTACCGTCCAGATTTTCTTTTTCTTTTTATATTAACACACTAAATGCATTTATTTCTGGTTCTCGGGTCGGAGAGATCTGCGAAATTAAATTTGTTAGCCAATTGTGAAACGATGTGGATGAGTTATTGAAGGAGATATATAATTCATACCTTACGGCCTTGCCGGCCTTCCAGATCTCCATGTTGCGGATCTCCTCCATCTCCGCCTCGAACTTTTGTCGGTAGTCCTTTTGGCTGTTGTACTCTAGGGATCGCTTGGTCTCGGTACCATCTCGGACAGCGTCGTACAGATTGTTGAAAACGGGCTTCAAGGCATCCTTGAACTTGGGGGTCCAGTCAATGGCACCTCGTCGGGCAGTGGTGGAGCAGGCCTCGTACATCCAGTCCATACCGTTGGCACCAATCAAAGGGTACAGGGATTGAGTAGCCTCTTCGACGGTCTCGTTGAAGGCTTCACTGGGGCTGTGGCCACGCTCTCGGAGAACCTCGTATTGGGCGAGGAACATGCCGTGGATACCACCCATCAAGCAACCACGCTCGCCGTAAAGGTCAGAGTACACCTCCTTCTCAAAGGTGGTCTTGTAAAGGTAACCGCTGCCGACGGCTACACCGAGGGCTTGCGCCTTCTCCTCGGCCTTGCCAGTGACATCCTGGTAGACGGCGTAAGAAGAGTTGATACCACGGCCCTCACGGAAAAGGGATCGGACGGTTCGGCCGGAACCCTTGGGGGCAACTAGGATGACATCAATGTCATTGGGGACGTCGACCTTGGTAACGTCCTTGAAAACAGGGGAGAAACCGTGAGAGAAGTATAGGGTCTATTAATTTGTTAATATTTCCGGCTTCCGAAAACGGATGACTCATATAAGCGTACCTTGCCCTTGGTAAGCTGGGGCTTGATAGCGGGCCACGTCTCGCTCTGGGCGGCGTCACTGAGAAGGTTCATGACGATGGTACCCTTGAAGATGGCCTCGTCAACCTCGAAAAGGTTCTTGCCAGGAACCCAGCCATCTTGTTCGGCATCCTTCCACGATTGACCGTTCTTTCGGACACCGATGATGACGTTAAGGCCGTTGTCACGGAGGTTAAGACCTTGGCCGTGACCTTGCGAACCGTAGCCGATGAGGGCGAGGGTGTCGTTCTTGAAGTAGTCCTTTAAGAAATGTCAGCCATTGTTTTTATGTGTATTTTCTAAACTCGGAGTTCGGACTTACTAGGAGCTTCTCCTTAGGCCAGTCGGCACGCTCTATGTGGTACGGCATTAGTTAATTTCACGTATATGACATCCAATTGATCATACCGAAAACCTCCTCAGGCGTTCCAGCGAAGTCAATGGTCTTTACACCACGGACCTGTTGGTGAACAACACCAGCGACGGCAGGGCGAGCCTTAGGGGTAGCTCGGACGAGATTGGACGCAGCGACGAAGGAACGTGTCTGAACGGCGGGGGAGGCCACACGGCGGGCCAATTGGCTACGAACAGCCTTGGAAAACCCTCTAGAAGCCATCGTGAAAGGAAGAATAATAGGTTGAGTGGAGATTATGAGGGTTGACGATGTGTGCAAAGGGAATAAATAAACTCAATGGCTATTATATTTCCTATAGAATTGAACTTCTTGAGTCAGACGAAGTTTTTTTTTTTATGTTTTCCCACCTTTTTTTAATTTTCACTTTTTTCGTCCCAGGGTCTTGGGAGCTGCTGCTAAAGTTGTGGAAGCTTTAGCTGCGATTTCGGCGGTGAGTCGATACTTTAGCCAATGGTGGGGGAAATCGCCGGTCCGGCCAATGTATAGGTGGGCCTGGGGTGCATATGGATGTAGTATTGTATAGGTACATGTACAACTGGTGCTGTTTAAAGTCTATGGCTAACTCCGCAGCGAGTTTTATAGTAGGTACAGTTACACACTAGATGAATAGCGGACACATTTTTTATAGGATGGTCACAATGATGGCATTTAATGACCTATCGCAAAATAAGTACTCTGTACCTACATAATAGGTACCAGATGATATAAAATCAAATTACCTCGAGGAAAAACTGAGAAAAGTACCTACGTAAACTTCATTGCATTCATCTGCCAATATCTATCTAATGTATACGAATAGCTGCCATTGGCTTCATGACCTTTCTAGGCAGCTATCCGAAGTATCAAAGCGCACTGCTACCGCAGAGATGGGATTGGTAGTCTTTCTCTATGCCCTAAAGTGAATGCGGCCCTTTGCAAAACGCCTTGCTATGCTATCTTGGAAAGCAAGACTAAACCACCTCTTCCTCTTTCGTCGCCCTTCATTCCTATAAATTTGACCATGAAAGTCTGTGGATCATTCTGTGTAAATGTATCTGATGTGTCCAACGAGAACCCCCCATCAGATCAGGTAGATACACCCATGGATGCTTGTTTGTTTGCTTGCACGTTCGTTTGCAAGGCCACCTAATTGTTCATCCATCCAAACTTAAGGTTTCATCACTCGGTCGTATTGAACTCCACGTATCGATCCGCCGTTCATAGAGGCCCTCACGTTTCTTCGGAAACTTTCTCTGCTGGAGCGAAGGTCCTCCGCTGCTTCTTTGTTGAGGGGGTCCGAAGCGTTGGGCTCGAGGAAAAGGAACTGCAAACCAACAATAACGGCGTTCAAGTTGAGCACGGGTTTCCAATCCTCGCGTAGAATGTTCAAGCACACTTTGCCCTCGAGATCAATGTTGGGATGGTAGATTTTTTGCTGACAGCGCACCTTAGGCGGTTCGTGGGGGTAGTTGGGACCCATTGTAAATGTGAATGTGAAGCGACCGCCTTGGTAGATGCCTTCGTCGGGTAGAATCTCGAGTGTGAAGTTGAGGATGTCGTCGGGATCGGGGAATATCGTCTTCATCGTTGAGCCTAAGGATAGTTCGGAAAGATCTGCGACATATCTAGGTTAATATACATATTTAACGATCGATAGCGTATATAGGGTATATTTTACCTTTTTGCACTCGTAGTTGGGCGGATGTGACTTTCTTTTTTTTACCAGCTGCTCCCTCGGCGTTATCCGCCTTTTGTTGGGCGGATTTCTGTTTAGATATTCATTAGAACTTACTATATTATTTAATGTGACTAATGTGGTGGCTTACCATAGACCATATTTTCATCATCTTGGCGGTTGTGAACTTTGTGAGGCGGTGACAGGTAGCGACTCGAGATGGTAGAATATGGACGTTAAATAGCGTTGCGATGCAAAAAAGAATAGAACAATCGGAGTCGATTTTGATCGAGGGTAACTAAGGGTAACTAAGGGCAGATACCTAGGTATTGTCACAAATAAAGACAAGTGTTTGGCAGTGCTTGTTTGGTCTGACTGGTTCAAAGAAGCCTATCGTGGGGTGAATATTAGTATGAGTAGTGTCTCGCGTGATTGTTGAAGTTTAGAAACCTCGCATTGTCAACCTGAACGCCTAAATCTGGAGGGGTACCTAATCGGATCGTTATCGTTATGCCCAGATGCGTCAGTACTAGTACGCTTTTAGAAATGAAATGCCCAAATAGGTATAGAACTTGACTTATTGAGCTCTAATTATGGAAGTCACTACCTAAATGTAATCCTGAGGCATCTTACAAGAAGCGTCAAACGCTATTGAAATTACAAATCATAAATTATACTTTGTAGGTACATAATCACGATCAGGATTAAAAATTTTCAAGGAAACTTTAGATCCTTAATTATTTTTCTAGCTAGAAATTAAGCTTAGCTGTTCACAGAGAACTATTTCCCAATAAAAAAAAATAAACCCATCACACGCTCGATCTCTGACCCGACTATGTTTATAAACCTCCCATTCGCACACAGCGGTCCTGAGACCATAGCCATATTTTTGCTCATCTAGGTTTAATTTCCTTTCTCTCTGATACCTTCACTTAATAGATATGAACACGAGGCTTACCCGACCGCCCCTTAGTCCTATTTAATCCTGTCCTTGAGATTCCAACACCTCCCTTATTTTTTTCAGATAACAGCTAGAAGAAATGACCGCAGCCTGAAGAACTGGCTAGAAAGAAGGAAGAATAACAATAAATAGGTAATAGGTGTACAAGAATATTCTCGCAGAAAGAAGAATGCGATGCGAGTAAGAACTAACTTTTCCGACGTGTCGATATATATAATAAATCATTGAGACAGTAACATTGGCATCAACGTGGTTCATCTGGTAAGTCGGAAGAATGAGGTTGAGAATAAGAATGGGAGTCAATAAGGAAACCCAGAAATCGTACCCGTACACCGATGTATCGGCAATGTGTCTGTTCGTCCGCGGAAGATAAAACGCGGGTGTGGGAATAAAAAAAAAAAAAAAAAGGAAAACTCCAGAACTCCGATGGAAGCCACATGATAAATAATTCACCGAAACCTCCTCGCTTGCTTTAACGAATGATATCAAGGGGGTATCTCTGCGCGCACACTTATATACCAAGAACGACAAGCGAATTATCAGAAGAGGATTTTTCCTTAGAATCCCTTGAAGGGATCGTCTCGGAAGAAGTCCTCTTCTCCTTGCCTGCTTCCGGCATAGTACGAATCCGTTCCGCGCGTTCCTCGGGAAGCATAGCTATCCCGATGTCTGCTACGGCTACGGCGGCGGCGCATTTCCTTGCTTCGTCTGCGAGCCCTGTATCGCCATTCCTCTTCTTCATCAGGATGTTCCTCGAACCGTGGAAATGTGAGAGGGCTAATAAACGCCTCCATTCGTACGGTTCCGATTGCCTCGAAGAAGTTTCCAGGCGGACGCGACGACGCCTCGGAAGTTCGTTGAGATCCGGCCGTACTCAAACCCCAGGTTATGTTACTAGACGCCTGGGATTGGTAGATGTCGGAAGAGCCCGCAGTGCCTACGCTGTTACCAGCAGTACTATTGGTGGAAGCATGGTATGAACTGCTATGGCTCGCTGGTCCTGAGAAGCCTCGGAATGAGAGCGGTGGAGGAACATGGCCACCAGTATTGCTCCTCTTGCGACCGTGAAGGACTACTTGGTTGGCCCGCTCGTGTACTCTATCGTGCGATCTTTCGTGGAATCGAGGAATAAAGGGAGGTTCGGCTGCTTCGCGCGAAAGCTCACGCTGGTGAACAGGTATCGGAGGGAATGCTTCTTGTTTGAAGGAGAGTGCTTCCTCGAGCTGGTTAGTGCTCGGGGGAGGATCGTGGCGGGTCATCAACGCCGGGTTCTTTCCCTTCGTAAGTCGAATCGAGTCACGGATACCAGGCTTCTTGACCTTCGACTGCGGCGGCTCGAATTCGGGTGCCGGGCCAATGTTCGGTGAATTTGCTGTGGGGATAATCTCCGGAACATCCTGTTGTGAATGCGCAAGGAATGACAACGATGTTAACCAGAGGTAATGGCGCTCCGCTGATGTGGCAGTAAACTTCAATGCTCTCTGAGGCGTTAAGATGAGGATTGACCGGTTGAAAATGTTGGTAATGCCTTTCGGTGGGGGATTATCATCCTTCACATCCAATACGGATTGGATGGTTACTGAAACATGGTCAGTGACATTATATCTCGGCGGGCGGAGTTATTACTTACGCTTTCGGCCCGGTTTGCCCATCAAAGCATTGCCTGATGCAGGCTGCTTGCTACTCCACAGGATCGCGCGCTCATATGGTGCAAGCCATACCCATCGTTTATGGCGATCGTTACTGTTCTCTTCCCCACGGTTATTGCCATCGGCCACACCAAAAGACTTGCGTCTTCTAACATACTTAAACATCCACTCACCAACCATCGTCTGTGCAATAGCATCTACTACACTCGACGATTGTTGGTTGCTGCCAGTAGAACCCATGTTGGTGTTCTCAGTATTAGCGGTGTTTGTTGAGGGTTGAGATCTGTGGCTACGCATTTGCGACCTATTACGATCGCGTCGAGGAGTAGTGACGTCGTTAGTGGGTAATGGAGGGAGACCTGGACTTTCAGGTGCTTCTTCCGATGGTGACATCGGTGGCGGTGATCGGCTGCCATGTCTTCGGTGTTTCCTGTTTCCGGGTAGCGCTGCAGCAGACCGAACCTTACGAACACTATTGTTCCTGTATGGAGCACCTTTTGCGCCGCGATGAGTTGGACTACGCTGGCCATCACTTGGTGCACTAATGCTAAATGGCGGTTTCCTTGAACTTGCTCTCGTAGGAATTGGGAATGGAGGATCTCGCGATTCAGGCAAGCTGGGGCTGCGCGAACGACCTTGGTGAGAGGCAATACCACTCTGGATCATTGCGGACTTGCGCATCACACTAGCACGAGAGCCCGTACTGTACCCAATCGCCCTATCAGCTGCTCGAGTGGCTACCTTAAGAGACGGTTTTCGCGTCAGTCCTTCAGGTGCATCTGCAAGGCGGAAAGAGCTATAAACTTCCGGACCTCCGACCTTACTCATGACGCTGGCTGCTTGTCTAGCTATGGGTTTAACCTGTTCTGGCGAAGCGGTGCTTGCCAACGATGAACTTGCCAATGATGACCGTTTGCCAGGCTTAGTAGGACCAGTCTTAGGTCTTGGAGCTAGTGCTGTACGGTACTCAGAGTCGCTTTGATCCCCATCGAACTCGTCAGCTTCGTCCGAGCTTTGAGCATCAAAGCCAGCAAATAGGCTACTTATCCGATGTGGCCGTCTCACGGGTGCTTTAGAATTTGACAATGGGCCATCATCATTGTTGCCAGGGTACGCATCACGCGTTTCCAAGTCTTCCCCGATTGGCGAAATTGGGGGCGATGAAGGCAATTCGGTAGAGAAGCTCTGTCGACTACCTTCAAGACGGCGTGGGTTCCGTGGAGGGACGTGCCCAGGCACAGGCGTGAAATCTTTACTTTCAAGGACGCTAATGCCAGTAGGTGATGTAGGTCTTGATGAGATGGCGGATGGGTGAAGGTGTGGTGGAAGCTTATCGAGTCTCCTATCGATTCGGATTTCATCCGTCTGGACTGCCATTGACTTTGTAGGCTTCGATTGTATAAGAGAAACTTGGCAACCGAAGTCCTTGACATATTGAGGTAAGCGATGTTCGCGTGGAGTTGAAGGTCGACTGGTTGGTGGAATGATGCTTATGCTCGGTATCGAAAGAGGTGGGGGAGGGAGTGATTCTCGCTCAGTTGGAATAGGATCAGTTTGCGTGGAAATTGATTTCGATACTGACGCGACAGCAGGCTTCGTTTCGACAACTAATGGGTTTGATGTCGCGAGAGGCTGTGCGGGCTTTTCTGATGTCTGAGATGAGGCGGAAACCATCGACTTCGCAGGCTTAGGAGATTCTATTGGAGTCGGCTTGGTAATGTATACCCTCTTGCGGCTTTGGTTTGCTTCGATCTCACCCTCAGTTCGAGGCGGACTCTCCAGACCCATCAACTTTTCATTTTTGAGGGTAGGCTCTGGAGTCGACGGTTTCGCTGGGGCCATCTTAGGAGAAGGAGGTGGTGAGAATTGAACGCCGGTGTCGGTATATTCTACCTTGGGTGGTGTTACAATGTCCTCGTCATCCTCACGAATTCCTCCCTCTAGTCTATCAAGCACCGTCTGGTTCATGAAGATTCTGCTTCTTGCGACACTGCCCGGTCGTATTTGGCCGTCGCTGCTCTGGTTTCGTCGATGAGATTTCGACATAATGCTATCGCGGCTCTGGTTCCGATGGTGCCTCGGGTTTGAGAGCACACTTTGGCGGCCATCCGGATCCGTTTGGTAGTCATCGTCGTCATCAAAGTTGAGCTCATCAGCAAGACTATGGCCGTTAGGTTTGGCAAACCCAGGGCCACTCATCACCGAGAAACGGATACTATTCGTCATGCTCATCGTTCGTACACTGGCACCGTCGTTCTCCTTCCCGGGTCCTTCGCTGTCGCTTTCAGATCCATGGTTAATTCCATTCGCTTGTGATGCTTGCAGATTAGCAACCTCTTCTAAGACGACTCGTAGTCGGCTCTCTGCAACATGCAACTTCCGTTCATATTTACGCCTTTCTTCATCCCAGTCGTCTTTTTCCTTGGCCCAGAGGTCGTGAACCCTCTGGGAATCCTCCTCATGGGTGCGGACTTTCTTTTGTGCTACTTCGAGTCGTCTCCTAGTCTCAGTTATCGCTTCAACTGCATCATCGCGTTCCTTGGCCAACTCGCCTAGAGCCGATGATGTTCCTCCTTCAAGGAGGGCTAGTTGTCGCTTTAGGGACCTGGTTTCCTTGGCTGTATTCGATAAGTTGGTTTGTAGCGACTCTTGTTCTTCTCGAGTGGTGTGCAAAGAGCATTCAAGACTTTCAATTATCTTGAGCTTCTCTTCCTGATCCCTTCGTAAGGCCAATATTTCCGAGACAAGGTTCGCGTGGAGTGTGGGTGTGAAACGACGGGGGTCCAGGATGCTAATGTTTTCGTCCATCGCGACATCTTTCGAAGACCGTTTGCTATTCTTCTCGATTTTATCCATTGGTAATGGCGGCGGCGGCGATGAAGCTATACCAGGAGGCGTGGTAGAACGACGCGACCTCCTCGAGCTTCGCGACGGTGTCCGGTAGGGTGTGTCTGTTGGAGTCGGCAGCGATGCAGCGGCAGCGTCGCTCAACTCATTATCCGTTTCCCATACAGCCATGTTTGCTACTATTAACGATACAGACCGGTTTCCCGGCTGTCGAAGATGGCGGCAACTTCAATGGGAGGAACGGAACAGAGCAAGCACAAGCAAGCTCGCATTGACTATGGATTTGCAGCGGTTTTGTTCAATAATAGAAAAGGGTCCAAACGTCGAGCTCCACTATGTACGTCGAACCCCTGTCGACAGTGGGGTGATTGTTCTGCGTGGGAAAGTGACGATGTATGTGAATGGATTTTGCATTAACACAACTAAACTCCACTATTAGCACTATTCCATCTCAAGACAAGACGAGACCAGGGTGAGGGATATGAGGGATATGAGCTTAGACAATTTCGAACCTACCGGGCGTAGTGATAAGTGTTGGAAATTACACAGGAGTTTGCCCTGTATCTTCAGCGTTAGTCACCTGTTTAACAGCGTGTGATTTATTCATTTCTGCTTCAATTGACCATTATGCGCTCAGCGCAAAAATATATGAGAACGTTAAACGAATATACGCAAGATCCGCAACTGGCTCGGGGAATTAAATGATAGTGGTAATAATATGAATGAGTTAACTTACTAGAGCCGTTAAGGAATGAATAGGGGGAGAAACCCGATTTGCCCGCGGCAATGCTCTCTATTGAAGTGAGGAAAAGAATAGGAGTCCTCAATGCATTTTTCCGATGAATAATTTGGCGGAGAGACTCAAACCAATGAGATGACGTGTGCACAAGTATATATCAGGATCAGTATATACTAATAGCCTATACTGGACTCCTATATGCATATTATAATCAGCTATCGCGCAGCCGCATTATGAAGTTTTAAATCTGTTTTAAAGAGGAAGGGATTATAAGGGAATTCAACATCGACACAAAACCAAGAATCAACTTACCAAAAACCAAGTTAAAGCAGTATAATCAAAAAGGAGGCAATTGTCAGGAATATGCTTGTCAAAAGAAAGGGCCCGCGCTCTAGAGGAAATATAATGAACAGCTCGAACCTGCAATTGTCACGCTATCTTTCGAAAGGTTACAGAGCGCTCGGTCGAGTATGCATGAGATTTGGGGTAATGATTTCCCCCAGAGAATGCAAGGAACTGACAGGCGAGACAGGCAGAATGGCGTGGACAGACACAAGACTAGATAGACGGTAAAATGAACCGAGAAAAGGAAAAAAAAAGAATCCAAAAAAGAAAATGCAAATGCACAGTTCGCAGATGACAGCCGTTTCGGATCGTCACTGTAACTGAAACGAGAAGTAAAAAAGAAATAAAAAGCAACGCGACGATGGCAAGATAGATGTGGTGTCGTAGGAACCTCTCGACCAGATGTCAAGAAGCAAAGAAAAGAGAACCAACCAGGTTCCCAATGTCGTGTGTACGATGCGCTCTATACCTAATGATACCCACTTGACATGGGAGACAGGGCCAGACCATGATGCTAGGATATGAAAGCGATAGGTACCCAGGCAGCTAAGAGGGCTTTGAAGGTGCAGAACGGCCGCTAAGATACGCGGGCGAACGCGGAGGCAGTTCAAGGCAAGTTATCTCTAGTTTCTGAGGAAAGACGACGCGGGATGCGTGCTAGGCTCATCTCTGCATATGTGGAGTACATATCTTAATGGTAGATAATGCAAGAGAAGCATCTTGGTATCTTCTGTATGTGTTTCCATGCTGGTAACGTTCGTGTTCGCGAAAACCCAATCATTGGCCTAAGGACAAGCATATTTTGCAACGTTAGGGGTACAACACACACTACGACGTACACTACTAGCCCATGAGCATGTCGCTCGCTCACTTACTCGGTACAAAAGCCTTGACAAGATTGTCAGGGGTCAAATTTGACCAAACGGTTCCAAATCCGCGGAATAAGCAGGTGCCAGGTTGCCAGACGAGGGATACCCCTGAACTGGCTAATATGGGATTGGTTGTTCAATGACCCGCCTACAATAAGCTTGGCCTGTCTGCCACCCTTCCCGTCCCAGTGAGGTTAGAACCGCGCCCGGAACGAGGGGTGGGTTGCTAACTGCAAGGACCTGAAAGGCATAGCGCTATGGTAGGTGAGAAGCTACTGTATGTGCACGGAGACTAATAACTGGTAGTAGATGGCAATTAAACGACTTAATCTAAATACGCTCTTATTGGAAGCAAAGAATTTATAGTCGGGTAGGGGACAATAAGAGGCAAAAGAGAGGTACTATGTCTCAGAAGCTATTAATTGGCTGCTTACTTGTGTGCAATAGTTATCTTCAGGGACCACTGATGAGCGCCATGCCTTTTGATGAAGAAAGCCCACGATGCTGATCTTGTCCACTCATTTAAACCATGTAGGAGGGTATGATATGACATCTGCAAAAGCCACTCTCTCGGGACACATGGGACAACACTGACAGGCGGAAGCACCGCACAATGGTGGATCAATCACAGGTACCCTCATTTACAGGGAATTTTAGTTACTTGACCCTACCTAGGTAGTGTAACTTAGTAACTTAGCGTAACTCCCTAGTCCTTCGAGAAACTGATTTGAGAGAAGTGAGGCGCATCGTGGTCCACAAGGTGACGAATTATGAAGAGGCAACTCAACCGAATCCCGAGGATGTTCTTCAAAAACGAACTACTAATTCGAACGCTAACTGGGATGTTCAGAACGTGATGTCGAATAGGAACCTCTAACAATCCAGACCCAATGTCGATCCCTCGAGTTTTCTCCAGCTCTATCTCCTATTTCCAAGTGCTACATGTTACACACCACCGTAGTACCGTACCCTTCGTGGTCGCATTTGTGCAGAATCGAAGTAATACCGAGTGTACCAACGTGGAGCGATACTGACATCAAGATCTTTCTACCAAAAACGGAGTTGGGCACAAGTAGAATCCTACCTAAGAGCCAGGTGCAGTACATATATGCAAGGCACAGCTTGACGGGCATGCATGGAACGGGCCACCGACAAGGTCAACGACAACAACAACAAGCATCAAAATACCTATCCACTTTAACAACAGTGATCTGTTAGCCATATTGAGAAGACGATGCAACTTCGACGAGGCCTTTAATTCCACAGATATCCTCATACTGTCGTATCGCCGAGAAGAATTATGGCTATTGTTTACGTATTCGCCGTCGCAGATCGGATTCCCCAGAATGCAGAGTGTCTGTGGGTGGTAAGGCACAGATCAAGGGAATCGACTTCAGATCAGAACTAATGTATGCAGCTTGAGTCCAATTGCTCGGACAGTGGAAACACACGCATCAATCGATGATGAGATTTAACTCCCGATGGCATGCCTCTGGGTATATTTCAAAATCACGCATATATGTATCTCAAAAGGAATGATAGATAGACAGACATATTAAAAGGATTAATGACAGGCCCTTCGGGAGATTCCATCGTTATTATTTTGATACTCGCCTATGGCTACTCATTAAATCCCAACACAAAAAAAAGGCCAGCTCCCCTGTTTCCTCCAGGGTCCTTCTCAAATATCACAATTCCCCTCGCTTCGTTTATGAATTTTAGGCTTGTGAATCCCTGAACATTCAGGCTTCAATGACCAGCATCATCAAACATGACAGCTGGAGTATCTCGGTCTCTTCCGGGTAACGGCCGCATCGGCCATTGTCATCGAATTAGGTAGTTGGTAACAAGAGGCAGTATTATCAAGGCTGACAAAGGCCAATTGGTGTGCTAGTTAGTCCTATCGGCTTCTACATCACATGTTTCAAGCTCACTTCCGCGCGGGCGCAGTCAAATAGATAGAAAGCGACGAAGTAACCCTTTCATTGGCAGCCGAATGTGACAGTGACCGATGCAACGGACCTGCGTCTCCCCGGCTTGGAGAGAACGGTAACCCTTGCTTTACTTACCAACCAAACAACTGTACCCTTGACTATTTAGTGTAAATCGAAGCACGTGTTTTCGTGACGCTAAGAAGCTGGTTTGGTTTTAGATGAAGATGGGAAGAGACAGGTTTCCTCGCAGTTTGGGACGCTTGATCTTGTAATAACGCGGGAAGGTCATGAGGCTATTAGAGATTGTTACCCATCCCCCGCGCGGCTGAACCAAAAGCACCTGTATTTTACTAGCTAATGGGTGTAGGATAAGCCGTTGAATCACTGCTCAAATCAAAGTAGCGTGGACGCAAGAACCCGTTCCGTCCCTCCACTACAGCAGTTCGGTTCGTAAGCAGCCTAGGTACCCTAAAACTGGCCCCGTATTACAGCTAACAGGCTAATAGCCACTTTATTACAGTGCCCTAAATCAAAATAAAGGGGAACAAGCCCCAGAGGTAGTAAGTAGCGTGCCTAATTCTTGCAGTTCTATAAACGGACTTTCTCAGAAGATCAACCCAAAAATATCCTACGGACAACTAGGTCTCTCTAAAGCCGCCATAAATGCCTGTTTATCTAGGTACCTACCTAGGTACTTAAGAACTAATGCAGTTTCTGCTGACCGAGGCGCAACATAGCGTCCCCGACACTTCGGGCGCCAAGATTGAATTACAGCAGTAGGATCATAAGTGCGACTTGTTCCAAGATCCAGAGCACACTACAAGCTCAAGCTCTGCCAAAAGCTTCCCGTCTAATGTAGCAAGGTGACCAAATCGAGTTAGAACAATACAACCTCTCGGCGTCGACGCCGTTCACTCATTTCTACACTAAGAAAAATTTGACGGGGACGGCCACCTTTCCTGTTCAGTTCATAAAAGGGCTAAAAAGGGAAACGGGTAATGCGAGGGAGCTCTCACTAGGGCTTTCTGAAACTTAGACTGCGTACCTAACGTAGAAATAGAACGCCTTTTTTTCTCGTTTCTTGTCTATCACACTCGTAAGGATCGCTCGAAGGATTTCAGGAAAACTTCCCGGGCAGGCTGGGGTCTCAGACCGGAACTGCCGCCAGCGAATGAACCGAGCGAGTCGAAACCCTTTGTCGGCTTCTAATAGGTAGGCTTCAGGGTACTTTCTCAGAGCTTCATAGCAATCATGGTTCATGTTTGACAGGAATCAATCACACCAGCGAAGGAAGCCAACAAGCAGGAAAAAAGAACATGCGAAAAAAGCCTCACTATTCGAGATAAGCATCTCCGAGAATGCAGCGCGTCTCTTTTCATCCCTAATGATTCCACGCGTACGAAGTAACCTTACCATTATCCATGAACAGGGTGGAATTTGGGGTAAAAAGGATCCTGGGGATCGTCCCGTCAGTCTGTCTAACTGTCCACGCGTTCTTCGCAAGCCATTCTGTGGCATTTTGTAGCATTTTTTTTATTAATTTCTTGCACCGAGAAAAAGAAAACAAAAAGAAAAAAGAAAAAGCGCAAAATAGAAGACACTGAACCCTCCATCCGGTTAATTCCCTCGTACGGAAAAAACCACTACCCAAAAAGCTCCACTTCCTATCCTCAGATGCGATCGACTTGTTTGGCGATGCAAGGAGAATCACATCTCGGCGCCTGTGCCAATTTCAACGCACTTGCATTACGGGCTTGAGATCCGCAGCTGCAAAGCTGTAAGCGGGCATTTCATTCAGCATATCCGGTATTGCGACGTGGACGTGCATCCGATATTCGCAATTATTATATTCTAACTTGGATGAATGCCTAGCTCGCGTACCTAACCTACTCAAGTACCTACCTGTAGTTTTGTGTACACTTAATAGAGGCCTACCTAGGTATGTAGGGGTTTATGAACTGGCCCATATGCACGCGCAAGTTCCCCGGATTTTCAAGTCTATTCGTCTTTCCATAATGAGACAATCTGACAATCTACCCTATGTCGAGTGTACCAGGTTAGCATTATCCTTTTTAAGGCCTCATGAACTAGTTCCGAGTTCCGAATACATAATGGCCCCTTTCTTCATAGGTAAAGAATCCATACGGTGCTCGCGTGTCCGAATTGTGCATTGTCAGATCCATATCGGTGTACTACCAACAGCGGATCAGGTTCCCATTCTCAAATATGGTAAATTAAGCCACCAGCGTCGGAGAAAAAAAAGAACATGACATCTTACAAATGCAGTGCTCGCCCAAAGAGCATATTTTCTTCGTATTATGTTTATTACTCTCGGACAAGAGCACCCAGCCATATTTATTCTTTTCTTTTTATGTTGCGGATATGATTGAGCCTCAATGTTCCCTTGCGTGGAGCTTACTGCAGGATCTAGGCTCGGGAATCGTCCCGGCCCCTTACGCGGGGTCGGTGAGAACCAACATGTAAAATTCTTTGGACCTTCCCTTTTGTTGAGAGGCGTTCTTTTCGATAATCTGTAAAGGTGGAGCTGAGTTTCTCTCGCACAGTTCAGCTCAACCCCTATCTACGTAGTTCCGGTCGAATGACTCCGTAGTAGCCGTAGTTGGCTGTGCATCGGTTGATGTGTCTTAATCGTCTATTGCGCCGTGAGAATCATATGGACCTTGGCTGTTTAACATCTGGAAGGCCGTCTCTATGCGAAACTGAGGACATATAATTCGGCCAAATTATAACGATGTTTGCTTCAAATAACCAACCGGAATACTATCACGGAGTTCTCTCTCGTCGGCTTAATAAGATAGTATGGCCGGTTACCAACCAGCCGGTGCTCTGTTACGCACAAACTTCACATAGCATAATTTGAACATTGTTACCGTACAACAACATAGTTTCATAGGATAGTTACACGCCTTAGCGCCTGAGTTGAGAGGGTCATATATCCAATACACCACCTCAGCTTGAGTCTAGTAGGGTTTCCTGCAGGTTTCTTGCATACTGGCTTTCGAGTGCACCCGGTCCCCTCCCCTATCGACATCTCGATCTCAGTTCATGCATATGCAGACAAGTCGGAAACGGAGCCCGATCAACGGTGCGGCCCCATATACCGTTAGCCCTAGGGATCAGCAACTAGTAGTTGGGTTACCATAGTTTCTTTACTTGAGGTTGTGCCTTGCTTTCTAAGACGTTGGAATTATTGTCTACCTACCGACATACATAACGTAAGTCTCGTATCTAGTAGACTTATAAAGCCACAATCGTACCACTAATTCGATTTGATTTAACAGGCTAGGATATGAACGATTAGGCAGTGGTCTTTGATTATGAAGAGAAGGACCCTTACGTGCTAGCGACTTTCGCGGGAGAATCGCTCCGTCCCGTACTACACCCACATATAACTTTATGCGAGCGCCATGAGACATGTCGTAATTGTGCTTCTAACAATGTATGTCGTAGGTTTCATAGTTTATATCATATCAGAAAGCTTAATGTATTTCATATGTTGGCATTGGATATGACGCAGTCTTGCAGTTTCGATACTATAATTATCCCTAGGGAAGGTAACTAAGATGCGACCATGTCGGTAACGCAAGGGATAAAGTCATATGTGAACCCCTAATGGAACGATCGAATCACCTAGAAGGTCATCTTCATAGTGTGTCCAATCATAGGACTCTAGTTATAATTAGGATATAGGCAGATTCGGGTCCGAATTCATTGAAACCACATCGGCGAACACAAATTTGATCATAGCATATGCGATACCGGTAGCTTATCTACTATTCCTCTGTGAATAAGTGATCACTAGTACGCAACTCAGCCGAATAACTCCCACAGCATGCAATATTTAAAGACCATTGCAGTTGAAACTAAGAATATGAATATAACCTCAATTCTTAAACCCCATAAGCTGCCACGAAGGGCCGTACCAAGTAACTTTAAGGACGTCTTGCTCCATCTACCTAATTTAAACTTAAGTATGTGGGCAGAGTAAGAAATGGTAGTTACCTACCTGTAAGTGCTCTAGGAGGCCTTCTTCCCACCCTTCAAACCTAACATCAACTGCGTCAAAGTGCTAATGACCTTCCGTAGCGGTTGTGATCGACTAGCGCTTTTCAACCACCTCATAACACCAGCACCTAGTCGCCGGGCCATGGCAGCAGCCACCCGATCCCCAGGTTCCCCGGATGTAGCCAGATACCGCCGGCGGCAAGCCGTCCAATCCGCCGCGTGGTGATAACTATCTGCCTACTTGACATAATGCTTCTGCGGCCACTTCCACCGCGCATGAAGAACACGACCCGAGAGCCAGGCTCCTCGAAATCCCTTATCCGCTCCCGGTTAGGTGAGTATGCATGTGGTCTCACATCCCCGGGTAACCCCCGAGACCTCACCTAGGTAGGGAGCTGAATGAGTGTTCCGGGGACCTTCTCGACTGAGAGAAGTCGGCAGTCGGCCTTCGGGATCTTCATTGTTCGCCGGAGACTAGGAATCGCACCGTTGGCGCTTAGCTTCCAACAGCTTCCTTGAGCCATCCAGATGATTAGAGCTCCCTTACATATAGGATAACTGTAACCTGCATGATATCAAGGGATATACCGACTAGATAGAGTCGGGAAATCTCAGTATTGGGGTTTTTGTACGGGGTCGTTGGAAGTAATTCGGACTGTTCGCGATCACCATGGCGAGGAGGTTGCTATTACGGGAATGCATGCTTGTGCCTTCCATGACCCATTGGTTACCTGTGGCAATGGTAGGTTAATATCACTAGAGCTTGAGTTAGGCGTGAGCAATGAGATATATCAGACAAGGCTAGATCTCCTCATCTTCATAACTAATTTGATCGAAGTAAATTTTATATAAATAGTAATGATGTTCAAGGTAGTTTGCTATGGTAACCTACTGCCTAATGAGGAAAACGGTAGCATGACGTTATGTCTTAAGAACAAAGTTATTACCGTAACACTCGATGATTCCTATAATACACAAAATACATCAAGATAATATTACTACATACGTCTTTGTAAGGTGCACGTCGGCATATGTCAATACGATCCTTCGGCACTTCTCGGCACTCAAACGAGCTACCAACAAGCTACCCCACCACTTTCCGATGGCCGGATCACATCATTATTGAGAAAACCTAGCTAAGCTTGAACGAAGTAACTTCAGCCAGCTAGTAGTAGATTCTAAGAGAATAGTAATTACAATATAATATTCATTCATATAGACCAAGAGAATCTACAGATACATAGGCGCAAAATGACATCCCAAGTACCAGAAGCTTTACGCAACGTGAAAGCCTTAACCTTCGATGTCTTCGGCACGGTCGTCGACCACCGCACGACCGTATGCCAAGAACTAATCAAGCGGGCCCGGGAAAAGATAGAATCGCCCGCCTACAGCTCGCTCCCAGAACAATCGCAGACTCGCCTAGAAGCTATGACCGAGGACGACTGGGCTAAATTTGGACAAGAATGGAGGTACAGCTACTATGTATTCACGCGCTCATTTGTACCGGGCGAATCAGAATGGAAAGACATCGATACGCACCACTACGATGCGCTGCATGTCTTACTACGGAACTGGGGCCTCACCGGTATCTACGCGGAAGACGAGGTGCGGTTGCTAAGTCGAGTTTGGCATAACCTCAAACCGTGGGACGATTCCGCGGCAGGCATCCAGCTGTTGGGGACTCGACTCGTCACATCCACGCTGTCGAATGGGAACCACGAGATACTCCAGGATCTCAACGCATACGGAGATCTCGGCTTCCGGGAGATAATCTCCACGGCCGATTTTGGCGCGTACAAGCCGCATCCGAGCACGTACCTGGGGGCTGCCGAGGCCCTTGGGCTTCGGCCCGAGGAGGTGGCCATGGTCGCGGCTCATTTAGGGGACCTTGCTGCTGCACGGTCGAACGGTCTTAGAACGATCTATGTCGAGCGGCCCCAGGAAGAAGCGTGGGGTTCCGATGACCCACGTTACAAGGAAGCTTGTGGATGGGTTGATATCTGGGTTGCTGAAGGCGAGGGCGGGTTTCTCGAAGTAGCTAGGAGACTCGGCATATCCGAGTGAAGTACGTGTTACTCCGCGGGATCTCCTCGATCTTAGTATGAACGAAGGATTCGAGATCCGTGCTATCCTTCGTGGGTGTATTATTCATTAGCAATTCGAATGGTAGGTGACGTATCATGTAAAAAAATGATGAGGGAAGGGTTGATAAACGTAACCAACATTCGCGTAAGGATATGTGAGCTTCTAAACCCAGCCGCCCGGATATCCCGCCAGTCAATGCGTTCCAAACCCTCGGTCAAAGGCCAGCATGGACCACAGCAAATTCAAAAGTAGCGGTGTTGTTGTACACACATTGAACACCTTTGTAACCCCTGGGGAATAGGTAGCTCTGCGGGAAGTCCCGACGCCTATGTCTACCACGTGTATATATCGTATCTTTCGGGTGGAATGTAAGATGTGTCACCACGTAAACCGAGAGGCGTTTTATCTGCAAGCCCTAAGGTTTGTATTGATATTAGTCACGATAAATTTCATATTCCAGATTGGCCGTGAATTAGGTCGATTTTCTATGGCCTGTAATCGACCCCCGCAGATTCAACTGTTTCGACGTGGGTGAAATATTGACAACCGTGAGAGGTAACAACGTCGAAGAGTAACAATAAAATCGGTATCGAGTCGCCAAGGTGTTTGCCTCCCTACCTAGGTAGGAATTAGACCAGAAATGACCCCTTGTTCACCTAAAGAGGTACCGTTGCCATTGCCGAGTAATGATAACCAAACGATCATCGAAAATTAGAACATAGTCATTCTTATTCATGGTAGTAGTTGGTTTCACGCCGGTCTGAACAGTTTGCTCTGGGATCCGATACCGCCCACTAATCTCAGAAATTCAACCGACATGAAGTTGGTAGTGATCTGAACTTTTAACAACTCGATTTTTCAAGTTGGTCCCGATAAAGAGGGATTTGAACAACCCCTTGGCATATTCGGCACATCGCTCCTCTAATAATGCCTCTAGCAGAGGGTTTGTAAGCATGAGCAAAGCCCAGGATATCGGAGATCCCGACAAATCCAAATGCGCCTATCCTAACTAAAGGAGCGATCGGACGTGGGAAAGTTTGCTGCGTGCATTTCGTCACGTCCGCTTGCTTCTAAGTAGGTTTAGAGAAGGAAAAAAAAAATGACACGGGCGTCAACGGACCGGTTCCATGGCAGCGCGCCGCGCAAGCCCAACAATGGCATCCTTCTTTATTTTTTACGGCTTTACCATTCGCGACAAGCGAACTTCGTGCATATGCGGGCGTTGTAAATTAAGCGCCGCTAAGTCTGTAGGCATAGGTACCCCCTAGGTAGGTAGGCATGGGAGCTCTGAACGGAGCAGAGCGCACCCCCAACATTCGGGTTTGGAGGGGGGTCCCGCCAAGGCGAAAAGAAAGCGCCTGCGTCTGTGAAACGTAATAGAGACAGACGGCGATTGGGAGGCTCGAGATCAGCAGGGCGGTACGGCGAGGTCGAATAAAACTAACGTCGCACACAGCGCTGGCGGGAGAGACCTCACCCCCTAACCTATTAGGTCAGCCAATGGTAATGGTGACGAGGCCGAATGTGGACGATCGAAAAGGCAAGCATGCTAACCGAAGTGTGTTGCTAGTTACAGTGAACAGGTTGCGGCCACGCCTATTCGTTGCTTGCGTTCATGATATGTATGTAGGTATGGTAACATTGCTTGCAGAATGGAAAGAATTTTGACGGAAGGATTCCCTCGTTGATCTGTGAAAATGCAACAGTTGAAAAAGTTGTAGGAGTAAAATAGTATACTAAAACCTTCGGTTTCAGAGAATTATAGTCGTTGTCCAAGATGGTAGAGTAACATTTATGTGACTTCATGTTAGTAAGTCTGTAGCTAGCTACGGTATCGGATATGTATGTTGCGTATGTAGGCATGTAGGTCTAATATAGTTTATATGTATGTATGAATGCGTTATGTATGGATATGTTTGGTTCTTGTGTGGTTCTGTATGGGTATGGATGGACGGATGGGTAGATCTCTCGCTCTTGATTTGCAAGATGAGAAAAGAAAAACACCAGTAAGAATTAACTCGCTGTCTTATCTTTGGATGTCCGTTCGTCGAATAGTTGTTGAACACAAGCCACCCCCATCTCGAGGCTCTCGCTGTCGTACGAGAGGTAGGTCTAACGTAAGGTCGGTAAGAAATGTCTCGACGGACTTCCACGATCCGTATTGGACAGCATATGCAGATCTGGGGAAACCGCTTACAGGATAGAAAGACGCCGACATACTTGCGTACGTGGTAACAACAGAGATGCAGGCAGGGTATTTCTCGAGAGACCCTCAACGCTCTCTCAACGTAACGCAGCGAAAATCGGATGCTGTAGCTCGTGTTTCTCTTTCCGGCTCGCGGCACGAAATGCAGATTCTTTACGTACGTATGGGATTATACAAGCATCCAAAACATCCATCGGTGTTCAGCCTCAGGGTTGATTTGATTTGATTTCGAGAACACCATCTTCGAGTTTCGAAAAGAAACCCCATGAACACTTGTTCGGGAGGTAAGGAATGACTTTGCGACAAAAAGAAAAAGGGAAGACGAAATATGTCGGATCTTCCTTTTGACGCAGAAACGGGTTGATTAAGGAGGGACCTGATGACTTGGCTTCCTAGATGCCTGGTAATCCGGCAGTCTGGTGATGAGTAAGTTGAGATAGATTACCTCCTAGTTACCTAGGTAGGTAGCAGATAGCCTTAAGAATAGGCACTTCCGAAAAGAAATGGAGAAAAAAAAAGGAGCAAAATGTAGAAGTGAAAGAAAACAAAAAGACAGAAAAAAAAACACAAAAAAACAAGGCGGCTCCGACACAGGTTGCCGCAGGTTTCTCTCTGATCGAAACGACAAATGCCAATAGGCACGTGCAGATTGGTGCTGCTAGATTGCATCACGTTTTAGTTTATATACGACTCTATGACTTCGGATGAGTTGTATTGAGCCGTGATTGTGTCCTTATTTTAGGACTATCCGTAGATGGAATATGTAGGTTGAATGTAGGTCAAGATGTTGTATGTTGTATGTATTTAGGTAGTAGAGCGTAGCACCAGTAGTAATAATAGTTAGTCTAATAGCCCTGATGCTGCTTCTGCTTCTGGGGGCCGCTACTGCTAAATGAGTTGTAGAAAGTATGTAAAAGATGCAATGCAGGTTTTGGGTACACAGGTACCTATAAGATCGGTATTCGCCTGTAAAAAGCGGATTACCTATTCCTATCCTATCCATTTTCCATCGCTTCAAATTCGAAGGAGGTGCAATGGATGTACATATGTGATGTACCTATCATGCATGATACAACCTTACATGCCTACATATCCTCACCATAGTACATGTAGCTACCTACTTGTACACTACATACGTATATGCCCGTGCTGAGTATTTTTTTTTTTTCCCTCTTCTCTTTTTAACCCCCCCTTCCCTTTTCAGTGTTCACACATGTTCTAGTATTATGAGGAAGGAGTATTTAATTATCGCCTCAAGGCCTACGACGTCCTACTTTTTATAACCTTACACACACCTTACCCTACCTGCTTCCGAGTTCAACCTTACTATTTATTGATTGATTAATTGCTCCTAGCCATCCTTTCAATTTCTCATCAAAAGTGTCGTTCCACATTGAAGCAGACTTGAAATCGACAAGGTTACTTATTATTGGTTTAATCCTTGCTTTGCTTTGCTTCTCTACCTACATACATAAAATAACATCCATAACATCCATACATAATCACTTCAATACATACAACATATAACACATATAATACGCATATATACTACGTACTACATACATATTGCAGCATAACATCATAACATACTGGTTGCCTCTTTGGTACTACGATACGGTTTTGCAAAGTGGGACTCGGCTCATCTCAGGCAGCCCTCTGCGTGCGCGACATCATCATTATCGACAAGGGCGGGAACGTATCGACAAGAAAATCGTCGGAGAAAATCAAGAACAATAGCCCACTAATATATTCATATATACATTTCCGAGGAGTCGAATGGGCAGTGTTATCCCTTATTCTTTATATCCACGACGACCAACATTGCATACAAAAAATCAATATCAATTTCGTTTGAGAGCTATTGTACCCATCGTTTAAAAGAGAGAAACTCCACAACAGCTCATCCTGGCTTTGCGGGCTTGCAAAGGAGAAAAAAAAGACCAAAAAAAAAAAACTTAGGGGTCTCACTTTCTTTCGCAGTGCGCCACCTCTATTACTAGTTGGAAACAGGAAATCATTGGTCGGCTGTTTTGTGCCTCGCCAGGGAAACAGTGGCTTTGGGTCACTCTCCACCTCCGCTTCGCCATTCAAAATCATCCCGGCACGGGTACTGTACCGCACCTCCGGCTAGCAGGGCCTAGCGCTACAATCCCAGTTTCCCTCAACTGTATCGGTCGTCTTAGGAGTCTGGAATCTCCCTATCTCATGCGCTAAGAAAGTACCTTTTTTTTTCTGCTGCCCACATCGCTACATAGGTACATATACCTTTACATACATGCCTACGCTATTTTGGTTACCTTTACGCTACTCAGTACCTACGATACCCACGCTACATCCCATTTCAACTTCTTACCACCTTACCACGCTACTTAACTAATACTACTAATACCTGGCCTTACTTGACTTGCCTGACTTGCTTGGCCTACGCTTAATCTTCCAGCACCTAGGCAAGAGCTTAGGCCCTCCAAAATCTCAATTCTCCACAATCCACTACCACTACCAAGGTTCCTACTCTCTTGCTCCCCTCTGGCTCCTTGCTCCTGGTCCATCTCCTGGCTCCTGGCTATTCTCCTCCCCGTCGTCCCCGTTTCTTCGTCTTGTCTAAGCTAAAAAGTACGGACGTCGCTGCGATCATTACGACCTGGACCTTTCTCTCATTCTCTTCATTCCGACGAATTGACCACCAACCATTCTATTCCCTCCCATCCCATTCCAAAACATTTCTCTCCGTGCCATACCTACCATCTTGGCCACCTCCCACCGAATCAGATCTTCTACATAGCCGAATGCCTCAGCGGCCCGACGAACTTAGCCACCTCGCCTACTATCCGTGCTGAGTCCGACATCCCAGATCTTTTCTTTTCCCCACGACCTCATCTCAACCTCAACCTCTGTTTCCATCGTTCTGTCACTACGGAATTGAGAAAAAAAATAAGCAAAGAACATCATTTGGTTCTCCGAGACCACTTCTAATTCCAAAATGGCGGGAAAAATGGTGTTGTATAAATTGGTAGTACTGGGGGACGGTGGTGTCGGCAAAACGGCATTAACAATTCAGTTATGCCTACAACATTTCGTTGAAACGGTAAGTCTTACTAGCAAGAACTAGCAGCTGCTTATACCTATCCCCGCACGGGTGTCATAGACTATACCACCGGATATGGGGATGATCGCTAACAGTATCTTTTCATAGTATGACCCAACAATCGAAGACTCGTATAGAAAACAAGTCGTCATAGATGGTCAAGCATGCATGTTGGAGGTACTGGATACTGCGGGCCAAGAAGAATACACAGCATTAAGAGATCAATGGATACGAGATGGCGAAGGGTTCGTACTAGTATACAGCATTTCGTCCCGATCATCATTCTCGCGAATCAAGAGATTCCATCACCAGATCCAACGTGTGAAAGAATCATGCTCGGCATCGCCCACCTACCCCGGTTCTCCGATAACTGCCGCAACGCCCCCCAGCGCTGTACCTATTATGCTAGTTGGCAATAAGAGCGATCGGGTAACGGAACGAGAAGTATCGACCCAAGAGGGCCATGCTTTGGCACGGGAACTAGGATGCGAATTTGTCGAGGCCTCGGCTAAAAATTGCATAAATGTTGAGAAGGCTTTCTATGACGTTGTCAGAATCCTACGCAGACAAAGACAACAAGCAGCCCGACCACTACCACAAGCCGGTCGTCCACGAGCGCAAAATGGAGACGCACCTCATAGAGATCCCGGTGACAGGTACAGACGAGGCCGCCGAGGTGGAGGAGGAAATGGAGGACGATGCGTTATATTATAAATGGGAAATAATCCACATCATCACATGCGCGCGCGCGCGTTCACGACCGATACCCCAATCACGAAAATTACCCATTATCAATGCATCTATGCGCCGTCCCAATCCATCTACGACAGCGGAAAGATGACAGCACACCATCGATGCATGACACGATACTTGGGCAATGTCATGTTCATACATATTAGAGGGGTTATATGCCTCATCTCACACGCACTCTATACATCTACTAGCTTTCAAATCGGCGAATGGCGTACGAATTAAAAAGCGGCATCATTGGGCGCAAGTACCTTAGTTTCTTTGAGTAGGAACGAAGACATTTTTTGTGGGCAAGATGGGCAGGGTTGCTATGGTGGTGTTTTGGGAGTCTTGGGGCGTATCTTGCTCAAGTCAACGCAGATTTCGGTAGTCTAACCTTGGGTGTGTACTACCGAGGCGATCATAGCATCGTCAAATATGTGTTGGATGTAGAGCCACCAATGTTCGATTTCTTGTTTGGAAATCTAGCTCAAAAAGGAAATGCTTCAATGTGGTGGCTTGAAGTTTCGGAGTATTTAGTTTTGTTTTTACCACTCCAAGCCAAAACTATTTACCGTTACTCAAATCTAGAGTCTACATATCTATGTTCAGTGAATTGATCTACCTACTTGACCGCACTTAGACCATCGTCGGCACGATATCTTTCCATTTTGATCTTAAGTCACTTTGCTTTTCATTTCATGATTTATTGTATACTTTGTTGCCCCTGTCTGTGGCTGTGGTTCTTCTTACTCCTTTCAGACGGGTATGCCCCTTACCGGTTCTTAGATCAAACCAGCAAGCCTCAATTGTCAACCCCTTCATGAGTTAGTTGTAGGAGTTTTTCTGCCCAGTAATTCCAAATTCCCACGACGCCCTACCCCAATTGACAATCCTTCGAAACGGATGGAAAACTACTAACGTGTGTTAGGGCGTTGCGCGGGAACCGGACCGGGGTAGTTCGAGGCCAAGATGGCCCATAAACCCATCGTTTACCCACAGGGGGCCTGTGCTTCCCAGAAGGCCGCATCACGATACTGTACGATGGAGGAGCTTACTCGTGTAACAGAAAGGGTAAACGGTCGTGTTACCGGGGATTTCTAAGCATGAGTTGCCAAGTGGATTTTTTTTTTTTTCCTTCCTACTCCTTTACCAACCGACGGTTACAAATACACATTGGCCTTATTACTACATATTACACACATAGTAAATATCGGGCCAAGCAGTTCTTCGCATAATTGTAATAAGAACGGTGATGTATATAGAGGTAACAAAAAAAAAAAAAAAGACAACCTAGCTTCCATGTCGCCAATCAACACGCCTGGACCAGTCTCAAAACATTCCGGGTTCGCAGGTTGCAAGCGTTGTGGGGATTTTTCATTAGGCACCAAGAGCTTCTTGAAGTTGGTATTGGACCAACATGATCTACGTTTCGAGGGAGCCTCTGGTACCGTTAATATCGTGGATCCTGTTCCTGTTCGGCATCTGAGCCGAATTGACGAGCATCGTCAATAAACAAAACAAAACAAGGCAAGCCGAAGCAAGTCAGGATAGGAGCTCATCATCATATCTACCATCGTACATAAACAAGGCTTAAGGGTATAATAGTGTTACTAATGCAGCTATTATCAAGGACCTTTTTTAATCACATCCACATTCGCACAGACATATGTACATATTAAATGTACGTGCGTAAGGAGCAGCAGCACTACGATTATTCCCCCCTCCAGTTTGGACTAAGGATGGCTTTAAACATAAACGGCGAAAAGGGGAGCTATCAACCCCTACACACGTTCATCGGTAAATTTTCTTCGACGCTGATCCTGGTGGGCGGGTTTCTCTCCGGCTGCGTCTTTGAGCATTAGATCCATATGTTAGGTACTTACGATACTTACCCGGGTAGGATACATAGCTTCAATAGCTCAATAGCTCAATACATCATACCTGTCTGCTTAGCCGCGCAAGCTACATTCCTCACCTTACATCCGTCCGTACATATATCTGTATGTTAAGGTACATGTGCTTTGGTCGTACAAGGCACACGACAGTGATGTGACGACAACCCGACATATCAGCGTGCTCAGGGTAGGGTCGAATCCGCGGATAGGTGCGAGCAAGAAGGTCGGCGGCTATGCACACTCTGTCTTGTCACAGACACAGCACGAACGAGGACTCGGCAGGCCGAAGTAAGCGTGTCGGCATACCTTCTACAAACGTATATATGTACGGACGGACGACGGAGGAATACACTCAGACATCTAAGGTGTTTAACCTGTCAGCACGGTCCATCAGGATTACCCTGTTACCGCTCCGGGTCGTGGTGTTGCATGCATATTGCGCCATACTCTAGGTGCATATAGGTGTAATGTACTATGTAAATCCGTATATAGTTCATCTACATAACATATATATTCGCAGAAGGAAGCATGTATATATGATATAACTCCTTCTCATCTATGTAAATCAGATTCATGCGTACCACATATGTGTATCCCACCAACATGCAAATATAGATAAAAAAAAAAAAGATTTAAGAATTATAAAATAAGCTGTGACGGGGTTACACTGCCTAAGGTTTGACATTTACATACGTCAACCTCAATTAATTGATTAACCAAATGAAATTGACCGATGGAGTAACTTTATGTCCAAACAAAGTCAAAGTAAATTACTTCACGTGAGAAAGAGCTTAACTCAAAATTTAAAAAGTAGAATATCCACAACTTGGAGTAGAAGAGGGAAAATAAAATAAATAAGCCATCCAGGTTAAACAGCCATGCGACAAAAACTTCAAGCGGCCTATTCTGCGACCGCGACAGAAATCGATATGTACGAACTCCCCTACCTACCCTTACGTATGTTGAAATGTACCGACAGGGCTACCATACATCTATCCACATCCACATATGTACTTACATACGAAGTAGTACAGTTGAGTTATACCTAGGTAAGGGTATGTGGACAGATGGAATCCACCGACACCCAAACGGAAGACGGGGGAATTCTCGGTTTACCTTGCTTTCTCCTGCATTCACCTCGATTGGATGAATCAATTTTACCTTCTGACCCCCTCCCCTCCTTTCCAAGATACACCACTCGTTATCCGAGTTAAACGACAGCCGGACCCTAATAACACCTACATAATACCTAGGTATTTGTACTATATACTACTATATACTACTATAGTACTACGTCGCGCTTCTTTTCTACGGGACCTAAAAATCAATCAATGAATCCATGTACAACAGCAGGGGTGAGTCAATTCCCATGCCGGAGTATATAAAATATGCCTACGCTACTACCTATACACTATACAGAATTGAGACTAGGGCAACAACTTCATACCAAGGGGTAAATTTTTTTTCTCTTTCTATCTATCCTCTTGAGCTTCGGATCCGAATTTGAACCAGGAGGTATATGGTGAGTATGCCACAGTATATTAGTAGGCACGCAAGTATTTTCTCTCCCCTACACTAACATTCCCTCGGGTTTCACTTAGTTAGGTCTTAAAATTATGCCTGCCGGAATTCGGATACTTCACCCGGCACGGTACTGATGTCCGTGTGCTTAATACACTATAACAGACGCGATCTAGTACCCAGAATCTGATAATTCAAGGGTGTATATCTCTTGTCGACCCAGACGAACCTGCCGCCGGTTTATTACAATGTACTGCACATACATATGTGTATTGAGATGGCCTATCATAGCCTATCAGGTCTTGCTCCGCGCGATGACCTCGCTCCAACATCAAAAACGACCTACATCATACTATGGTACCATGTACAGTTTATACAGTCTAGGCCATGTCAGTCTTAGTCAGTTCGGAAACCTCATTGAGCTAGGATCGCCGATGAGAATGGACCGCTAGTCAATGCCGAGAAAGCTGTGAGTCCGCCCTTCTGTGATGCACGAATGCGGTCGGTCGTCTAAAATCTGTCGTAAGACTGGCGGACTACGACTTTCTCGGCTCTTCCCGCGACTATCCGTTCCTATTCGCACTTTGTCGGTCTCGAGTGGGCTAGCTGCGGTGACTCCGGCTCAGCCCTCGCCCAAGCCCCTCGCGGCCCGGCGCGGTTCGCTGCGAAGCGAGCCTCAATCTGCAATCCCCTCTTTACAAGTTTAAGTCTTACCTAGCTTGTATTCGTCACTCACCACGAATTGGCCGAGTGCCACGTATGACAACAGGATGGGGAAACGCTACGGTTGCGTTTGCATCGGTTAGGTAACTACTAGGTCTAAGTCCCACGTTTCATTATTGTGTTACCAATCTCAATCTCGCAAGACTCGACCGTTTTGCTTGGGTAGCCTTGTGGGGGGGTTTCCTGAGCCAAAGCGGAAGGTCGAGCGTTCTATTGCAATGAAAAGAAAATACTCCCATTTTTATCAGGGGTAATTTTTCCATCGATTTTGCATTACTATGCCCTTTGGGATTAGTTAACTTTTGAAGAGGCACATCGACATTATCTCAATCTCAAGGGTCCTATTCGCTTAGGGTTATAAGAGGCTCGCTACGAAGGTCTCTACTTGATTCGGCAGGCAGTATGATGCGAGCTGGCAGGCTCTTCGTTCGCATACTACTGATAATCGCACGCTATGTCCAACTGTCCAAGCACCACTCGATAGTTCATCTGGCGCGTGTTTCAAATCTCGAGTCTAACTTTTCTTTTTCACCGACTGTACAAGTGTTCATACGTGTCATATAACCAAGGTAAAAAAAGGCTTCCCCCATGTTGGGTGACCTCAACCTACCTTTGCCGGTTGAAATGTTCACCATGGGTTCATCTTCCTTTTCTGCTATTCTGCAGTTTTAGTGCTGACAAGCCACGCGGGAGCATCTTGTTATTCCTATCTAATCGCAGTTTAAGCTTGAATCTCAGATACCTCTTTTCCCATTTGCTATTATTATTGTTGACCATGTTCATAGGAGATGATGCCGGCCACCACTACTGCCACGATCACTACCTCCTATGTAATTACGGCCTTAAACGAGTCTCGCCCCCACGGTTGGTAAGCCCCTGAAGACGGACGATCGGGACAATCCCGTGATTACACAACCCCACAGCTTTAATCTTCCCAGTGCCACGGACGCGGTTTGAGTTCTGATTTTATCAATACCGCTCCCTAATGAAGAATGGCGCCTTAGTACATTCAGTCTTCGTAATTTTACGTGGTGGGACCGGTACCATTAATTACGAGAAGTCTTGTGTGATGATAAAAAGAAGGTATCGTCTTGTCGATCATTCTTCTTTCAGCCTCTGGACTACTATGTATGTATTCTGGGGGTGACCGGCATTCCGATCCTTCAACAACGTCGAGACGACTGTTCGGTTTTCCCCCACGTGCTGTGTGCTGGTTCGGACATGTTTCTAGGAATTCTGCACGAAAGAACGGCTAGCGTCATCAAAATCGGAAAACTCGAAGATGCACCCCAAAGGAGGAAAGGGACTGCGCTTGAAAGCGCATACATAAGGGTAGATACAAGTTATCTACCTTGTCAATAAGCAAGCATTACGACATCGGCACGTGGTGTAGGTATGCGGCACAGATACTTGGTCGTGAAGAGGGACAGCATTTTTTTTTTTTTACCACTCTGGTCATGCTACAGATGCGTTATGATGGTCTGACTTGATATCTGCCGTCAACCCTAAGAGGACTTACGAGATTTTTTTTCTCCCATCCTACAAATTTGGTCTATGATGGCGTGTTTTTCTCCTTCCTTTCTCGGCCGGCCCGTCCCGTCACCCTACGTATCGACCGGTGTACAAGCAGCGGGTTACTATTCAGGGGTCGTAATCCTTCCCGACAGCGACCTTCTGCTGGTTCGTGCTTGAACATCTATCTCATCGGCACTTTATGCTACATAATAAGCATAACTTCCCCTATATTAAGGCGATCTATTAACCGGCCTACGAATAGGAATTGTTGGATTTCGCCGACCAACGGGGCCGAGACGCAATTCTGCGGCCTTTTTTCTTTCGATTCGCCATTGCCGACCGTGCGCTGGCCTTTTTGTAATTTTGTAAGGGTCAATGGAACTTTCTCTTGTGCGCTCGGTTGTATATGCAGCGATGTACAACCGGCCGTATTTTCATTGCGACGCAAAGCAACTCCGCTCCATGCGCCGAATTCACTTGGATAATTTCGGGCCTAGTTTGTCGGCGTCGCCCCGCCTGGATAAATTCACGAACGGAGGCGACTTCGGCCACGATTCTAGCTTAACTATAGGCGGTGTTGAGTATTCTCGGGGACCTGCCGTCATTTGCGAGGATCATTTTTGATATACGGTGAATCCTGATGATCGCGAGAGCGTCATACCGGTTCGCTATGTGAACATCTCCCAACCTATGATCTCAACGTGGTGCTCAATTTCACCAACAGCCTAAGAGAGGAAATGCTGTTAGTTTGATGATCAGACTATACTCTTCTGATAGGTATGCAGATTCATGTGACTTTATATGAACGTCCACGGCAGTTATGAGATACTCTCCAAAAAGAAACAGTCACCTCCGATGGGATATCAACCAATACGAATACTTGTTATTGCTACCGTCCCTGATCTCGGAGATTCAACCTACAGAAGGGGAAGGTAGGTTGATACGTCACGCTGCAGATATGGCGGGATATAGGTTGTTTTTTGCCACCATTCGCACATTTACACACAAACGTACATATTTTTCTTCCTGTCCCCCACGGTTCAAATCTGCATCCTTCCCCCCCTTGCGTAAGGTGGGTGGTAGACAACGTCCCTGAAGGATCTAGATGGGGGACACACTCATACCTCCCTACCACGCGCGGCTCCGGTCCGAACGCTGATGATGTCTCGTTCATGCGCGTCCTAATGCAATGCATAGTCAGCACATACTGTAGGTAGGAATCAAAACGAACACTCGGGGCTTTTCTGGAATTTGCGGAGTGCATCGGTTAGATTGATACCGGGTTGTTAGTAGATCTAGGGCTCAGCCCTCTCTTTTTACTTGGATACTGATGAAATTTTTTTCGTTCATCCTTGTTACAAGAGAGGGATCATGTATGTTTGTATGTAGGTGTATGTAGGTGCGATACCCCTGGACTTACTATCGTAGGCAAGTGTATCCGGAAGGATGAGGGTTTGGTGTTTGATAATGTAGAGAAGTAGGTAGGTACTTAGATGTATCTAGATGGAAGAGACAGGTACCTACCTAGGTACGTATAGAGGTCAGCGGCGTGTGGAGTTTTTCCGATAGGTGTAGTTCGCTATCTTTATTGCCAGTACGACGGCTTCAAGGAATTCGTGTTTCTATGGAATATTGAAGCTGTTTTCTATTTTACATTAGGCATTCAAAATATGATAGCGGACATTCAATTTTGTCCTGTTTTGTCGTCCAGTTCGCTTGCGTACATGATATATCGAGTACGAAGAATGTTTATTGAATGCCAAGTCATGTACTCTTCTTATTGGTAACTCACCTCGCCTTCATTGTCAACGTACCTAGGTCACCCAGCTGTATCGTACCCGCTTAGTCACTTACCTATGTACATACAATACTAGTAATACTAGTACTTAAGATTTCATGATGCAATTCACAATTGTAGATACCGAAGTAACTGTATAATTTTGTATTGAAACGCTCCAACGGCGCCTATCTCCATAGCGTAGCAAGTACCCGGATAGGTACCTACCTCTCTGAGTAAACACCAAATATCCGGGTAGGAGGTAATTAAGCACCGATATCTCCATTTTTCCTTTATGCCGGTAGATAAAGACTCTAGAAAACTCTAGAAAGGACCTTCTTACCTGCTAATATATTTATATTGGGTCTTTGGAGATCTGTATATGCTAGATAGCGTACGGTTCATGAGATCTGTATGTACGACCGACGCCGTTCAGCCCCTTGTACCTCGTTTGAGTAGCAGATCAATAATATGTATGAGGCTAAAGTATTAAAGTGCGTTTACGGCTTTGCCTATGTTAGATTCTCCATCATATAGAAACCGTGTGATAGGAATCAACGCTATACTAGGTGCATAGTTGGTTGCTTACACTCTTGTAGCAAGACCCTCTCAAGACTGAGTCGAGCATACATATGAAACACATACATCTAAGTAGGAATATATTATCCTACCGTTACAATCGCCAAAGCACCTAGCTACCTACCTAGGTAAGTCACCGCCCTGGCCCCTATATTCTTTAGCGATATTCGATTAATCACACCCCTAAATAAAGGTCTACCGAGATTTAAAGATTTAGATCTAAACCAAGACACGCAAGATTAGATAGAAATACCACGATGGAGGATAATGTATTCATTTCCGCTCCACAGTACATATAATGCTGGTTTCCAACTTTCGGCTCAAATTGCCAACTTGAGGGGTTTGTGGCTTACTTATGTGCAGGTGTAGAACGCCACGGCTTTAAAAGGACATGCTTGGGTATTATGGTTGGCTGGAGAGCAACGCTTGGACATAGATTCTCAAGTAGACTTCATGGGAAGATGTGATAGGGGCTTAGGACGAGGGATTTCATTTTCCTTATTGTCCAGGTACGGTAGAGGATACGGCTGATAATTATGTCTTAGATCGCTATCGAAAGTATATATACATACTATCTTGTACGACTTCGCTTGCGAGACGGGAAGTACCACGTGGAGGAGGGGGCGGGCGAGGAAAAAGGAATTATTGAGTTCATGAACGTATCGATCGGAAGGTATACACCGAGCCATAAAATCATTATGTCTCGTAGGGGTTATAATTGGAGGGTGGGAAGTCATCTTAGCCCTGAGGACTACCTAGGGACGTACCGTCGTTTGGGATACCATTTCCCCGAGCTCTTTGTGCATTATTTGTTGAGGTTACATACCTAGGTATCTACCAGATTGATAGACGGCGCATCGAATTACCCCTACGGCTAGCTATGTATTGGAGGAACTGCATGTGATACATGGGAAAAGAAAGGAACTAAAAACCTAGGATATTTTGCACAAGTACCTACTGTTTAGGTATCCGGGCAAGATACTGATGGTTACTCCACGTTCTCTTTCCACCAGAGGAAATATCCAGAATCATATGGCGTCGAATGGTGCGTATGAAGCATCCAGCCTGTCTCAAGTTCGTATGCAAATAGATACATACAAGCAGCCATCAGCCCAACCACTATATATCAAACAAGCATGACAATTCCACTACTTCCATCTAATACCCTTCCCTACCAAGACACTGCTGCCTATTTCCCTTCCTCTTGGCAAGCCAAATAAATGCCGCCACCCGACCGGACATCGGATACATGCAGCGGACAGGCAAAAGCCAACCTGCGGTGCGAGTACCTTCGGACCGCCACCATCGGCGACCTCTCACCAATATTATGTATATCCCATCGCGCAAAAGCCCGGCTTGTCTTACTGACGTGCATACGATATTCGCCTCCCCGATTTCTAGACTTGCGTCTTGGCTTGCATATATCTAGGGGTCCGTGTACGGGACCGGAAGTGGACTGGAGTGTGGATCGAGGGCGATGGGAGGTGACACCGCAGTAGCAGTAGGCTACTGTACCTATGCAAATGGATCGAGCAAAAAGTATTGGGGGAAACGAAGCTTTTGCCTCGCAATAGAGAGTAATCGTAGTTTAATCACTGCTGTAGAAACTGTGAAAAATGATTTGTTATATTTAATATATCATTTGTCTAATTTTATGGTATCTGCAAGTAGACTGGTCACTGGATACTGGAGAAGCCTTATGTGTACTTGAAATATAACCCAAGTGTTGAGCAATCCTAGCCACAGCCTCGTACGAAGTACACCATCCCAACGATTCCATCTATAGCCTTAACTCTGTCACCAGCAAGTCACCCATACCATTATCCACAATCACAAGACCAGTCACAAGCAACAAAACACATCAATATAGCAGTTGGAACCCATCTTTATTTTCTTCATTTCCGGCCTCTAAAGCTCGCTCAGAGAAGGGGGGTTTAGGTCAGGTTAGGTTAGGTTTGGTACGCTGGACGAGCACATAGCCCTGGGAGTCGGCGGGGGGATACACTACATAGCAAAAGACAATAGAAGTAGATAGATATAGAAGACAGGCTAGCCGCCACAAATAAATATAGCGATACCAGCAACCAGTCTACCAGGGCGCGCGCGCTATAAATGAAACTTTGTCTGTTTCCATTTCATTCGTATCTCCAAGCCAAGACGCCGTACCGTATAAAGTAAAGTAAAAAAAAGGTTGTAGCAGCAGCAGTAGCAAGTAGTATCCAGCCTCCCCCAAAGCCTTTCGCGAGTCCTCGTTGTTGTTGATCGAATCGCAACGAGGTGGTATGATTTGAAAAAAGATAAAACTAGGGAATCACAACAAGAGTACGCGCGCAGGTTTTTACCGATCGATCCAACTATAACAAGAAAATAAAAGGAAAAGTCCAGACTAAGGAAGTAGATACTAGAAGTAGCTCTAAAAAACTAGACGAGTTATATCCCCATTTTCGCGCGTTTCCCATACACCATCATGATATTAGACATCACGTTAGATTCGCGGCTAGATTTTAATCCCGTACAGCATTTTCGTCACCGAAAGGACTACTTGTTCGTACCGCACCTATGGAAGGTTTGCGTTTGTTTTCTGTGGGTTGTTTCGCGGTTTCGCCCATTACTGCACTCAAGGAGCTCTTACTTTGATGACCACGACTGGGCGGGTCAGCGAAAGGTCCCTGATCTGCTGGAGGTTCATCCACGATTATCGTCACCGCATTTGGATCCTTATCTTTTTCCTTGCGTGAATTAAGTAGTTGGACTAGGGGTTCGGGGCCGTCAGACTCCTCAGCAGCAGTACTACCAGATTTCGACTTTACATCAACAGTCTTAGGACCACTACCAACGCGTACCATTTGAGGTCGTACGGCGGTCGCTGTTGATGCACTAGCGTTTTTGAAGAAAGTAGCACCGATGCTGAAGGCTGGAGACGGAGGTGGTTGTTCGTATTTTTCGTAATCGACAGCTGGCACAGGAGGCGTTGAACTGCCGCTGTTGCTGCTGGCAGCACGCGATTTGACACTGACGATAGACGGCTTGAGGAAGTTGCCCTTTTGGGCCGGAAGAGGGGACACTATAGCATTCTTGCCATATATGGTTGAAGCAACACTGGATCGAGGAGCATAAGAAGTTCGCGCAACGGATGAGCGATCGCTGTAACCAGAGATACCCGAGTATGTAGAATCGCGAAGGTCCCCAGGAACGAAAAATCGCTGTTCGTCGAAGGGCGAGTTGTTGCCACTTTCCGCGTGTTGGATAGGAATTGGAGGGACGGGGGGAACAAGTAATGTTGGTGAAGTAGGAGTGGCTCGGTTAGTGACGCCAGGAATGTAGGCAATTTGGATAATGTTGGAAGCGCGTGTAAGAACGGTGGAGGCGATCGAGTGTACGGTATGTGTCGAAGTTCGTTTCGACCGTCTCGATGCGAAGTCGTTATCTATAGCACCGCCTTCTTTGCTGTGTTCCACATCACCTTGCCATTGCTCCTGTTCGTATTGGCCCCTCTTGCTCTTGACGCAGAATCTCCAGAATAGGTATGTGATAATTCCAACGGCAACTAAACCTCCAATTACACCGCCCACGATAGCGCCGACATTTGGTCCACTGCTGACGGTAGGTTGAGAAGTCGCAGCTGTTGGGTCTGCGACACAGACAGCTCGAGGACATGTATCGCAAGTCCGTGTCTTCAATTGACATACTTCATCAGCGGCACAAGTAGGACAGGACGGCGACGTGTTCTCGCATTGTACACAACCGTTTTGTCTCTTGGAGAATGACGATGGGATGTCTTCGTCTAATTGATATGTATTAGAGGCGGCGGCGTCACTATAATAGAAGGAATTAAAACTCACTGAGAGAGAACCCAACGAAGCCGGGAATGTCCGCCATCGTCACTAAGCCTGTAAGAGTGAACTCTAATCCGACTTAAGAGGCGAACCGGTTTAACCTTAAGTTTAAAAGGGGTACTTCGAATTGGTTATGCTCGTTGAATGTTGGGGATCGACAAGTTGATACTCGACGTTGATGGAAGGCTTGGCTTGGCGATGAGATCGACCCTATGTAGATCGGTCTAAGCTGGCTATAGTGTTCCCTTTTTTTTCGACTTGCGATTGAATCTCTAAAACACAGCGCGCAATTAAATTCGTATTTTCCTTTCTTTTTTTTTCCGAAGGCGCAAATAAATTTACAATACGATATCGGATGATAAGACGTTTAACGTTGGTCGCGGTAGTCGTGAATTGAGTTGGCGTTGACGTGGAGAAAGGGGTGGTGTGCGTGTGTGTGTGTGTATGTGTCGGGCGGGTAAGAGGTCGTTATGGTGGCGTCGAATTGTTTGGCTGGGAATAAACGAGTGACAGAGAGACTAGCTCAAAGAAATAAATATCAATAGATGCAACTTAGGTTGCCATGAAGAAGAACATCTAAAAAATAATCCACTGGGTACCGAAAGCAACTGGTGCGAGCGATACGTTTTTTTGATGTTGATTGCTGTGTGGTGGTTTTGAAGTGTGACAGAGCGAGGAGTGGTAGGTGAAGAGAAGACGACGAGGATGAATCCCGCACGGAGAGTGGGCAGATGGTAGATGGGGGATGGGGGGGGAAGAGAGAAAGAGGGAAAGAACACTAACTATGGGTGCATAATGGCAAGGTTAGGCCGGCTTGATTAATTGAGGGATGGCCTGGGCGAAACAACTCTGAGGAACAATGGGCCAATTTGCGGGTACGTATACCGGTACGTACTACAAGAAACGTTGTACAGAATAACGAAATTACCTGATTTGGCGAAACAAACTGATCATACAGGGTTCTAAGACGGCTCCTCATTGGTTCGCTAGTCGCTACTAAATAATCCCTAAATATTTTAATTCCTTCAGCGTATTTCGTACCTTTCTAACTTTTTGAATCCAGGAACACCAGACTCAATACGGTAGGTACTTTTATTAGGTAAAAGTATTAGGAAGCCGGATAACAAAGGAATTAGGATCTTGTTGAGATTATGTAGGATTTTCATTTGACAATTCCACCATCATAAATAATCACTGATCCATTTGTCTAGAAATAAATTTAAACCCATACTTATGGATATCGAAAGAAAAGAAAATGTTTCATTGTTCAGTAAATTCGCGCGCCACGTACCTCAAACCCACAGGTACCTGAAGTACCTAACAAAGAGTTGTTGGTAGGGCCAGAACTTTGGATCTACAGGGCCCACGCGATGGGGCCAGTTAGTGAACCGGCTTTGTCTCTTTGTTAACCATCTGCACGTGAACTTACGTTATTTCGATCAAAATGTACCTACCTAGGTACTGAGTGCTGTTCCTGATGTAGTGTACCTAGGTACCTTATGGATGTAGGTAGTACCCCAAAATCAAGACTTCGTGGCGTACGAGCAATATAAATATTGAAATGACCCGGCCCCTCAACGGCACTATCGTCGAATAAGATGTTCCATTTCGGAATGGTATCATGTCGCCAGTTCCCCGGGTCGGTAGAATAATCAATTTGATCGGGAGAAGTTAAGTTGCCCGCTTTCTTGGCGGCGTTAGTCGATATCACCATATTCCCTCTTCATCGAACTATTTTGGAGGTTTGCTGCCGACCCTGCCGGGGATGTCGGGGACGAATATAAGAACAAACCACTTTCTCCTCCCGCAAGGAGTCATGAGAATTCATGACCTGAATGTCAGTTGCACATCCTCCTTACATTGGCAATTGACATTGGGAGGTTGGTGTGACTGAGAATGTTTGCTTTCTGGGTCTTATTATCTGTAGGGAATATCCTAACAAATTCTAATGTCGGGAAGAGGGATAAGTATAAGTAGTTAAATGAGAATCAATGCAAGATTATGACGTTGTAGAGTATTCTGAAGCTCCATATGCATGTGCATACAACCTGCGCGAGGTTATTCGATGGGACGGCGATGCCGTTGCATAATGCCTCTTTGAGATGTCGGTGAAGGAAAATTGAAGATGGATGAAACTGAAGCGTCGGCTCCTATTTGTGAGGTGCATATATCTTATTTGAAGTGAGTACCTATGGTATTGTCGTCTGCCAAGGGATTGAAAGACTTTCATGATATGATCGAAGATGACTAAGTACCTAGGTTAGGATGATATTGGAGGTTTCATACCTAAAAATCATGATAGCAAATTCGACCATTGCCTTGCTGCGCTAACGTGATTACTGGAAATGAACTATTGGATGGATGGGACATTAGACATCTTGGCTTTCGGTGCTGTTGTTGGAAGTCGTGGTAAATATAGGACTGGATGGCTACGATGATGAGGCTGAAGAAATAAATCAGCAGATCCAATAAGAATAATCTCGAATTGTTCGATTTATTCTAGATGACATTTGAATTGTTGGTTTAATCGTCGCTGCAAGTGAAATGTAACGTTGGTAGGGCTATAGCCTACGCATGAGTCTCTAAACTGAATATCGTCTAACTTAACTGCCTAAATGATCTGAATTTGAAGCTAAGGTATAGTTAAGATTTTATATAAATGGAAATCTTCACTCCTTTTGTCGCTATAATCTGCACCAATTCTAGCCAAAATGTCGAAATCTAGCTGAGGTGAGATAACATGGGCAATATGCTCGGCGTCAGCGATGAAAAAAGCCATTGGCGGATATGTACCTAATTCTTTGCACTGCCCCCATCGTTCGTATCCACATGTGCACTTAGACGATATCCCCCACCCAATGAGGCTGCCCTATCTCCACAGATGCCTCCTATTTTTGTTGCTATTTTTGGGGATGGGGGACCCTTATGGGGCTCAAGGCGCGTGCTGCAAATGCATCACCAAACCTAATGCGGCCCGTAAAGTAAGAATTTTATAGGTCTCGTCGTATCTCGTCGTAATAAATACAAAATTTTATCAGATCGACTTGATAATAGAATTTGATTTGACTTGATAGGAATAGTATGCGCCGAACTATACGATACAAACAACCCATAGAGTAAATTTGTCAAATTTGTACTCACGTACACGTAAGGCCCTGGGGGAAAATATGGGGCGTAGTTTCAAGCTAATAGGAGCTGAGGACGCCAACGAACAAAGCCGTTCAGGCGGTACCCCTAATGCCCCTAATGCATGCATACAGTAGCATACAGTACAATTATACCGTGGACATTGCCGTATGTAACTATTCGTATTCTTTAATAAAGTGTTTAAAATTTTGCATTGGGTGCATAATAATAGCCGTTTTGATGATACCCATTAATACTTGATATTTTCAAGATATCGTGGGATAGAATCAAGATTATAAGGAATGATGGCTGGTGGTGCAGTTTTGCCAACTTGCTCGTCTTATTCTCATCTCTGTGCTGACTTTGTAGCGTAGCCTATTGGGCTGACAGGTTATAAGTACATAAATACTTGTATAGTTGATATTGATATAGTGAATTGTATTGCGCCTTGTCGAGTTGACGCCATTTGCCAGTTCGCTTTTGTGGCTGAAGCCCCGAATGTTGGATCCGTCTCGAAAAACCTGCAAGTAAAAGACTTTTATTTTTCCCATCCTGGCCTCCTATCTTATGCGTACAACGATGCAATAACACAATGGATGAGAGAAAAAGGGAGAAACATAACTCATGGGATCTCATCGGAGGGTGACATCGTCGGATAGACAATCACGAGAATCATACACATACCTCATTTATATTAGTGACGTAGGTGGTGTTTCTGTATGTCTCTGTTGTGAGCAGGTGACGAATGAATTCGAACGTCTGTTAAGCAGATGGAATTGGAGAAATCAAGTAAAAAGCGGCCCGTTTCAGCCAACCACATATCAGCTTGGCAACGGTACTAACGTACTAATGTCTATAATACGGATTTTTGCTTGCTTGCTAGAGGTAACCGCACCTTCTAACCAACCACTTAAATTCACTACAAAATAGGAAAAGTACCTAAAAGTAGGTACCTATAGTAACGTTAACTACTAACGGTTTGAGACCGCTTGTAATTTTCAAGTATTTTTTTCATGCTAAGCCACATCAGCCCCCCCTGATCCAGCGCATTTTGTAGGGTTTGCATAGCTTGAAGTGGATACTTTTATTTTTTATTTTTCAAGGTATTGAAGTACCTACGTAGACGTCTCTTCTTTCTGCATGTCTCCTTTTACTGGTATTAGCAAACCTCTCATAAAGCCATAAAGCCGTATGGGGTGCTTTCCGACGCTGATCCCATCCCAACCTGAAAAAGAAAAATACGAACCGACTGCCCTTTCTTAGTTCTTCATCTTCCCCTTTAGAAAATACCTATTCCCTCCATCGCCATCGCGAGAAGTAAGAGGGTGATTGATTCATCAAATCCCTCTATCGATACTTTTATTTAGTATTGTTTTCTTTTCGCAGCATTAGACTCTTGCCTGCACATCGGGCTACCTTCGCTCTTTTTAATTCACCCTTCTCTCGTGGGGGAACATAGCTACCTACCTCTCCCTCGCGTGGCCCCTGGATCGATCTTACGTTTCTTCGTCCGCGTGTCAAAATAAACCAACTCTCCAACGAATTTCGCAACGAAAAAACAACCGAATAATTACCTACGCCTTATTTACAGGTTTGCCGTTGAGACTATTGAAAACGGCTGGTATAGCCGATAATTAAAGATGGCATACAACGGTGGTCACGATGAGTACGATGCTCATAGACTTCAAGACATGCCTGCTGGCAGCACGGTAAGGCATAACTTAACCTTAACTCAAACCAAAACCAGCGCTTTGGGTCATACTTAAATCTTTTACATTTTTATGACGTTTAAATCTGCAAGATTCAAGGTCGCACTGCTAATTTCAATTTCTTTCCTCTTTAGTATCACCTACCTCCCCAAGATCAAGACGAAGATGAATCGCAACGTCATCTCCTAGGACAAACTCCCGGTCTTCATTACGAGCAAGATCGGTTGGGCGCGCACACCCCTCCTGTACGACCTGTTTCGGCCTATTCTCTTACCGAATCATATGCAACCACCGCTCCCCCTCTTACCCAATCACCAGCACCCCAATATGGAGGAAGCGAGTATATGGGTGGTTATGGTGGACACCAGCTTGAGGATACCGGTTTCGGATACGGAAGACCCGCATCTACCGTTGACAGCGACGAGAGCTGGCTTCGTCGACAGCAACCCGGCGGTGGCGCCGGTGGTCTAAAGCGTTACGCTACTCGAAAAGTCAAGCTAGTTCAGGGCTCCGTTCTCAGCGCCGATTACCCGGTTCCCAGTGCTATCAAGAATGCTGTTCAAGCCAAATATCGCGATGCCGAAAGTGGCAGTGGTGAGTTCTTAAACATGCGATACACCGCTGCTACCTGCGATCCCAATGATTTCACACTGAAGAATGGTTACGATCTGCGACCCAGAATGTATAACCGACATACTGAGCTACTGATCGCCATTACGTACTACAACGAAGACAAGCAACTTTTCTCTCGTACGCTTCACGGTGTTATGCAAAATATTCGCGATATCGTCAACTTGAAGAAATCTACCTTCTGGAACAAGGGTGGTCCCGCCTGGCAGAAGATTGTGGTTTGCTTCGTTTTCGATGGTATTGACAAAGCTGACAAGGAAACCTTGGATGTCTTGGCTACTATTGGTGTTTTTCAAGATGGTGTCGTGAAGAAGGAAGTTAACGGTAAAGAAACCGTAGCTCACATTTTCGAATACACCACCCAGCTGTCTGTTACGCCTAATCAGCAGCTCATCCGACCGGTAGACGATAGTCCTCAGACTTTGCCTCCTGTCCAGATGATTTTCTGTTTGAAGCAGAAGAACACCAAGAAGATCAACTCTCACCGTTGGCTATTCAATGCTTTTGGCCGAATCCTGAATCCTGAAGTGTGTATTCTTCTTGATGCTGGTACCAAGCCTGGCTCAAAATCGCTTCTTGCGCTCTGGGAAGGTTTCTACAACGACAAGGACTTGGGTGGAGCTTGTGGTGAAATTCACGCCATGTTGGGTAAGGGCGGCAAGAAACTAATGAATCCTCTCGTTGCCGTCCAAAACTTCGAGTACAAGATTTCCAATATTTTGGATAAGCCTCTGGAAAGTTCTTTCGGTTATGTGTCTGTGTTGCCTGGTGCTTTCTCCGCCTACAGATTCCGAGCCATCATGGGCCGACCTCTCGAGCAATACTTCCATGGTGATCACACCCTTTCCAAGATCCTTGGACCTAAGGGTATCGAAGGCATGAACATTTTCAAGAAGAACATGTTCTTGGCCGAAGATCGTATTCTGTGTTTCGAACTTGTCGCAAAGGCTGGGTCTAAGTGGCATTTGACCTATATCAAAGCCGCCAAGGGTGAAACCGATGTGCCCGAAGGAGCTCCTGAATTCATCAGTCAGCGACGACGTTGGCTCAATGGTTCTTTTGCTGCCTCGCTTTACTCTTTGATGCATTTTGGTCGTATGTACAAGAGTGGTCACAATATTCTGCGCATGTTCTTCCTACACATTCAGCTTCTCTACAACATCGCAAACGTCTTGTTCACCTGGTTCAGTTTGGCTTCTTACTACCTCACAACAACGGTTATTATGGATCTAGTCGGAACTCCCACAGAACCTGGCCCAACGACTGCTGAACGACACGGTTGGCCCTTCGGCGACAGAGCTACCCCGATTATCAACATCATTCTCGAGTATCTCTACATTGCCTTCTTGATTCTACAGTTCGTACTAGCTCTTGGTAATCGCCCAAAGGGTTCCAAGTGGTCTTACATTACTTCGTTCGGTCTCTTCGGTCTTATTCAGCTCTACGTACTTATTCTTTCTGGTTACTTGGTCGTCAATGCGTTCCAACCGTCGAATTTGCCTAAAGGTGAAAGCGCTGGTGATGCTCTGAAGGATATGTTTACGGGTCAGTCTGAAGTTGCCATCATCATTTTGGCTTTGCTTGCGACGTTTGGTCTGTACTTCATAGCATCCTTCATGTACTTGGATCCCTGGCACATGTTCCACTCCTTCCCGGCTTATTTGATTCTCATGTCGACTTACATCAACATTCTCATGGTGTACGCCTTCAACAACTGGCACGATGTCTCGTGGGGTACCAAAGGTTCAGACAAAGCAGAAGCATTACCAGCAGCTCAGATTGTGAAGGACGAAAAGGGTGAAGCAGCCATCGAAGAAGTTGATAAACCCCAAGAGGATATCGATAGTCAGTTCGAGCAGACTGTCAAGCGTGCTTTGACTCCCTTCAAGCCTGAGGCCGAAGTCGAGCACAAGGATCTTGAAGATTCGTACAAGTCTTTCCGAACATCCTTGGTTATTGCGTGGCTATTCTCCAACTGTGCCCTTATTGTTGGTGTTACTAGTGATAAGCTATCCACGTTTGGTATCGGGGTAAGTTCCATTCCCATGTCGATATATATGAGAAAAATCAATATGCTAACCAATTTTAATAGGGTACGACCTCCGACAGAACGGCGCAGTTCTTCAAGTTCCTGCTTATCTGTACTGCAGCCCTTTCTCTAATCCGTTTCATCGGCTGCTGCTGGTTCTTGGGCCGAACTGGAATCATGTGCTGCTTCGCCAGACGGTGAAGTGGCAATATACCTAGCAGCAGGCGTAGTTGGGTTCTTAAGAAATTTATACCCCCTGAAACGTGTACAAATGTGGCCTTACTATCATCATCTCTCTCCAGGACCTGGCGTCGAACGAAGAACAAGCACTGTATTTGTTGTTTCTAAAGCTGGATAGATGGGGGGTTTGGCGACTTGAGAGAAGAGAGCAAGGAATATTTTTTCTTACGGCTTTTTCTTGTTTTTGTGTGTGGTTGTGAATTATGCAAATGCAAAGAGATTTATGGAAAGGGGAAGGGATTCAGAAAAAGTTATATGCGGCGGCTGCTACTACCTACACACAAACAACAACCCTTATTACCTATCTACGACTATTACGAATTGTTGCCGCTGTAGTTGGTCCTCCGCTGTTAAATCGTGCAGCATTGTCTCGGGCGTTGTTTGTTGTTAAATCGCTTTTCTCCTTTATATACTCCTAATGTGCCTAAAGCTGAATAATCAAGGTCAGTTGTTACGAATCTGGTTTTTATCGAAACGTATATCAAGTTAGTCTTATGATGTTCAAGTGCGATTTGATATTGAAAATGTGAGCCGTATACATATCATGATATATGTCTAAATATGTAGGTTTCCGTACTTATTCTCGCAGCGGTTTCGGCTGTATTCCAGGGTCCTAAGACGATCCTCTCACATCACGTCTCCCATAATTCAAACCCCGTTCTCCTCAAAAAACTCCCTAGCATCCGCAATTGCCTCTCTCAGCTCCTTCGTCATCCCAATCGTCTTATGCGCCTGGATCAACCCATGCGACGCCAACGGCGCCCCGTGAAATCGCACTAAATGTTCATCATTCTCGGCAACCATCTCTTGCGCGAAACTCCGTACTTGCTCGTGTAACGCCTCTCCCGTGCCCGCGCATAGCCAGAGCGGAACACTGGTCTTGAAGGGGTGGTGGAGGGGCGATATATACGGCAATGCGTAACGCGCTAAAGGCGTGGACGGGATGTATGATTCAACGCCCCATTGGAGGAGGGAGCGGACTAGTACGTCGCGTTGGGCGTTGGGGTAGGAGTCATAGTCTGATACTGCGGCGTGGGTTACGTGTATCCAGGGTGACCAGGCCATGGCTGCGCCGGGTAAAGGGTGGACGTTTTGGTCTTCTAGGTATCGTAGTAGGGCGAGAGCTAGGTTCCCACCGGCGGAATCTCCGGATAGGATGACGTCTTTTGGAGATACGCCGAGGGAGAGAATGTATAGGTATACGGTTAATATGTCCTGTACGGCGGCTGGGAAGCGTGCTTTGGGGCTACCGTCGGAGATCCGGTATTGTGGGAAGAACATGTATGATGCGCCGACGCCCAAGTCCGGGATTAGGGCTTCGGAGATGACCTGTCCGAATTCTTGGGTCCCGAAGGCAAGCACGAAGGCTCCGCCTGGGATATGTAAAATCACTTTCTGGCCTGGTGGGATTTGTTTTGGCGGTGCGTTCGGAAACCATATGCCCCCTACAGTCGCAGGTTGCGCTAGCCCTTGAGCAAGTACACTGGTGTAAGTGCGCGAATCGGCTGGATTTACGAGGGTGTAGCGAGATCCGGCTTTCTTTTGGTCAGATAGGACGCCGTCTAACCCTGTGGTTCGGGTGACTGTCATGTAATGGAAGACATGCTTGCATATGGCGTTTACAAAACAGATGGTGAAATTCCACTCCCGTATGGGACGGAATGCGTTGAAGCTAAATCGGATTGAGTAGAAGACTGAGAGAGGGAGGAGCTTGAGTACAAAGTATATGATATAGAGGCCCTTGAAGGGTTGTCTCGAGAATAGAGGTGCCATTATGTCTACCTAGTGAAAAACTTCATATATACAAGAGATAGAGTAGATGGTCATATTCTGTTGTTTATATATACCTACGTGTTGGAACCTGAGAGCCAGGAGGCTAGTTCACGTCAAGGGTGGCTGAATCACAACCCCGCGAAAGAGAGAAGATATGTTGGAGTGCTGCTCGAGTGGGAACTGAGCGGCGGCACAGCATCCTCGATAGACCTTGCATTTTACTAGCATGTCTTCCGAGTAGTCACTCCGTCGTACCCAAGCCCTATCGAAGATCTCACCGATGGTGTGCGCCGGGATGTGCCGCGAAGTTTGTGGCTTGAGTTTTACGATCAAATTTCGAGGATATCCCGATGTTAGGTAGGAAGGGGAAGAAGAGACGATGTAGCTGAAGCTAACAATTTAACCGCCTATAATTATAGTGCAATTAGGTAATGATAGCGCACTTCTCACCCCACCTATTCTTAGGTACCTAGGTAGGTACGATTTTACCCCACGTTGAAAGAAATGAAGCTTAAACTTCCCACGTGAATTCTAACTTTCAACCATCTTGACTTTACTACTCGCCCCGTCCTTATAACAGAGAGTTCAGATCCGTTATATCTTTTAGATTTAAGAATAATTGAGTGATACCCCATCATAAATCAACATGGAGTCCCTAGAAACAATACAAACCCGCCACCGAAAAGAACAACGCGAACTTCAAGCGCGAATCACGAACAAAAAGAAGAACGCGACCAAGAAGACACGAAAAGGCGTCAACGACGAGTGTGCCGAACTCGAGCGGCAATTAAAAGAGAAACATGAACAAGAAATAGCAGCTTTAAATGGGAATGGCGAGAATACAGAAAATGCGACCGAGGAGCAAAACCAACCCGAAGAAACCTCACAAGACCAACCTCCCACCGACGCGACGAACGGAATATCACAACAATTGAAAACTGTCACATTCTCCGATCCTGATCCCGAACCTGAACCGATAACACAACAATCCGGCCCAAAGAAACGCAATCGCCAAAAAGAACGCATGGCGCGCCGAGCCGCAGAACAAGAAGCTGCAGCTGAAGCGGCGGAGCAAGAAGCAGCCAACATGACCGACCACCGAAAAACCGAGAAGACGTACCTACTTAAAGAATTCAAAGCGAATAACCTCGTCGAGAAGGAGATACAACCAGATGGGCATTGCTTGTTCTCAGCTATAGCGGATCAGCTACAGACGAGAGGTGTGTCGTTAATATCAGGCTTGGGAGCAGGGAAGAGTGAAGAGGAGGTTAAGGGCAAACCACCGTATAGCATTGTGAGAATAGCGGCGACCAATTATATGAGAGCGCATGAGGATGACTTTGCGCCGTTTCTGGAAGAGCCGTTTGGGAGTTACGTGGCTAAGATACGGGATACGGCGGAGTGGGGTGGACAGTTGGAACTCCTGGCGCTGGCGAGTGCGTATGGAGTCGAGATCAAGGTGTTGCAGGATGGGCGGACGGAAACGATCGAGCCGAGAGACGATGCGAATAAGAAGGAGAATGGGGAGAGGCACAAGATATGGCTTGCGTATTATCGCCATGGGTATGGACTAGGGGAGCATTATAATTCGTTACGGAAAGCGGATTAAGTAGTGAAATGAAATAAACCGAATTCATGAGTCTGGATTGACTATGGTAGTGTCGTAAAGGTGTTACGTATCTTCCTCAAGCCTATACATCTATATGTTACAGTCCAGTCATCATGATCCTGTTCTCCCCTAAATAACCATGAAAACATCGTTCTATACGCCTTGAAATATCGGATCCGAGCTTTCCTCTTTGAACTTATGCTTCCATAGCGAACCAATGGGTTTTAACTTAAGCCTAGCTGATAATTCCTTAAGCTTAGCTACCCTGCTATCGTCGTGGACAATCCAAAGCACGATAGCCGATACCGCCCATGTGATGAATGCTATCATGATCGTAGAAATCAGGAACGCGGATTGACCACGACTAACATCGTCGTAGGCAAAGGCGTCCATACTAAATAGTGACTGGATGGTATTAGTATGAAAGCCTTTGAGCCTTTAGGCGTAAGTGAATAGCATACGGAAACATAGCTGAGTGGAAGGTAAAATATAGTAACAATCGTGAATACAAGGATGTATTGGTTCAGGACAGTTGCCCGAGATGCCTCACGCACAGATGTAGCACTGAAGAGCTAAATGAACATGTTAGCGATTTCGGAATGTACTCTAGCCTTAGATTTTATACGTACACCATCCCTAAAACTTTTTATCTCCTCTTCCTTCTTTTCGATGCGATATAGAAGGGATTTCGTGGAGGAACTATGAAAAGATATGGCTTCCTCCCATGCATCATCAATCCCTTTCATAAAATCATTTGGGGGCGCGTCGCTATGGTTTGAATCGGCAGAGCCGCGGCGACCTGAACCGGATTGAATATTCGAGTAGAAATCTTGTTTAAGCTGTTGAAGTTCCCGTTCGCCCTCTTGGATCCACTCGGAAAATATTCTTAATGCTTGAAGGACTGTAAAATAGAGACGAGATCTGTCGAATGTACTATCGAACATCATCGCGGCACCGCCTCGTTTTGGGTCTAGAAGATCATCGATCTATGTATATTAGCTAGGTCCTCGGAGTGGAATGACTGAGCTGTTGCTACCTTTACACCGACCAGGTTGTCCACCTCATTTAGAGTCTCAATCCACTTACGCTTCCATATAGGAAACACAGAGAGTAGAACTTTCAGGTATACCGCGACAGCTGTAAATCTTCCTCGGCTTGGCATATCTAGAGGACGCTCGCTCTCCATGAAGAGGCGCCGATATCCAGAGTCGCTTAAGCAGATAATAGTATAGGACGGCATATCTCCTGTATGAGAAGAAACGATCGCAATAGCGAACCTTTGTTCGATAATGCCGATATCATCCATGCCGTTAAGCGAACTAAGCTTGCCATGGACGCGAGCGGGGTGCAGTCCATTCTTCAGTTGGTACTCGTGGTCAGTCGGTAAGTACTGCTTGCCGGTTGATAGAACCCGAAGATGAAAGTGGAGGTGAATCCAACTGGACGATACCCAAACTTCGCTCGTTTGCATGAATCGTGGCCATTTCGATACGTAACAACTTAAGAAACGAAGAGCCTTTTTGGTTCCTAGCGTCATTTGGCTGACATCTCCTGCGACGGCCATCTGTGATAAGGCGAGATATATGCAGGCAAAGCTAAGGAGTCGCCGGTCATGAAACACTTGCCTTGATTTGCCAAATTAGTACTTATGATTATCGGACAGTCCACAACAAGTAGCTTACCATAATCTTCCGAAAACCTTCCCATCCCAAGGACATGATTGATCAATCTGTAACCTATGATCATCAGGCTATCAATGTGAGTCAGTATCGAGCTTTTTAGCTCTAGATTTGAAAGGAGATTACCTGGAGTTGACATAAAAGTGAGCGTTTTCCGCTTAGCCAAGGTGATCTGGAAAAGTGAGCACCAGATCTATCATAGCCTGATTGGTATAATATAGTCCTCGTGTCCCCTGGGCAGTTCAAGAGAAGAACAGAGTCGGAGACATCTGATTCAAACGGTACAGCAATTTCATCAGGATCCCGTATTGATCTTCCTTGATACAGCCAGTTTGCTCTGACTAGTGGAGCGACCTGGGTGAGTTTTCTGGCGAGATTTGGTTCTCTCATCTGGTCAATGTGTTTCCATGGAACTTCTATCGTTTGTGAACCCTCGCTAGTAGCTTGTTGAACTACGAGGATAACATCGCTAGAACTATCTCGTTCCCAGCCGTGCATGTGGATAAGTTCAATGGCGTCATATGAGCCAGATAGGATATGGAAGATGTTGAATTTTGCTAGGAACATGTCGCATAGCCAGGTCAGATCCGGATTTAGTGTGACCGAATGATACCTTTGTAGAGAGTAAGAACTCATCATATCAAGGCTTGGTTGGTATCGATTGATACTGATTTGAGAAGGAAACCCCGAGTTTTCTTTTTTATCAAGTGTTTGTTGGAGAATTTCTAGAAACTGTTCTTGCCTCCTACCCATTTCCACAAGTCGTCGATGGACCTTTTCGAGGTCGAGGTCTCGATTCTTCTGTTTCCTTGGGGAGAGGCATCTCGGACAAGGATCTGTCTTATTTGAAGATCTAGTATGTGAATTGGTTCTTCTCTTGCTAGTATTTATGTGACGAAATCTTCTTGACGTGGAAGGATGGTAAGGATGGTCCCATCTTCGAGAAAGGTCTTGATCTGTAGGTGGTGCCAACAGGGAGCGACTCTCGCTATGCTCCAGGGATGTATAGGTTGCAAGGCTCTGAGTGCTGCTTCGACTGACAAGGGTGACTTGTGTTGACAAGGGAGTTTTCAAATCTTGGTCCATACCAGGAAATTTAATCAGGTAATAGTATCAACGGTATTGGTCTAATTTCGTCAATATCAAATCTATTCATCTTCACATCACGGAATGGGAGATTCGGCTTAATAAGGCGCATTGTATTTCATTTACTCATGTTGAACCCTGGCGGCCTCGACAGAGCCTTACGCCTGCGCCTCAGTGGAATTATTTACTGATTAACCAGTCGGACAGGCTCTTAACCGCCAGGGTTCGGGAGAATATTCCCGATGTTGTACCTGAGCTGGCGCAACGCGTAATTGATCATCTCTGCCATTGTATATCTTTCGAATAATAGGGCTTCGAAAAGGAATCGATGTTTAGTTGGTGACCACCCGCGTTCTCACCGAAAAAGGATATTGATTATGAAACTGCCATTAGGATACCTACCCAGGTACCTAGGTAGGCAGAATTTTGAAAGCCAATATATTTCTTTTACGAACTAGAGAATAAGGCTTCATGATTGGTATTGGTATTTAGATCGTAGGAGGCTGGTGTTCACCCTGAATCACGCATATGCGATGTGATAGAGTGATGAGTTGACGAATCTAAGACAACGATCTTGACCTGAAAAAAGTAAAACCGGGCATTGTTGAGGATTAGCACACGGGTGCACGGACTACAAGATATACCGAGATGTGGCTAGAGAATTTATCTAAAAGCCACATTATGTACTCCTGTCTTGGACTAAAACAATAAGCACTAGCCACGTCTATAAAATTGCCGAGACGGGCCGCACTCGGAGTCAATTGTCATCCGTCATAGAAAGAAACTCTGAATTGTTCTAGTCTCTCCTCCTTAAAAAAGTTTCCCGTTGTGCTTAGGTACTAACTACCTACCCAGGTATGCAAGTTGTATTTCTAAGCTAATTGCGGGTTCGGTCGGGAACTTAGTCTTATAAATCAATTCTCTACTGTAGAGAGAGAGGGGCTCCACATGCATTTACTTAGGCGAACTAAGAAGAAGAAAAAAAGGAGTGAGAGGGAATAAAAAAAAAGTTAATACATATTTAGTTGTTCATCTCATCGTGAACCTTTAAATACTTATATTTTTAAACCTCTCATTAATCTTGGTGGATTAGACTACCATATGACCTAGTCTTACATCCGGTCCTCCCTTACTGTTCCCCTACTTCCACTTCTTTTCATAAATTTATTCCTAATCGGGAAGTCCAGGATCGTCGCTAAGGGCTCTAGATCTAAAGAACAAGCTGCCATCCGATCCAGTGGTATGACCAGAGAATTGCGTGCTTTCGCGCGGAGTTGACACATTCTACACATCGCCGGATCGCACCCATATTTCTAATTCGCGGCCATGGATTCGAGACCCTGAATTCGGTCCGTGGGGGTAGCCGTCTATTGCCGTGGTCTGCATTGTAGCCTAGTAGTCTACACTGGATTCCGACGGCGTAAGTCGCTAAGTTACTGACGCCACTTGGGAGTTTATCCCTTTCTATGTTTACGACTAGGGGCCTGTGATACGGTTAGGACGGTTAGGGTTTGCGACGCTATCACCATTCATAGTATCGCCCTACGTTAGAGCAAACTCGAAGTTCGAGAGGATCAAATATTGTTTGCCTTCTTTTTTTTTACGTTGTTCGTGGATCATCTACCATCTATCCATCTCCTATCATTCTTACGCACATATACCCGGGTACTTCCCAAGCCATATTCTCCATAAGAATCATATTTAGCGTCTTTTTCTCGAATTGTTCCGATACACGATACACCTATCCGAAGTGCCAATTTTACAATTAAGGAAATACTTGTGTCTTATCGGCTTGCACAGCTACGAACCATTCAGCGGCAAATATGGGTTTGCTGTATGTCGCCCCTCGGTGAAAGTCCGAAGACCAATCTAGTGATACGTGATCATTGACACTCAACTCCAGGGCTTTAGGAACGGCTCTTGATTGGCCCGATGCGCAGAAGCACGCGCAGCAAGTCAGGGAATGGGGTATCAAGGTAGTCCCTTATCGCCGCCTGCCTCGTAATCACTCCGGCGCCATGGCTGATCTCGTCATAGCAATTGCTGGAAATTTGGAATAAGGCTAAGCACAAGGAACGAGATGCTATGTTGTGGGGTGATGAAGTACTGTGTACATCCTATCTCCACCACCCAACATTGTCATTAACAAAACACACAGATAGAGTACCTGGTCGTGAAATATTCGAAAGACGACCCTAATGTCCTTTTATCACTGCGGCAAGCCGATATCCTAACAGCATTAGCAGCTGATGAGGAACTCTCGGATAAAGGCGGCTGTGTACCGGCGCTTCAGGATGTCGAGACCCCAAAACTGAACCCGCTGCCTGTCTTCCACCCCGAGTTTGGTAGGTTCATGCTCGAGGCTACGCCGGGGAAACCATGGGGTATTGGGTTTAAGGAACTCCTAGGCGTTGAACCTGACATGAAAAATAGGTATTATGATTCTTAATGCGCATCCTCACTAAGCTAACCAGTCATCAGGAGGAGAATCGCTAAGGACCATATGCAATCTGAAGAATATCCAATCACTCTCACTACCTTCCCCCGTTTAGGTGTACCAGGCGTCTTCACTGACCCCTATTATCGACCATCTGGGCCAAAGTTACGGTCACAATTTGTACCAGATGAGATCGCCAATCCACACATTCGATTCCCAACCCTAGCGGCAAACATACGATGGCGACGCGGAAGGAAAGTGCAAGTAAACGTCCCAGTTTTCCACGATGAGAATACACCAAATCCATGGAAGGATCCTACAATCAACTATGACCTTCACAATTGGCCAGAAGACGACGATGTTAGAAATGGCGCTGCCCCAGATAACTTCATTCATATGGATGCCATGGCGTTCGGAATGGGAAGTTGTTGCTTACAGATCACTTTCCAAGCGAAGAACATCACCGAAGGTAGACGGATGTACGACCAACTAAGCCCGATTGGCCCGATCATGTTAGCTCTAACGGCAGCGACGCCAATATATAAGGGTTTCCTAGCGGACACTGATGTCCGTTGGAATCAGATCAGCCGTGCTGTCGACGACCGAACCCCTGAAGAACTAGGAGAAAAGGTCAGTGCACCATATAGTAACTGGTTAATGGCAAGAAACTAATCGTTGTCAAGCCCCTGAAAAATAACCGATGGCGCATACCAAAATCTCGTTATGCGTCTAACTCCACCTATATCAGCACCGATGCGCGCTTAAGGCAAGAATACTTCGATCCCGATCTCGTTATCGATGAAGCGATCAAAAGAGAGCTCCTTGAGGGTGGTATGGATGACCGTCTCGCTACACATTTCGCACATCTGTTTATCCGCGATCCTATAGTAATCTTCAGTGAGGATCTCAAGGAGCTTGACCTAACTAAAGCCGACCATTTTGAGAACATCCAGAGTACCAATTGGCAGCACATGCGCTTCAAGCCACCACCACCAGGTTCCGACATCGGCTGGCGTGTCGAGTTCCGACCCATGGAGATCCAGGTTACAGATTTCGAAAATGCTGCATTCGCGGTGTTTATGGTATTGATCACTCGCGCGATTCTTAGCTTCGATCTTAACTTCTACATCCCCATCGTCAAGGTAGACGAGAACATGGAGACGGCGCATGCTCGCGACGCTGTCCTCGAGAAGAAATTCTACTTTCGCAAGAACCCGTTCCCGAACCGACCCCCGCGTAGCAGCGCCGCCGCGTCACGCGCCGGTTCGCCGAACGCTAGCAGACCCCCGACTCCTATTGGCCCGGTTGAGGATGAATACGCATTGATGACCGTCGATGAAATCATCAATGGCTCCGACGAGCACGGCTTCCCGGGTCTAATTCCGATCGTAGAGAGTTACCTTGACTCCGTCAATGTGGATGTGCAAACCCGTTGCGATTTAAGCACGTACCTAGATCTCATCCGCATGCGTGCTAGCGGTGAGCTATGGACTGCGGCGAAGTGGATTCGTCATTTTGTTGCCAAGCATCCCGAGTATAAGAAGGATAGCGTTGTCTCAGATCAGGTTACGAAAGACCTCGTTGCCGCTGTGATTGATATTGGGGATAGAGAACAGGAGGGACGTGGGTGGAAGGATTTAGACGTGCCCGATGTGAAGCACTTGCTTGGGTCGTTCAGGAGTAGTGGATGTGGTGGGTTATGATGCTCACGGGGGCTAATACGCTCATGGCTAAAGACTTAAGTGCATACATGGTCTCGTTTGTTGGTGGCTGCTTTCACTACGAACTACTTATGTGCCACCTACCTAGGTACACATGGTGCTGAGCATAGACTAGCGTAGTAATTCTATTCGTTTTACTTAAGCCCCCCTATCTCTGACGTGCCCACCATTCGCAGCGCGTTGCGTTGGTTGTTCTAACATTGCTAAACAACAATGCTTAAAGCGCGTATCTAATGTATCTACACGATAAAATTAACGTGATGTGACGTTGATTGTTCCTTTATGCTGTTTTATCACAAATAAAAATGTCGGGGTAGTGAATGGATCGATTCCACCCCCCTTATTCGGCGCCAAAGAAAAGAGCGCCTTAAATACCTAAGTCCATTAAAATAGCTACTCGAAACCGGAATCTAGGATCTTATTTCTAAGTGGTATACTATATATTTAACGCGACAGCTAACTATTTGCTTACTCGAATATCTCGAAACCGACAAGATCTGGCGCATATGAGTCCCCGCTCGTAGCGAAGACGAGCTGATTTGAACCTGCGACGAATCTATCAAGCTCAATGAGCAGCCTATCAGACTCATACCAGTCACCTCCCGAAATGGGAAACGCCCACCTCTTTGGCGTCCCACCATTCACTGCGATGGTCATGTTCCGCGTATTTGACCCCCAGTCCCAAGCGCTGTCAAGCGCGATATCGTGATTAATGAAATCGACACCAACTAGCTTCGTCCCCTCAGATTTCACAATCACGGAATCAAAAGACGCTTTTGCGCTTTTGCTAGCGATACTAACTTTACTACCCGCGGGCGCGCACTCGGAGTTATTGCAAGTAGTCACCGCAGAGCCTCCTGACAATGTAGCATTCGCAGCCGCGTAATAGACCCCCGTCGAAGTCGGCGCAGACGTCGACTTAAGAATATTACTCAGGACCAATAGTTTCATCTCATGGCCCGCGAGTTCAACCTTCTGGACCCCTGAGATCGTACCGATATCTTCCGCTGCCCAGACATCGCGAGCGGATGCCTCCGAAATGTTTACGCCAGAAAGGTCAAATTCCACTGTCTGAGAGTCGTTTTTCCAGTTCGCGATACCGACTACTTTTCTTGATCCGGAGAGCTCTCCGGCCCAGAGATCCCATTCTTCTTCGGTGTACCGTCTGATGAGGCGTGCTTGCTTGCCTAGGGGATCTTGGTTAACTGCTATAACTTCCTCGTTTCGAAGGACGTCGAGGGAGGCCGCTGGTGTGAGTTTCGCGTCGATTGGTGCTCCAATGTTAAGGGGTGATTTGTTGATTGCCCACATGCTAAAGTGAAATTTCTCTTCTTGGAGTGATAGGGCGTTAAGTCCGATGCTGTATCTGTGAATAAGGGTTATGCGATGCGGTGGAGATGGCTTTCCTTACATTAACATATCCAAGTCGGGATACGCACCAACGGTAGTAGTCTTGTGGAATGGCACGGCTTGATTTGTGATCCGCCATATGCTCCTCCAAGAGTTATATATGTCGTTGCTAATCCTGTAGACGTTACCGATTGGTGGTGCCCAGTCGCCTAGATCCTCGCCAATACCCCATTGGCATATGAAATAGGCGATATCTCGATCTACACCATTCAAAACAAAAGCCATCTTCTCATGACGCTCTGGTGAAGTGGATGCTGGCGAGACATAGTCGGCCATCTGGGTTTTGGATGAGGAATAGCAGTTATCATATCTGTAGGGTTAGCCACAAATAATCCTGCATTGTTAGAAAAGGGGGCACTCACTTCAAGGAGTCCCCTTCCCATTCAGAAAATGATTCCGCATCTATCTCTTCAAATCCTATACCCGAATTAGGACTGCACTGTGAAAAATAGGAGTATCCTCTGACTTCATACCAAGAGATGCTGGTAGATCCGTTGAACCACATTGATAGTAACCTGCGCCGGAATAGAGCCCGAATTTCAAGCCTAAGCTATGGATATATTCTCCTAGAGCTTTGCCCCCAGATGGGAAGAGGGTTGTGTTCCATTGCAAACGACTTTCAGAATCTCTATCTCTTGCCATCCATCCACAATCCGTCGTGACATACGTATAACCTAAATCAGCCAGACCCAAGTCTACAAGCCCCTGGGCGTTGGTTTTCATGATCTGTTCGGTTGGATTGCAGCCATAGTAATTGTAGCTGTTCCACCCCATCGGTGGTGCTTTTGACTTGTAGAGGGCGGCTTCTACCGTGGCCCCGATTATGAGCACTGCCACGATAACTCTCTTCATTTTGTGCTGCTTGTTTTTTATTCGAATAGGTGAAGCCCTCTAAGATTTGGCTCTGTAGGTAATTTCAGCGCGCCGACATCCTGCATTCAAGTTGTGAGGCCCTATCGTGACTCCCAATAGATACGTCATGGAAGCCGCCAAGATACCCCGTCGTCCTCGGTCCACAACGACCGAAGGCGTTCTAATTTCGCCGTATGGGTGCAATATCACATGGAGTCGGGATGGGATTCCCCATCACTGTTCCTCGGTGTACTCCAAATACGAGCTTGTTCAAGGTTGCTTGCGGGGAACCCAGTCCGGGAAGCTCTCCACAACCGTGCACGCATAAGTTCATTGTAACCATCTAGTCACTAGGCAATGCCGTACAAGCGGCCCTATGGGGGTTCGAGATGAAAGGGACATTACCGACATTCCCCGCGATGAACATACCTAGGTGGAGATAGGCTGTTTACTCACGGGCGGCAACTAGAGTTTGGAACAGCCTCTGATTAAGGATCACAGCATTATAGAAAGCTATTCATAAGTACGTAGGTAGGTAAGGATAGTGTGTCAATTTACCCTATAAGTAGAGGCTCGCAAATGTTACCTTGGAAGTTTCGATATATGAGCAAGACAGGGGCTGAATTGACTCCTAGAAAACACTCATGAACGTTATCGCGCCTCATAAAAGTTACGAATGTTCATTTAATTATTGAGGCTGGATTATTTATATAGGATTCTAGTATCGTGAAAACTTCTTGTAAGAGTTCAACCCTCGATGGCGCTTGGGAGTGAAACGAAATCGGGGATAGTATACTGTGTCTCAGATTATTTATTCTATAGAACTAACTAACACCACACATCAAGCTACCCCGCGTCACGATTTATTCATACAGCCTACCTACCCGTGATTGTAGCATACGTACCTAGGTGGGTATTACGCGATCGAAGCTGTCATAGCATCCATATCAGCCAGCAGTAAGCGGCATCGAGATACCGGCACAAAAGGACTCCAGGGATATTACGGCAACTACAGGTCAATGTGGCTGGCGTAAAGGACACTCGGGGGCTACTAAAGTGGAATGGATCTGAAACTCAGATCTACTGAAGTCGACCCCATACATAACATTTCAGACCGCATGTTTACTCCTACGTAGTGGGCGTCCATATCTTGTAATACACATGTCGGCTTGACCTTGTCTTAATTACGTGGCTCCTTACTAAAAGAGTAGATTGTCCCGTGTCTCTGATCGTGTAGGACGACGTTCGTGGTACTACCGGGCTGGACCGCAGCAAGGCAGAAAATAGACATATGTTTCTATTCCCAAGTAATTTCCTTGATACTTGCTCCCCGCTTCATGAACCGTTAGGTCTCGGTCCCGGAATGAGAGACAGTATGGTCGTCGTGGGTAAAGTGTTTCGGGAGAGGGCAGATCGGATCTCCGCGAGCTAGCAGACGGCAAAACGAAACATGAGGACCGGGGTCGGATGAGGCGTTGTGGCTACGTAGAAAATCAAGATTTCTGGAACATATCTTGCCTTTCTCACGACATTGCTTTGCCTGATGGCTCTGTTGGCGTAGCAAGGCGTCAGATCCAATACCAAGTATAGGGCATACTACGAACTACAATTTCCGACGTTCCACTATCTAGACTCTTTGACCGGCTTCAGTGAGACAATTTACCACAGGTCTGTCAACTACCGTGGTGTACCGTAAGCCTTGTGAAATTCTGTAGCGACTACAATATGTCTCAGTATCCCATACGCGGCTAATCTTTCCAACTTGATAGGGAGTATCTTTTGTGATTCCCTAACACAAAGGGTGTGGGTCGGAAGTACGATCTTCTTCCCGGCCTTCGTAAGAGGCTTAAAGTCGTCTAAGTATCCGGTAACGATGGGCTCCGTGTTCGTAACATGGATGCTCAGCCTGCTGTAGCGGCAACTCTTAACTATAGTCGGAGAACCTCACGCCCGATACCGATATACTGGAAAAGCCACTAACGATGGACGTAAGGGTGTATTGATTGACCCTTTTACGGAGGCAACTCCAGGCCTATAGCGGACTAGGTACTAGGCAAAACATGCCCTAGAGAGTGAACAAAGCATTTAGGTACTTGCCGTTAGGGCTAGTTGGCCCCCCAGAGCTAATAAAGACATGACATCAAGATCGTGTGAGTTTGGATTCAGAGTAACGAGGACAATCCAGGGAGAGTCACCAAAGTTAATTCGAGTCGGACTGCCACTAAGAATATTTTCAATCACTTGAGCAAACAAAATTCCATTAAAACCTCGTGATTTCCCAGTAAAGGTACACGCGTAAGAGCCGACGGTGCTGTCGGGGAAGTAACCAACCAACTGGCCAAGAAAAATATTGTCTGCCCCTCAGGTACTAGGGAAAACCTCACAGTTAGCATCCGACGTATTTCCACCAACCAGGCCGCCCTAGATGGCAGATCTCTTTCTGACGTCGACCATGCGTGAAGTCCACGTCCTTTTTCGGGGTAATTTCATGACTAGTGGCATTAAATGGATCTTGACCTAAAGAAAATCACCCGATTCTGAGTTTGCCGAGCTGTATAGTTCAATGGGGAAGTGGATATTTCGTTGGAAGAGAAGATGAAATCCACCTCACTAGCGAAACAGGAGGTACTTCCATATAGGGAGGTGCTAATATACCCTACCTATCCACATATAGAACCATTCTGGAATAGGTACTTTGGTTTATGCGGATAGGGCTACTACTGTCGCGTACCTAGGTACTAGATTGACGCCCAACTACGATCTAAAATCTGCTGGTGTAAGCGCCAGGCACCAATTTAAAGGGTTTTCTACAGTAGCGTATCGAATAGTTGAAGATCGTACAAGGAAATCGCCGAGTGGCTTTTACTAGCCGCGATTACAAACCAGACCGGTGACCAGGCCGGCGTTGCTTGGCGAGCAGGACACGAATTGTAGACCCGGTCTAAACTCGTCTGGTAACAAGGGGTCAAAATTAGTTACAGAGGCCTAACATGTTTGCAGTATACGGTCGCTAGAGACCGGGTTGGACCGTCTAGGTACTGTTTTAGTACTTATAATGTCCCGGAGAGAGTCCAACACATTACCCGATTGAAGGCGGCGAACACTAGGTATCCACGGGGGGACCATCTACCGCCAGGACGCATCTAGTTTAGGACACGGCTGGGCATGAACCGTCCGTGGATGTACATACTGTACCTAGGTATTTCACGTATCCGCCGATATTTCAACCCAAACAATCATAAAAAAGGGGTAGGATTTCAACATGACCACGGCGACCAATACTTACTGGACAGCAATATATGCAGATAAGACGATTGCCTGTGATGAGATCTTCGATTCCATTCGTATTGAATCTGATGGGAAAAGGGGCAAGAATGGGGACGGGGAAGATGTACCGACACGGTACACCTCGTATGCGAGATGTAAAGTGGGGGAAGCGATCTAGGATCTGAGAAGGATCTCGATTGGCAGACTGCTACACCACGTGGCCGGAAAGTACTTGTACTCTACATCCAGTACATTGATCAGTGTGTCTGTAGGTATTCGTGGGTGGTGGGTGTATCCGTCCCCTTACTAAGCCCATCTTACACAATTGAATTATTTTAAGCTCTTTAGCAGTTACAACACCTAGCTGACCATTGCGCACCTGAGTTTTCTATACTGGATGGGAGTTCTGAGTCTTGTCTTGTGAATCGTGATCCTAGACAAGAAACTTTACGTACCTAGGTAAGCGTAAAATTCGGGCGATAGCATCGATCTATTTCACATGGTAGGATTGAATGAAAATCAAGGAAGTTCGAGACGAGCCGTAGCAAACACTTATTTGCCCATCTCCATTATACCTAACACAAAATTTCCCATATACATACAAACAATTTCAAAGCTGCTTTAAGGATCATTAATAAAGATATACCAAATTTTGAAAATAGAGCAACGACTTGTGGTACTTTTTCGAAGGCTAAATCGTAGAGATTGATAAGGAATCACGACGGGGCGATGAGATCGATAGATCCCATGCCTTAGTTTTCTTGCTTCTTTTAGGATTGATACTCTATAGCGGTATGCTCGTGTCACGTCCAATATAAGATAAGGCCATCGTCATTCGATTGAGAGTGAATCAAGGATCGAACTATGTCTTAGATTCGTGCAATTCTAGATCTGCGGGAAAGGAGTTCACCTCATACAGACCACGCGGTCGCCGGGCGTACTTGTCTCGGTGATAATGATAGTAAAAGTGAATAAAAGACTTCTGGATACTCGACTACTAAACCCAATCTCAATACATACCTTGAAATCTGATATTTGGCATCTGTCAACCAGTCATGATCAAACTCAAAACCCTTCTCCGCGGCATGTTCCAACCGGAAAGGCTTGACGTAACTTAACTACGTACGCATACCTAAAATATCAGATGAAGTTTAAAGACCGCAGAGAAGGATGGTGATAAGGTTGAGTTTCGAGCCGAACGGGATTCCATCGGGGAACCCGAACTCTGTGCATAATAGACTATTAAGCAGCGTATAGTATAGACAGATAAAGTTAATAACGTTATTTACCTACCTGGGCACTTAGGTACCTAGGTAGGTAGTTGTAACTTGTTACCAGGTGCTAGAAACGACTCCGGCGAAGCACAGGGGTGAAGAGCGAGAAGAGCCGCGTAACGCTGATTCATTCATTTCATCTAGATCCTTCTATCCCACCCCCTCCCTCTGTCAGGAGGAAGAGATCGTAATACCACCTAGTTGCAGGTCGCGACCGATCTTGAGGTATGATTCGATTGAACTAAACTTCCTGCGGCAACACAACATCAAGGAATTCGTATCAGCCACCGCGCCCTCCTTGTGCGACCCCTAAGCAACTTTCGAGGATGTAGGTAACTAGCCCCAGACCCGATGTTGCATACCAACTTATTTCGCGATAGGTGGTGACCTAAAATGCGGCTTAATGCACATGGAGAAAAAAGTAGTAGCGGCGGCCTCTCCCATGCGACTTGCCGATGGCTGGCCGGCTTTCATCCCAGTGGACTAGGTTTATAGAGCAGCCCGCAAGCTGGTGCGTATCCGTCCCGTCCTTTAGCGAGCGGACTTGGCAACGTCTGCCTGGAGTAAATAAATGAGGAATCAGCAATATCGCCTAAATCAACCCTTCATTTTCATCTCATCCCTACTCAACTTGGGGGCCGCGATCCACACCCACCGTCGGGATGTTTGACAGACAAGATCTAACCCTGAGCAATGATGCAGATCCCGCCTTGCTGCATCGCGGCGAACCTGATTACCTGCAGCCCCCCTCTCTGGTGCGTCCGTCGGACAAAACAGGACACTGTGAAACGGAATAGGATAGGATAGATAACCAGATACCCTACCTGTTGTAACAGGCAGATAGATAAGAAGGGCGGTGATCGATAGTCGCCGGTTTCCTTGCTCTATCTACTGATTGATATGTAAGCGCGTGTGGTAGAAATAATTCCTCTTTTGTCGCCCTGCATACAACGCATTAAAAGGCTAGGCAGGGCGGGAATGCAATCACCCTCTTACGTACATACATACTATGTATGGCATGTTGTCGGCTGGTTTGTAAGAAAGTGACGATATGCGTGGAAAGTGACAGCCTTTTTTTTTTTTTTAAGAAAAAAATTCCTTTCTTCGCTTCGGCCAAGGCTATGGCCACGTAAGGAGGAAGGATGAGTAGGGGGGTATTATATATATGAGCCTCACGATTCACAACCTAACCTCCCCAGGTACCTTACACATGGCAGCAATAGGATCCTTCTATAGGGGTCTGCTTGGCGAATCGAGATTTTTTTTTCTAGTCCTTACTTGCTGACGTTCATATTCTATCACAAAATTTTCCCTGTTGTGACGCGGGGATACAAATGTGTGTGGAGGTGGTTCGATGTGCGAATGTGGTTCTTCGCATTTTCGTTCCGACCCTGTAGGTAGGCTTGCGGCACGGTTAGTATTTTTTTAAGAGGGTTCGACAATTGTTTCTCGAGCTTAATGATATGATCGCGTGTCTTGGTGTATGTTAGTTCTTATTGCGATAGGCCCGGTTGAAAAAAATTCAGTGTGCCACTCAATATTGGCAAGCAATGTGGCGTCGAGTAGATGTGCTTCCTGTCGATACAGAAGGCTTGATGATCTGATATGTATTGTCGTACATATATCTAGATACTGGACATGTATCCCTGGTATGGGCGCGATCCTGCCAGCCACACACGCAAGACGCCTTGAACAGACAGGAAAGGACCCTGGGGTCTCAGATCTATGTTTCACAAACTTGGTCCTTGGTTCGGTCCATAGCCAATCCGCTGACTTTCTTTTAAAATGCTATTTAGTCACCACAATCGTCGGCTATATTTACTTACAGCAAACTTGAAAGTAAGGTCAGAATGAGCGACCATCCGTCCTTTTTTTTCGGCCATAAGATAATGAAGATGAGTTTCATAATAGCCCTATATTCAGCCCAGACTTGCGGATATCAACCATGTAAGCGCAATAGCGACATCGGCTAACGTAGTTCAAGGTGCACGCCTATCAATCTGACAGGTCACGTAACACGGCGTCTGTGGAGAGTGTCCCGCCCGCTTCCCGCCGCGTGGGTGCGCGCGTGTGCGTCGTATATGCTGCACCTTGCCATCATCGCCTAGAAAGGCGGCTTCAATCCCCAATACCCTTCATATATACGATACCTACCTACTGCAGACCTGAGCTACGTGGCATCGTTCATCTATCCCTCTTTTAATGTTCTTTTCTTTCCCACACCTACAATAGGATCACCATCCGGCGCGTCTTTTACTCGTTATTTTTTTCACGGACGCGCGTGTGTGTATGTATGTAGGTATATGTGTGTGCTGTGCCACCGCACCGCGTACAACCCAACCTTCTCTAGGAGGTGTCGTGTCGTAAGAAGGGAAGCAGAGGGAAAAGAAGGTTAGCAGCGGCGGTGTACTAATTTAGCAATAGCTTATGGCTATCGGCTACGGTGGATTTGCAGATTAGGTGAACGGAGTAGCACAAATTCCCCACGTCGTGTGCCACGCATAGCGGGAGGTTGGGGAAGTACGCTTTTTTAGGAGGGAAGCAGAGGATCGTAGGACGGGTGAGGCATTTCGTGTTCTCTGATGCTATGATTCTATGCGGCTTTTGTTTCTGCGGAAGCCTTGGGTGTAATATACCTAGGTAGCTATGAGAGATATAGGTGAGGGAAGTGAGTAGTTAGCGCTTTACTAATGGGTTAGTAGCAGAATCTAGGGCGTAATCAACATAATTCAAACAACGGTAGGACACAGGTAGAGGTTACAACAGTGAGGTTAGTTTGACAGTAAATGTATTAACATCACTATATTTATTCCTAAAATTTCCAAGGCAGATAAATGTCCTCAAAGGAACGCTACCAACGAACTGAACTCGCGCCAATAGTCATCGCACCATCCTCTGACATGGTTTAAATAGAAGATTCAGTAAGTCAGGGCTCATTTCAGCACTGAAAAAAGACTTGCGTCGTAATCTCCGGGGCGAGGGAATGGAAATTAGTTTTAACCCCCGTCCGTCTATGACCACAAGATGCGTTAAGAATTTTGCTTGTTTTTGTTTTGGTAAATCCCATGCATCCCTCGGCTTTCTTCTCTTCATCGTACTTCTTGCGCTATTCAGATGCCAAATAAAACAACAATGTTAAAAAAATATTTCCCATATGTAACCTCACTGAGCCGGTCCCCTTTGCCTGGATTTCATGAACCCACCCGGAACATCAAATGGCACATGAATATCAAATAAATAGTGAAAACTTGAAAACAGCCAGACGCCTTGACGATGCCCTGACGAAAGCCTCCCGAGTCCTTTTGCCCAGTTGAGGGTATATACAACGAAAGCTGATAAGTGTCAAGAACTAAAACTGAGTTCAGATAAAAATAATAAAATCGTCATTTCGAGTCGGGTATAATAATTAGCACACGATATATAGTCCGGAACGTTATAAGATAATGACTGGCGACTTGGGTCGTAAGCGTCGCAAGATCGAGAAGGCGGCCGTCGATAGTGTCGATGGACTAAGTAATATGTAAAAGGAATGAAGGCTGAAAGTCGCTTTTCGTCCGGTTGCCCATGAAACCCTGTGCTGGCGTAGAAGTTCATCGGACTCTAGTCTCAAACTCGTTCTTCCACCGTTTTCGGTCGAATGGAACGTTGTTCCATTTGACGTTTCCTTTCGAGTTTGGCGTAGTGAAGCCCACAAGCGTTACACAAGGTCCTCGCACCATCTGGTCCTCGTCGCCATTCTGGAGTATCGATCCTGTTGCAACTGTGACACCGACCGGGTGGTGCTGCACGCTACAAAGGGTGGGTTAGTTTAAATGCCGGTTATATATAACGTATTGACTTACACCTCGCCGCTTCTTGACTTCGCTGAGCCCATAGGGTTGTTTTATGCTATCGCCGTACATACTTATATCGTCATCTCCTTCGTATGGTCCTTTTCCCCGACCCTCTCGGGCCTTCTCGGTCGCCAGGCTATGTTGCACCAATTCCCTCAGGTTTTCGAGAGAACGCTTCATATATTCTACGTTACCAAGCATACTCGACACCTCCTGATCGTTGGGCAGTCGTTCTGGAATGGGTTGTCCGCCGTGTTGCTCTGAGGCGATCTTACTATACGCTTCGGCGAAATTGCAGACCGTTCTTGATGTCCACACCAACTGCTGAATCCGTTAGCTAGGATGTTAGGTGCGCAATTGAACCATTGGAAACAGACCTTGTTTAGGCAATCCTGGTAACCCCAAGACTCGAAGTGCCTATTAAGAGTATTGTTGTCGTATCGATTTCGTGGCATCCCATATTCTTCATCGCTGTGGATAGGCGGCCTTGGTTGATCGTAAGGTGGAAGCGAGGGACCTAAATGATGCGGAGAAATTGGTGCTGGAGGCAAAGGATATTGACCCGGCGGGTATGGGATCTGGGGAGGTGGCCCATTTGTGTGGCCGCCACCGGATATGGGCTCTGGAGGTTTACTATGATCGCGCTCTGCGTACGAATACGCCGCACTGGGGGGACCAGGAGGGCCCGGTGGTGGCCCAACTTCAGACCGCTGAGGATAACGAAAGAATTTATCTTCATGTGAGGGCGGTGCCGGTCGTGAATCGGGTGGTAGCTCTGATCTTAACGGCGGAGGAGGAAGGGTATGAGAACCAGCTAAGGTTGTAGGAGTCGTCGGTGAATAGTGGCTAGGCTTAGCTCCTGAGAAAACTTCTGATAATGAAGGAAGAGACTGCCTTTGAGCAGGTTCCGCTTCATTAAGTGTCCTCCTGTTCTCCCCTGGTGAAATCATACCGGGCATCGATGGCGGAGGTGGCTGGTGGTAAGCGGGTGGGAATGGCGGTTTGTGAGGATATGCCGGGGCCGGAGCCGGGTTCATTAAAGCCGTAGCTGCCATCGTGGGCGCTTCGCGATTGTGTCGTTCTGCTGGTTCAGGAAGACGCTGGCTGTAGGAATCAAGTCTGCTAGCGGGAGTAAAACCACTAAGAGAAAGATATACTGATCAACTTGAGTTCGATGAGATGGTGCCGAGCGCACTAGAGCGAGTAGCTCCAAATAAGAACGGACCTTTGCCTAGTGCCAGATTCACCCGCTTCCATAGCGGGACTACTACCAATGGCGTTGCCAAAATCTCCAACCGATTAGTTAGGACGACCTATGCATCTGACTTGTTCGGGATACCCGGGAATGCGGGATCAATCGTCGTGGATATCGACCCTGGTGTGTAAGATCTCAAAACTTCTCACGTTCGTTGTGGACCTAGAAAGTTTGAAGAAGAATAGGAATCGGGTCAAGGTAGTTTGCTGTAACACGAACTACCTATAGACTAAGGCGACATAAGTCCCTAGACTAGTCCCGAATTAAAAAGGGTCTATATAACGGCCGGAGTTCACGCAGGAGTGGCGCCAGGATGTTAAAACTGTATCTTCGGGCCCAGTTTGATTAGAATAATCCAGATTAAGCAAGTATGCATGTGGCGGGACGGGAAGGGGAAAGGGGGGGGGTAATTAGAGCAACGGTACTTGTTAAGTAGACGTTGTCGATGGTGGGAACGCCTAGTATACGAGACACAAACTCGAATAACCACGAGGGGTGGCGATACGGGTATTCCCCTTAAGACATTCTTAGAACTCTTACCTTTTTTATAATGTAGCCACCAGGTGGGTCTAAGATATGACCCGAAGATGGGAACGACTATATGGTTCTGTATTCAACCTCGGGGCGTGCGTATGTGTAAGTATGTATCGCCGTGAATGCCTTGCTAGTATAGCCCGTCTTAAGTTGCTAAGACGTCGACAATGGTTGCGGAAATAGTCCTCTCTTATTAGACGATCGATATGCGCCGACTACTGTGACGGCGAGCCCGATACGCTATCCTGTGTGGAGAACAATAGATGGGTAGGGTGTTCAGCGAGATCGTAGATGGCGTCTAGAAAAGGACGGAACAGATGAAGTAAGATTTCTAAATGGCTAATACGATTTGAGGTTACTTAGGCCCCGTGACGTACAAATGGGGGAAGAGAGGAAAAGGGAAGAAAGGAGAAAAAAAGAAGATTCGACAGTAAATGACGAAAACGCGGGCGATGTGTCGTAGATAGGTTAAGAGAGTTTAGAGAAAATAAGCACAGCAGATTGGAACGAGATGTATGCTACCACTGTATGTATGATGTAGCATACATTAGATGGGCAAATATGCGTAATAAGGAACACTAACCTGTAGTGTACATACATACTTAATTCAGGACACCCCTGTCTACCCAATTTACTATTATTTGTGCAGTAACCACAGTACGGAGAGACTTTGACCTGGGTCACTGGAAGTGGGGGAGAAGACGGGGGACGAAATAGCCAGGACAAGGGTGAGAATCTCGCAAGTCAGGGCTTGCAAGCCAGTCAGCTGGTACAGCGCCCTCTCGGTTCTGTCAGAATCCCCGAGGGTTAGGTAGAAGAGGAGAATACTTCCATGCCTGTGGTTTCTGAGTACTGCCCTTGCCACACACCCCTTCTCCTTCTTCAGAGGAAAATGATCTATATTCAAAGATGTATTTTTTTTTAATTGCTGCCTAGGTCTTTTGAGATAAGTAGGTCTTAAGAACATGCTGCAATAAGCGTAGATTAGGAGACGAAAGAAAAGCGTAGTTGCTAATTTAGCAGTTCTGTTCTGGGATGCGGACGTGTGCAATACCTAGAGAAACAGCAGAAAAAAACCCACCTTGGCTCGATGCGAGCAAGGTTCAAGAGTGCAATGATACGGGTCGGCTATGATCGCCTGGGAATAGTGAGATGACGATCTTTTGTTTCTCAAACGTACGGTAGCCCCAGTTGCATGGGACTTGTGGGCGAATCTGAACGCGAACGGATCGCTCCCGACGGCCCAGGACTTGGGTTCAGTACAGTATAGGTATAGCACCTGGTTTGTATAGGAATGACGAGTCCCGAAACCTGTCAAGTCACGCCATTATCCTCACAGGAAATAAGGTGGCACCACTTTTTGGGTAGTTCCAAGGCTGCTAGACGGTGAAGGTTACAGGGTCCCTTGGTGGCGATGGGTCCCATCGACTAGCATCTCTGCCAACCCTTTGGCAGTTCAGATCGAAGATGAGATGGCGGTAGAATGACCGGGGGGGTTCCGCAAAGGAGTGTTCCTGATTGGGGAGGGAAGGGTATGATTCGGTACGCCTAGGAACCCGACCCTCATGACGATCTCTCGGTGACAATCTACAATCCAATAAGGATGCCCTCGCTTCAGGACAGCATTAGATTGTAGAGGAATAGGTACCTACCTAGGTACCTACACATCTAGGATAGTGTAGATGTATGTGCATAAGATAAGAGAGAGATAGCCAGAATTCGCCGACTACCCTATCCAGGTACAACATAAGCAAAAAAAAAAAAAACCTAAAGCCGCTGGGCACTGTATTCGCAAGAAAAAACCCAAGTTGAACAACGTGGTCCTAGGACAACTAAAGAATCATGCGGGTACCCTACGGGACCTCTAATAGTAGAAATACAAGGCCTTAAAATGGAGCTACAGACGAATATCATTGCTCTTTTAGTGTAAGGAAGAAAAAAAAAAAAGTGAGATTTCGGAGACAAGGGGTATGGAACATGGGATGGGGTTTGTGGGTTACGAGAGAACATGGCGAGCATGTGCTGCTGCTTGCTGTTGTTGCATGGGCTGAAAAAAAAAATACTTAGGTAGGTTACTAATATTAATATTTTATTATGAATATTGTTACCTATTGGCATTTGATTACCGGTACCCTAGGTACTTATTGTGTAGGTACAAATCTGGTTAGCCGTATTGTACATCCATGAACAGTTTACAAGGATAATGGGGTGAGTGGTACCTTAGCATGTACTCTATTATTTTAGAAGGTAGGGTACTGTAGTGTAGGGTAGATGGCTATCCAGATGGATCTCATTGAAATTTTATGGATCTACGGGGCCGCTCCTACGCATGCCCTAGCAGGCTATTACAGCCGTCGAAAATCTACCTAGACTAATGTACTAGAGGTAGTCTACCTACATAGTACATATTTTAGTCTAGTGGAGAAGAATTGGAAGTCTTCAGGGTTTAGGTATAGCGGCTGCAAGTTGCCGAAAGTATATATTTCCTACCTATAAGTATACGACTATGCACCTAAGGCCTAAGGTAATGCTTGTAATTGACTGAACCCTCTAAGTCTAAAATACTTCGACACGCTAAGTTTATGCCCCCCGACTTAGTCTGTCATGTGTCGCTCAATAAAGTATTTCATAGGTAAGTTAAGTAAGTTATTCCCATTCTATTACCCTGCGATTATGTATGTAATTGCCTAATTACCTAACTATCCAGGTCATAAGAAAAGTATTAGATCTTAATAGAAGATGTATGTTATCCACCTAGGTAGTTTATTTTTTTTCTGACGGTATAGACTCGGTTTCATCTAACAATATCGATATATCATCACATATATATCTTATGTATGTGTCATTTAAAGGCCCTATAAACTCTACGTGATGTGTATCTCCGATCTAGATGTGTCTCTCGGGGACCACGTAATCCGCTTACTCTCGAATCAACGACATACATATGTACCTAGGAATTAGGTCAAAGGAAATAGGAATGGTTGTTACTAATCTAGAAGTCTATAAGTGAAACATTGTGTCGATGATGTGACGGTTCTTAGGGAAAGTTTCTTCTGGGATACCTGTCTCTACCTAGGTATTAGATCGTAAGATAAATTGCGAACTGCGTATGTACCTAGGTAGGTATTACAAAAAATACTCTCGTATGTATACCTAGGTAGGTATGTAGGAATGAAAATCGCGGCTTCTTGCCTTAGGGATATGTATACGTTGTATGCAGTGGAGTTACAGTTGTAGGTGTTGTAACCCGTCTTGTCCGTTAAATCTTGCCTTTTTTTTTCTTCCTTCTCCCCCTTACATTAAAAAATTGATATGCAACCGTTAGGGTAGAACGTGTCGGAGAATACATTCAATACGTACCTAGTCTAATGTATGATTAGTACAGTAGATACATTGTCCGATGGGTGTTAACTTCAACATGTAGGTGTGTATTTCGAAATGAAATCTGTTTTCTCACGCCTATAACTACGTCCACATCTATCTTAGCCCGGCACATTGTTCAACAAGGTTATCAAACATAACATAAAAAAATCCCTTCCAAACTATAAACTAAACTAACTAACTAGGCAACTAACGTATTTAGCCGTTGACGCTGTCATCACCAAAGGCTCACGTCATTCAGTGCAATACGTGACAAAACTGCCTATCTTGTTGGTTGGTTGTTTGCGTCAGCCAATCCAAAATCTCCATCCCATCCCGGGGCTTTGGTCAGATTGGAGAACCATGTGGACAAATGGTTCGACTGCGGCTAGCGTGCAATTAATCGATCAGGACTCGTTCTCGGCTAGATTTCCCTGCGCCCCCATGCTACTAAGCATTTCTTTTCGGAGATCTTGCATTCAGATTGGCTTGTTTCGACAGATTAGCGACCGACACATCGAGACGTAACTCAGCAACTTGAAACCGTCTAGACGGATTTCATCGCAACCATGGTGGGAATACGCCCTGAGCAATTTGTCAGATATTCCAAACTTTTCTTTCTTTCTAACCGTTTCGAAAATGTTTGGTTTAGACCACTTTCTCGATCGCAGTGCCCAGAATATTATGGGTCCTGATCATATTGTCGTTGCCTTGCATACGCGTCCAGGTATACGTGACATGTATGTCGAGGGAGGCTGAGTTAAAATTCTTCAGGTGAATCGATGTGGCATTGTCAAATCGATTACGAAAAGAAGAGAAAGGAAACCGAAATCCATTTGGAACAGGCACCCTAGATGGTTGATGTGTCGGTACCTCTCTGGCTTGAACTAGAACCCGCAAAATAGTTGTTTAACGCCTTCTGATAAATTTCATTCTATTTTGAGACCGTCGAAGGAGCACGATCGTCTCCACGTTTCTTGTTCTCAGATCCAGGCTTATTCTTTTTCCCGGGGCTTTCTTACACAATACTTCGCCGAACACAAGGATTCAAGCTGCGAAATGAGTACTACAACTATAGGCATCGACTTTAGGTACCGCTGCACCAAAATACGTAATTTGCCGGCGTTGTACACACCGTTTGTATGCACACTCCCAATGGAATCTCATTAATATGCTACCTTGACCCCTCTCATGCGTATACGGGCAAACCACACACGTTTAGGTTGATCTTCTGGTTATGGTTGATCAGATAACGGCAGGCTGCATTAACTGATCTTGCAAGCAAAACTGCCGAACCACGGATTTGTAACGACTAATTCTTCAAGAGGAACCTACATTGCTACGAAAAAAAAAAAAAAAAAGGCAACCTAACCTCACGCCGTTAGGTCTGACGCTTGGCGCTCGAGTGTAAGAAAAGTAGGAGTATTCATACTGAATCACGCTAGAGTTGAATGTAATATGTGTAATATGGAGCGATACAACTATGATATTAATGCCTCTCGGATCCTTCCCTTAAGAATGTTTGCATAATCTGCAAACTCCTTTACCAACAGAGCACAAAAACATGAAGCTCAGATGTAGATGTGGATTGCTCTTTTGCTTTTTTTCGTTGTCCCCAAACTGCCACGCGGTACCAGCCCGGGCGACATTGGTGTTTCTTTTTTTAGTGACTCCCCAGGCCATTGCTATCGTATGCCGTACCATCATTATATGGGACCAGGCTGTCCTACGAGATTGCCCCTGTGAGACAAGCGGGCGCGATCTTGAAGAGGATCAATTGACCCGCAGTTATACATGCGTCATGACACTAGAGGAGCTTGCCTTGCCACTTGGTTGTTTTGTTGGCGCTCGTGACATTCGACTTGTCAACACGAGGTTTTGGGTGCAGTCTCGGGAGCTAATGGGATAGACCATGACAGCATCCTGTTTCCTAGGTGTTCCAAAGGAGAAGGTAATCGTTCACAAGTTTGTGTAACTCGTAACTTAAACGATAAGACTATATGTAACATGTCACCGATGCCAATCTGTATGGCTGACACAATCTAGAGGCTATCTATCAAAAATCTCTTAAAGAATAAAAAGAATTTGAGATTTCAGATCGATGAACTGTGATGCGATTTATGACCAATAACAAGCATCATCCCTCTTCTGTATGCTAGGTACCCAAACATGGGTCAGGTATTCGCACGGAAATTTCCCCATATGTACAACAAAATCCGATGCCATTGCTCGTTTATTACTTTTGTACCTATTTTATGTCAGCACGTTTTATCACATGCAACCGTTTTCGTCAATTCATATCATTAATTGATATTCATTTATTTTCTAACAACGCATAGATCTTAGTCCAGGAATTGCCGACTTAAACCATCTATACTGCATACATGTATATACACCCATCTACTATGTGGTAGTATCGAATAAGGCCGATCTAGTCCATATTATATTGTACTAATTTAGGTAATACGAAGTGAACAAATTAGGTAACCCGTACCGTCAACTATCATGATGGGTCTGGGATTCTCTTAAGGCAAAATTTTCAGAGGATATCAACATTGAAGATACTCGGGTTTATGGGTAAATTGTTTATAACTCCGCCAGAAATTCATATACCTTTGACTTGGAGTGCCGCTAAAGAATCAAGGATCTCAAGTTCATATATTCCCTTCTTTTCTTTAATAATCGGCCTTGACAGGTCGGAGCAAGGCGCTCTCATTATCGGCTATCTCCACTTCGGGAAAATGACCTAGAAGCCTGCCAGCGTGAAACACTCGGTTCGGTTCGCGTGGTCGAGGAATTATTACCCTTGCTAGGAGAATTAGTTGGCCAGCCTTGGCCAGCCATTGGTGGAAAGAACTCCTATTACTGTCAATGCCTTCATCTCCTAGTTTAGTGTAAGACACTAGTAGTGGGTTGCTAATAATACGTTCCTCTTAGACCCACTAGACGAGGACGGTGAGAGCTTGCGCTCGTCGCCTTGTTCGGTCTGTTTGAGGATTGTTCCTTTCGGGGTGTACAGGCGTATCGATGTAAAGGTGTCTCCGCGAGAAGTGACATAAGATGGGTATGGGCAAATTCGCCAACTATCCAACTCTATCCTACATATGCATATGGGGATAGCGAACGCAATGCTGCGTTGTTTTGCCCATTGAAGTGGCAGCTTGGGCTAATAATATAAGTGGCCCAAAAACCCGCCGGGGTTTGGTCTACTCATTTCGGTGGGCTTTCGGGATTTGCTCCCAATTGCCCAGGTCGAAAACACAATGGAAGGGATCAAGATACACCTCTCGTACAGATCTCCTATCCACCACATCCACCGCCGTGACGGTCCCCTGGTTGGACCTTTACACTACATTCAAATCATTCGAGTTAGACCCCACGCGCGGAGGGAACCCTTGTCGCCGTTTAGTACCTAAAGAGAAAGTCTAGAAAAGCGACGAGAGATGCCCCAGACTGGCGGGTTTACATCCGATTCAGGAATCCCATACCCTGGAACTTCTCCCAAATCGGGGCGATCGTCATCTGCAACAGGCCATATCGTTATTCGGTTAGGTAGTGAGATACTTGAGCCAGATCCTGTCAATTAGCGTAAGCGATTGGGTTGACAGAAACCTTTACACCCCTTCTCAAGGACATTTTGACTAGGGGCCACCCCTAAATTATTTCATCAACCTACCTACATAGTACATGTTCTTGGCTCGGGTAACTCCATCGCATCTCTCCGCATCCTTTCCACTATTTTATTGTGCCTCTCTCTAACATTATGCTAGTCTGGAATAAGGCATGTTCTGTCGCAAAGTCCTGCTTTAGCATATAATATTTACATTATTTACAATATTTTCAAGGTACGGTACCTATTAGTACCTCAGGGGTGTTGTTACATTCAAGGATGCCTTCCCGCGGTGACAAGGGAAGTACTAAAAACGACTCAAGCGGCAGGTCCAGCAGACGAAATGATGATTCATGATGCTTCACCTTATATTTGCTAATATACTGTCCCACGATCTCTTATCCGTTTTGTTGGGTTTGTCGCAAGACGTCCAAGGAGACCCTTACAAGGTAGAGCCAGCCCCATGAACAAAGAGCCTCAGGTTAAGAATGCCAAACTTGCAGCAATGCCGCACGACGTCGGGTTTGATGGATGTATTATTTGCTACAGACCACGAGGCGCATCCTAATGTTACAGGCTCAGTTAGACAAAGTACTCCAACCTACATAGGTCGGCTTCTCATTGTGAGGCGAGCAACCGACATTCTTTCGTCAAAGCTTACGTTGCACCCGGAACCATGGTAGGAGAACTTATCTTCCGTACTCCCGCGATTCTCCAACATTGGTTGCGAGAAGAGTGGTACGGGGCAGGCTCTGAAAGATTGGGTGCCTAATGTCAGCCATCGACCCAAGACTACGGCGTAATCTGGATCCAACGGCGGCCTAGATATGCAGACCACCAGATCTATCGCTTTCATACACAGAAGGATTTTGTTTTTTCCCTCCCGCTACTTCGGTACCGACAAGGGTCTCCCGTTCTTCCCGCAATAAGCTGTACATTTATTAGGTACATCACCTCTCTAGGTACGAATGTGTGGTTTCATCGCGAAAAAAGCCGAGAGTTCTCATGATGATAATCCCCCTCCATTCCGAATGGCGTTTGATATTGTGATTATTAGGAAAATATTATAAAGAAGCGCTTTCTGCCGTATTCTAAGTCCAAAAAGGCTACCCTAAAGATACGGATTATTCTCCGTACCCAACCAAACTCGTGTTTCAAATATACCAACGTGCATATAATATAGCACACTGTCAGTCAGTACCATTATCGTCCTATGATCGGTTCGATATATCTCAAGTAACCCACCGGAGTATGAAAATCGCTCACTGAAGATTACGCTATTATGATCCGTTTCTCGCGTCCTAGAATGAGTTGGCAGATGACCCCTTTTGCCCACTCCTTTTCGGCTTCAGGGCTCGCTCCCTCACCATTTCGCATAAACCCCCATTTCCCTACTAATCAATGTCTAATCTCACAGCAGCATATGACTTAGCTCCTTATTAATTTTCACTTTGTATGATAACTACATCTTATCAGTGCGATTCGTCTATTCGCCGGAACCAGGCGTCGTATCGCTTGCTGCCGTCAGAGACGCCTTATTGAAGTAGATTAGGCTGAACGGAACTGCCTCGTTCTGAAATCTGGATCTCCGGACTTGCAAGCCAATGACACCCAGCGTGTCTGATCGTCTGATCTGTGTAGAAGTTAGATCTGGCGTGGGGCATTTTCCCATTTCCTTCGACAATTGCTTCCTTGCTACTACACTTTTTCTGTCTTATCTCATCAATATAGTATGCGGTGTCGCAACGGCGGCCGATTTTAGTAACCACCCATCCGCCTTCGTGAATTTTGCCCGGCCAGATCTGGAAGCTGCAACGGCTCGGCCCTGAACGGGCGTTGCTGTAAATAAAGTGTCAGTAATAAAGGAAGACATCGACTCAGCCGATTCTAATTGACGGCTGTAAGGGGAAATTCTATATGTGTATCTATCCACGTTGTAGATTGCCTATCTATGCGTTGTACGCCGCTGCGTAGGATTGAGAGACCTCCACGGCCTCCATGGCTGGCTACCTGCCATGGCCTTTTTTTTTTCCTTCCTCCTGACATCCGATCCCCCCCTCTCATCCTACGCGCGGACCACCTATCCAATTCAATATATGCAATGTATGATGATGCTGGCTCTTCCTCTCGGCGATGTTGCCGTAGAGCACCCCTTCCGGCCTCGGGAGTCCCGCTTGCCGTAATATGTTTGTTGCATGCGCGCTGAAGCGGGCACCCGGCGACTCCCTGTGTTCCTCTCGGATGACTTTTCAGCAGGACCAGTCCTTTTCTAACGGTGTATACGCGGGCCATGACGGTTACCTATGTGCATGTTGTCGTATTTATGCATACACATACATAATAAAACCACGACATACCTCACTACGCTCCCCATCCCCATCGTATCGTATCCTATGGGCTAGTCCGGGTAGCAACAAAGCACTGCGACCCTGGGGGAACCGGGTGTATTATATGATATGTCATTTTTTCTTCGCAGGGGAACGGGCATGATTTTTTTCTGGTTCTGCAGTGGACACCACCTGTTTCCGTGGCCCAGGATCATTGGGTCCCTCGTCTCGCACCACTAATGAATACGGGACCACTGGAACTTAGTACGCGATGATAGTGCAATACAGCGCCTTGGCTGGGTGGACGTTGGTGTGGACCGTTCATATCATGGGTTTGAGATTTTGGAAGAACTTTGAGACTCGCACTCGCATGTGTGAGAGACACAACACTACGTAACTAGACATACACATAGAAGCAATTGGAATGCATACAAACGCACATACGCACATACGTACATGTGTGGGCTATCGGGAAGGTAGACAGAGGCTGGCTGTCGGGCAGCCGGGTAGGGAACCAGGTCCTCCTCGTCCTTTTGTTCGATAGGGGGTGGGAATCCAATCTTTCGTAGCCTGCCAAGCTCCTCAATGAATCTGGGAATGTCACATGAGCTTCCCTTACCTAACGCGATGGAACTCCCCCAATGCGACGTTCGGGAAACTGAGAATGCTACTCTGTGGCTTGGTCCCGGCGATCACTGAGAGACCCACACCTATCCACTGCATGCTTATCACGGGCGAGGGGGTGACAGGGTTACAAAATGAATTGACGAACTCCTATTGGCGCAGCAAACTCCGGTGAAAGGATTGGTGGTGGTTGAACAACCCACCTTGCCCACCACATTGCCAGATAATTTCCAGGGCTGGTCCCATGAATCAAATGCTGAATAAGATCGGGACCTTTTTCCTCCTCCTGTTAGATGGATGCATTGCAGGATCTGACTTCTCTAACCTAGTATGTACATTCTCCATACATCATCGCCCTCCTTTGCCTAGGGTTAGGTGCTAGCAAAACCGATCAGCATCACTCTCCTCGTATCTCATAGGGCCGTCAGCTCGATAATCTTCTCCAGCGGAATGCTGTTTCCATGGCATAACCCCTCTCACTTTGCACATGTATATATATATATACCTGTATATATACATACAATGCGTCCAGGGTTGGAGTTTGCCTCTGACGTTGTGGTCTTTTTTCTAGCCGAAGAACCTGTCGTCACGGCAGAGATTTCTTACCTGTCACTTTTTGCAAAATGAGAGGTTTAGGAGCGAACGGCGTTGCGTCGTCAAACTGGTCCGGGAGGTCTGCAAATCACTTCTATTATCTTGAGGAACTATACGTGGTACAAAGCTACTTATTAGAGATGAGTGTTACCACACGCTATCATGATTCCGCATATCGGGTCACACAGTTCTATTTAGTCAAAGGTACATACTGTATGTCCTGGGGGGCGTGGTCGCCGATGATACCTACATATTAAGTACCTACTCTTCCCCTAACCCGTGAAGAGATTGTCAGCTTGCTTGCACTCTACTTTGTTTAGATGGGCAGCCTTATTCTACCTGGGTAGGTATTCAGTCCTAGGTAAAGTACGATTGACCCTCCTAGCGAACACATGCATTTGTTGGTAAATACAGTTCTCCCCTTACTGATACACCGGTTTCCGCGGTGTAGAAAAATACCTAGGTAGGTATACGTACGACCAAATCTACCTACCTTCCAAGCCAATATAATTTATGCTCCTAGCCCCTTAGATCAGCCCAGATCACGATCTTATGCATCGTGATATCTATACTCGGCTCTGGGTCCCCAGTACGTTCCGACCAGTGCAACCTTCCAAGATAAAGACTTATGTAATATACCAACAACTTTGTTTTGAGCACAGCCGTTTCAGCCTTATTCTTTTCGTCGCCGTCTACTAGAACCAATCCCTTACGTTATGGTTTGTATTCATTAGGGAATAAAAAGCATCGCGAAGTAGAGTAGTTCTTTAAGCGACGCCTCACCACGGCCCATCCCGCCCTGAAGGCTGGGTAATCCACGTAATAGCGTACGTAAGAGTGTGGCATTTATAGGCTCTCCACCACTTAGATGAAAATCTACGCCTCTGAGGTCTCACATCTAGTCCTCAAGTGTAATGAAACTACAATAAGTTTACAATTGCTTTTAGCAGTGATTTCGTTGCTAATTTAGAAATTGCTAGATCCCCAAGTTCCAATTTTGGCTTCGAAGCAAGCGAGAGAAACTAGGCACGCAAGGGAGACACGGCAAGGTGCAGCCAACCGAAAGCCCCGAGGCAATCAACCAACGAACTCCGAGCCACTTATTACAATGACAAGGAGGCACAAGTATCTATTTCCCGTAATCTCTGTACATGGCCGTTATCACAAACTATCTACGTGATTGATGTGCTTGTTAATATTCGAAAGTAGGCAATCTCACCACCAACAAAACGCCGTGGCGTCGAAAGAGGCAAGCTGGCTGATTAGGGGTTATCGTGGCCCATGAGGTCTCGATTCTCCGGAAGAATAGGTACCTAGCCTAGCTCTGCCAAAAAGAAAAAGGGACCTGTCGTTTCATTTAACTTTTCTGGCCTGAGCAACTCGACCCGATCTCTCGATTTCTCCATGCAATCTTGCAGGAGAGGGGGCGCCTCTCTTTGATCTTATTCCCTTTCCTTCCCCCCATCTTGGTCATTATTTTCGCCGAGTCTCGCAGGCCAATCCTAGCTATCCACATGCACCATCATAAGCGGGTAATGCGTCTTTTCGGACGGTCGCATGGTAGGCACTAGATCTCGAATCATCCATTCATTTTCGTCCTGGCTGAAGGAACCGGCTTTACTATGTAGATATAAAATACAATGACGCGGTATTTCCATTCCTTCGCATATTCTTACGCTGACTATGGCTGCTGCTCTTATGATGATCCATCCATCCCGCGGTATAGATGTGGCGAGAAAAGGCGCCGTAATCTCGTACGAGATTGTTCTGGACTTACCCAGATATTTCTTCGCACCTTTCCATACGCAGCCCTTTGCATGTGCCGAGACCGCCTCCGTGTGGTTGGTGATCTACTCCAGGAGGTCAAGGACCCTTTTTGACCGGTCTCAATTCGAAAGACGCCACTAGCTGATATGTGACAAGTCTTTTGGTTTGCTTTGGCTGGTCGCCAAAACAGGCGTTGGGCCTCATTTACCACGAAGAGGAATAGGTTTAGTGGATACAAGGTACGAGACCACACCAATAGATGACGTAGTAGCAAATGCGCCTAGGTATTCCATGCGAGCGTGCTGGCTTCATGTGCAATTCACGAGTTACTACCCAGTTACCACGACTTCCCGTCGCGCGGTGCTAATAGGTGACATCATGCAAGCAAGATATGGGCTCCCTTGGCACATCTTAGATTCGGCACTTCAGTGTTGCCTTGTTGGAACCTTACCAGGAGTCATATGTCCAGCTGATCGCGGCGCTTCAGATTGATTGCGGAGCTGCAACCTCTCCTGTGGCGCCGTGGCGATGGTGGCTGCATAAATCTTGTCGGATCGGACCCTTCACTATTTCGTCCTGTTCTCGTCCCGCGTAGCCAAGAAATAACCAAGTTTTTCAGACATAATTACCTAAAACGTAGAGCTATTGAGATAATAAGCTTATTTCTCTGTTCCTTTGTTGGTGAATGGGGGTCGCTATACCCTGGCGGCCGGTGGGGGGATTTCCAGCTCATAGTTGATGATATCGAACTGAAAGGGGTAATAATGCCAATTGATATGATATGCCCAGATCTTCTTCACCGCTATACTTCTTCAGCTTGACCAGGTAGATTCCTCAGTCAATAAAATACTCTCGTTGCTGCTACTAAGGTTCCTTCGCCGAGCAGATTTGGAAGGTCACTAACGAAGGAATAACACCTCCGATACAAGTATCTACAGTCATGTAGTATTATGGTACAGTGTTAGGAAGTATAACTAGGTACCTAGGTACCTACTTATAGGCGTATAAGTTAGACATGCATTTCAGAAATCGATTGTCTCGTCGTTTGTGCCTCTGAGTGGATATTCTGTCAATGTGATACAGCCACATGGTCGTGTCTTTAGGATGGATGTCGAGCGGAAGATCCATGCCTTTTATTGACGCAAGAATACAGATTAGGCCTTAGATGCATCGCATATAGGCACCAGAGAGAAAATTATTGGGCTTTCTAGAAGGATTCTGCAATGAGTAATTATCGTGATCAAGCAAAGCTAAGGGGTTCTTTCATCTCACAGTCTCGCAGCCTGATATCAGCGGCTAAACCTACATTCAGACAAGCTATACACCCAATTTACTTTTATTCTGGATAATCCACATCTCCACGATCCTACTCATAAGAATATTCTATCGTTTAGCGTTAGCGGCTCTAGGTAAAACGTGGCCTAAAGGCCCCATCGACGGATTGTAACCCTCCCTTTTGAGACAAGAACTGACGCTAGTGGTCCCCATTTAGATCGTCTCAAAGTGACTCCTCATATATTAGATCACCAAATATAGGCTTGTTGAGGTTGCTTTGCTTGAGTTAGAGTTGGTGGTGTACCGTTTCACTCTCCCTAATAGCCTGGCCTGCGGCTCACGATCCACGAACTAGCGATCCTCATGTACATGAGACAGCTAACGATTTAACTTGATCTAATTCTATCCCATTTCTAATCGCCGTGGGTTGACTAGTGCGCCGTCTTGTATGTCATAAGTACCTAGGTAGCTTAGTGTAGACTTTTCTGTGTTGTTGGGTGTACTCAATTCTGATGAACCATAGGATTAACACAAATCAACACATGACAACCACAGTCACTGTCATTTGAACCTACCAATAGAAAATTGATCTTTTATTTTGACGAATCGGTATTATAGTTGATGGTTGTAATGTTACAACTAGTTAGCTACCTACCTAGGTATCTGGGCGCGCAATGGGGTTAAGACGAGGAGACCAAAGTAAAAAAAGAATCAACCTCCTTAGGAAGGGCTAAGCCTCTAACCTCCTAGCTACCTAGGTACTCGTTACTAATACTTATTGATAGTAAATGTGATAGACGATCCCTTGATTGGATGACTCTTGATTGTGCCGCGGAGGTCTGGTTTTCTGCACCCATCGCCAAGTGAACTCAGCTCATAAACTTGAACTTCGTCTGGGAAAAGCCTCGCATTTTTTAGATACCCACCCACCTAAGGCTACCGGATTACCTACTTGGTAGGACCTAGGTAATATTTCAATTATCTCGAGGGGGTTTCGGGTGGCTTTCCAAGAGGATGAATCAAGATGAGGCTCTCGCCTGCCTTCGAGAGGCAGAACTCGGGTCGAAAGTCTAGGGCATACCATGCCTCAAAACCTTGCGATATTTTCGACGGCGAGATCATTTAAAAGAAATTGAATGAGAGTATATCGACTGTCTATAAGCTAGAATGAATTGAACTGACCCCCTAAATGCAATGTATCCGGTTTAAAAGCATCGTGCAAACCGCCCCATGCATCCACGACCGTAATCCTGCCTGCCTATCCCCACGGCATCGCAATTGTATCCTCATAACTTCATGCAAGTCCATTCGACATCATATACCATTTCGTTGAAAAAGGTACAATACCCAGCGGCCAGTTCATCAAAGCTGCACTGCGCCGCAATTCCACGGGTCCATCCGTCCGTCTCCCGGTCGATCAATGCATATGGTCAGGCAATCAACCCCACCGTCGCCACTCCATATCGGCCTCCCCACCAGGCGGCGGCGACGGACCGGGCAGAACCTCACGGAGCAAATCATTAATATCCTTCCCAGCAGCGCGAATATCCTGCCACTGTCGGGGATACCCCAAACTACACTCCTCATAGCGGACTCCTCCCTTCCAGTCCGTGCGCGGCACATGCAAATGCCCAGAAACCACAACCTTAGCCCCGAACCTCTTCCCCCAATCCTCCGTCTTCTTAGTCCCGCACCAGAGACTAAATCTCGGTACTCTAGGAATATACACGAGATCCTCGCGCAGCGGCCAATGGTTAATCAGAACAATCGGCAATGGCTCTCCATCATCATTCGTGAAATCCTTCCTCGCCTGCTCGAGTTTCTTCTCGAACCGACCTACCAGCGCATGACACCAAGCGTCGCGCGAAGGGTACGGATCCGGGTGCAGCATAAACTCATCCGTGGCCACGGTATCCGTTTCCTCAGCCCAGCTGACAGCCTCGGCGCGGGTGACATGGTCAGGGCGAAAGCTATAATCGTAAAGCGTGAAAATGGGCGCGATAAGCACCGGTCCACCCTCGCCGTCCCACCGGACGAAGTCGTCTTCGGGGGTATGCACGCCGTGTTCGCGCGCGACTTCAACGCAATGCTGGTATTTCTCCTCGCCCTTAATCGCATCAGGTTGGGCGGCTGGCACGCTATACAGCTCGTGATTTCCCGGGCACCAGAAGACTTGTTTGAAGTGGCGTTTGCCGAGGGAGAAAGCGAGCTCAAGGTGCTCATCCGTCTCGCCTACATCGCCGCATAGGATCAATCCATCCTCCGGGTGCGGCTTTAGCTCAGCAAGCGCTTTGCGGTTATACTCGTAGCTGAGATGGAGATCTCCGATAGCGTAGAGCTTCATGTTGGCCGCCGTCTTATTATGAGTGTTTCTACTAGTATAGAACCTAACCTATCAGTTGGGTCGGAATGGGGATGACGGAATGAGGGATTGAGAGACCGGAACTGAGGGTTATTTGGTGACTAGACCTAATTCAGCAAGCGCGCTAGGCGCATTATTATTTTATTTCAATTATATTTGAGGAGGAGCCAATTATATTTGTATTTGTTTGCAGTCATGCATGGCAATCGCCGTAGATAGAGAAGTCCTTTGAAGATCTTGGAATTGTTTGAAGTAGCAGGTCATCCAACACCCCTATTGATTACTTATCACGATTTAGGTGCATAGTTCTGACATTTTGGCTTAGAAATGCTTCGTGTAACAGCATAAACTACCTGTATATCAGTGATTGTTCCATTAATTTTATAATTAAGGGGGCGTTGTGTTACGCCGGGCACCGGACTTTTCTTTGAAATTAAAGGCGTCCGTTTACATGAACATCTTCACTCGTTCAACAATTTCTAAGCTGCAGTCTATTTGAGATTTGTTATCCATTCTGATTACACAAATACAGGTACCGTCAACCTCTATTTCTCCGAAACAATTTGTGGCTTACTGGCGAGCTTTGTACTTCCCCTCTTTTAATCTTGCTTCAAGGTCTTAGAGTCCCTGCGATCGGATTTCCCGCCCAAATCAACCTCCTCAAAATTTGCGTCTGCTTGTTTGACCTTGCTTTGACCCATATGGCCGCCATGCTCCTTTCCGACGCTTTCGATTTCTGTCTGAGCCGGCTTAACCTTGTTTCTCATATGCGCACCGTGTTGTTCTCGGTGTTCTGATCCGTTTGGGTCTGCTGGCTTGACTTTTGGTGTTCCGTGAGAAGCATGCTCTCCCGTTGAGGCGTTCATATTGATCACATAATCGCCCTGACCATGCGAAGCTGACTGCTCCTGGCCAGCGTATGGTTGAACCTTTGATATCATGTGAGACGAGTGTTCCTGTGGATAATTCCATTCATGGTCTTCATCCAATTCGCCGTCTATGGAGGAAAGATCTTCCATTTCCTCTCGTACTGTCTGGCCCATGACACATTCACGCTCGGAGTAAACCTCAGGGTGCAAGGTATTGTTATCATGCTGATGCGGTGGCCCTAATGGACCCAAATCTTCGAGCTCGATTCGCGGTATCTCTTCGTGTTCGCCATTGTGGCTTCGTTTGCTTCTCGCGCTTCTCTTACTTACCTTACGGACAATTTCCCCGAGCATCTCCCCTCGCCGCCCAATCTCGTCGCGAGCTAAACCGACAGCTTGTCGATTGAGATGAACACCTTCGTCAATCAAGCGATTTTTCTTCCGAATTTCACTCCATCGCGTTAAAGAACCTAGTTCGAGGATGTTCATGCGACGGAATTTTTCCGAAGGGTTACCGAGGATAACGGGCCTCTAACCCACATCGTCTTCAGGGATTTCGGTGACATCATGAAGACCATTGGCCTTGGCGGCAGCTATCGCAGAGGCACGACGGCGAAGACTATCCCGTCTCTCTTCCGTCCACCTTTCCATCTCGACGCTTTTCGAGTTGGGGATGATTTGCAGTCTTCGAAACCGAGCGAATACACCAAGAATTAGAAGAGAGAATAAGAACAAAATGGATGCTACAACACCTGTTGCGGCCCTTTGCCCTAAACTTCGCGTAGCTATTCCACCAATACCGGTAGCCCCCGCGGCGAGAATGAAACCGATGCTGTGGATGGTGTTCCAACCAGCCGTAACCCGAGGAAAAGACGAGTAATTGGTTCTTTTGATGTTGTTGTCCTTCCCAGACCTAGAGCGACCGGTCATTCCTGGCTGAAGGTCAGAGGTATCCCACGCCTCCATTAACATGCCGTTGCATTCAGCGATAGCAAGACATGATAAAAATCCGATCAGGGCCGCGAAAATGCAAGGGAAAACTAGATGAACGGGTGGTCCTGACGAGACAATAGTATATAGGATGCCAGCGATGGGGAGCACAATGACGAATACAGCCCGACGGACTAGGTGAGAGGTCCAAGTCATCATTCTGTCAAACGTCATGCTGTTGGTTATTGGTCCCGTTGAGCGCGACCGAGAGAAGATATTCGCCTTTTGGAACGGCACCGCCGCAAGCGCACCAACGGCAACGGATGATACCGCGGCGCCTACAAATGGAGATCGAAAATGATAGTGTCTGGAAGATAAGGAACCCAGAAGCTATGAGTGTTAGCGAAACGTACAAGTTTTCATCGAGCGGGTCAACTCACCACTATGATCAGAACGACTTGAGCATATATCCATGCCGAGTAGAAAGCCATGACGACGAATCCAGGCTGGCGGAGCATCTCAAGTGAAAGTGCCATACCATGATACATCTCTTGGCCCCACCATGTTGGTCCATCCCCGACCCGGTGCATCATGATCTCGCCGCGAGCTACTCTTCGGGACCATCCTGTCTCGGTTCTCACTTCGGCTACTGAGCGTCTCCAAGCTGATCGTCGGACCTCTGGACAGATGACGTTGAGGAAAAGGACGACCGCAATTGACATGATGCTAATGTATAACCCCCAAGACGGCCGTAAAGTGTCGATGACCAGAGCACCAACCAAAAAGCCGATGCCTAATGAGCCGATAAAGCACCACGTCCAGATCCCAAGCCAAACTCCAAGGCCACCGCCGTGCCTTCTTACATCAGATTGATCCACAACTTCCTGATGTGGGTTGCTACTCATTAGAGATGCCCCAAAGAGGTCGGTTAAAATAGAATGGAAGTTCATATTGGCGAACCCCAAAGCAAAACCCATGATCCCTCTGGGGAGCAGCAAGGCCCATCTCCAAACGCTGGTGTATGGGGATCTCGGGGTGCTGACAGCAATGGCTTGAGGAAAGAGTAGCGGCATCGCTACGCATAGGCTGCACAAGATGTACGGTTTACGGCCATGGAGCAATGGCAGAGGCCAGCAAAAGAATGTCGAAAGCGCCATTCCAAGGTACAGTCCGACATTGCCGATGATTGAGTAGTGGTGGAAATCTGCAATGACGTATTGAATCGATGGGACTAGGCCTGCGTAGATCCCAATTAAGACACCAACTAGAGCAGTGCTGATACATGCAACCGAAGCAACAAACCGCTTGCGCAAGGGGGACCAGTCGCGGGCTATAGTTGGATGTCGTCTCACCGATCTGGTAAGACTAAATCGTTGCCCGTCTCTGAGACTGACATGGGATCTCCTTCGGAGGCTGATGTTGCGAACTTCGTGGGTTCGCTTGGGTGGTGCTCTTCCTTGAGGCACCGAAGCTTCTGCATTCGATTGATTTGCGTTCTGGTTGGGTGCAGGTACTTCTAAGTGCCGACCGTGTCTTTTATTGTTGTCGGACTGGGTGACGGGGCCTACCATATCGTCAGATCCATCCAAGCTACAAACATCCACATCCTTGTGGCAAATTTTGGGGTATATACCGTTTTGATGGAGATGCATATACCCTCCTTTCAGGCCCTCCCGAAGATTCATGGAACTGTCCCTGGGAGTGATTGGTGGTTCGTGGTAAACACGGATATACTCTTTAACCTCGCGGCTATTGGGTAAGGTGCCTTCTTCATCTAATACGTGGTGGTGTATTTCATGAACTTCCATTTGCCTGCGCTCAGACTTTCGGAGGCCACGAACGTTTGGCTCTTTATTTGATGACCGTATCACGTTTCCGCTGTACATGTCAGGTTTCAGCAGCTCGTCATTTCTCGCTGACGCCGAGGGCAAGTCTCCGCACCCATGGCCTGGGCTTTCAATAGCGCCGAGAAAAGTATTTGGCGACACCTTGGATGGTTCGTCGCCTGCGTGTTCGCAATGGTCTTGTCCGGTCACTTCATTTGCAAGAAATAATGCTTCGTTTAGCAGCCGTTCAAGGTTATGCACGGCCGAATGCATTGTTCCCATGTCTGCAGCATTTTCTCCCGAGAACGTCGTTACCCTAGATGGTATTGCACCGGCTTCATCGCCAGGATAGTCATTATGCTTCTCATGGCGAGGATGGGACTTTTCTGGTAATTGGGTAAGATTTGGAGCGCTAGATTCCGGGTACCCAAGCAATTGGCGAAGCCAGTTCGCAGCACGCCATGGGTCAACCTGTTCAGACGACGTGTTTTGCTCCAGCTCCTCCGACTCATCGTCTACGGGATGCGGACGCGTAGTTGGCGAGGCAGAAGCCGTTGACAATACCCTTTTCTTTTCCGGTGCGGTGTCCTCTTGTGGAAGAAGATTACCGAATAGATTCCGTAGAGACGCCATATTTCCATCATCCTGGTGCGCATTTTCTTGGTTTATGGCTGGATCCGTGGTCTTAGTAACAGCCTTGGGAACAATATCAGAGCTCTTTTGAGAATTCGAATATTGACTGGCACTTAACGAAGGCCGATTTTTAGGACGAGATGTAGTGACCGATCTGCTTCTTGATTCAGATAGAGGCATAGGCGGCCCGCCAAAGTCGTCTCCAGCAGACGAATGTCTTGTGGTCTTCTCGTCTTTCTTCACGCCGAATCCCGGGAGGAATCCCCAGTATGAAGCAGCTGTTGGTGGATCATCGTCTTTCTTAGGGTGCACTTTTACAGCTACCCCAGGAATTGAATTTTCTTCTGTCCTGAGTAGTAGAGGTGACGACTCATGATAAGGCTGTACTTTCGGAACCCATATATGCCCACCGTGAATGTCATTAGGATACATATCTTGTCCGGAACTCCGGAGAGAAGCACGGTCTACATGTGGGCGCACTTTTGGCGTGAGATGATGGCCATGATGGGGGTGCTCCACCACATCGGGCTTTTCTGGTGTGGCAATCTTAACCGAAGGTCTTCTTTGGTGAATGATCTCCTTATCTACTTTGGTGTTTCCGTAATCAGCAGGCTGAACCTTTGATATGCCAGCGTGGCCTCTATAAGTCGCATCAACTCTGGGAAGTAGTCCGGTGGCTGGACGAACTTTGACAGCGGAGGTATGATTCTTGTGGACATGCTCGGAAACGTCCACTATTTCTTCACAGGTGTCTCCTCCCGAAAGAAGGCGACGGACTCGCCCCGTGAGTATGGGTTTAGACGGATTAACCGGAGAAAGTTTGGTTGGCGGTGTCCTGATCGGAGAATCACGATCGGTAACAAACCCAGCATCACAAAAGTCGGCGCCGACAACCAATCCAGGGTGATGAATTTCTGCATGAGCGCCTGGAGGGTGTATCGTGGGATCAATGCACACTATCCCTGGTCGCCTGGGATTGTCGAGAACGGGGCCATCTGGGCTTTGACTTGCGAGATTGGCCTTGGAAGACTTCCTTGTAGGAACTGAAACACCTGAAAATCTGTGCTTAATGGAAATATTCCTCCCCGTCTGCTCCGATGGACCAGATGTCAAGACCGGAGGTACTGGTGATTCCTTGGGTAACTAATCCGTGGAAGCGCCCGGCTTCAATAGTTCATGACGATGTAGTCTACCCCTTGACCCTGTGGTATGGATGGAGGGCGGACGGTCGTTGGCAACTTTCAATGTCGGAGTCGAGTTGCTAGGATGCAACCTCGCCATCGGATTAAACTCCATGGTGATATCGCCCCGATGACGGTAGTAGGGGTAGGAATTCCGTAGTGGAACCGGGATTATCTATTCTAGCTAGGTGTTCGGCCCGTTCTCTGTCTGCCGCCGGTATTGCTGCCACCACTGTATCACTCAGTGGCGGGGAGAATCAAGGCGAACTAGGGAACCATGGAATTGCAATGCGAGGGTGAGGCAAATACCATGGAAGGTAGGTACTTAGTGATGTCTCAAGAGAAGATGGAGAAGTAGGTAAGTAATTACTACTAGATACGACTATTTTCACAATAGTGATAGTATATAGGAACAAGGGGAGGGCGGAGTAAGAGGCGGATGTTTACTAGAGATGTGATTGTTTGGTGATGAAAATGGTAGATCAAATTGCATTAGCATTAAAACAGGGAATTAAATAATTACCCCTTTCTTCTTTCCCTTCCCATGTGTATGCAGGCACATTCGATTGTGGATGCTACTTGCCTCAAGTTAAATTAGAAGCTCTTGAAAGTTTACTGGCAGCGACGGGCCGAATTAAAGTACGCGTGTCAATTGGACAGGGAAATAAGACCCCTGGCAGTTTTTGAATAAACTCTAAGGCGTCATAATACATTACATGTGTGAAAGTGAAAAATACACCACCTGGGCAGGTATCCAGGTACTTACAAGTTTAGATGCTTTATAGTAAGGCAATTTCAATTAGAGGCATCACAACTCAACAAGTAACACTTAGGTAACACCGTAACAACCTTTGTATGCTCTCATAATACAACTAGTCAAAGCTAGAGGATGTAAGAACTAAGTGCAAGAACATTGCCGGGACTAGAAAAGCCCCGGTCGTTTGCCTTTTCTTGCTAATGAAGAATAATAGAATACCCCATATCCATCCTATTTATTTTCTCTTCGTCTTGTATGTGTGGGACAGTAGCTATAATATTTCGCTTTTCGGACTACTGTTCCTATCTACAGGGTCTTCGAGCTTGGGATATCACTTAGATTTGGGGGGCTTCAGTGGGCTCGGGGACTGTATAGTAGTTAGAATCATGGAATAAGGTAGCGAGCTAAAGAATTTGAGAGAACTTACGGTCACTGCCGGGGGGAGTGGGACGACCGGTGGGACGACCAGTTGGGTGAGGACGGCTAGTGGGACGCGGGCCACCACTGGGGTGAGGGCGGCTGGTAGGACGAGGACCGCCAGTAGGGCGACCAGGACGACCAGTCGGGCGGCCAGTTGGCTCAGGGACTATTCGGAGTTTGTCAGTATTCAGAGTCCGGAACACGAAACCTGTTTTTTACGTACAGCCAGGGACTAGTTATCATGTTAGCTTATACCCTAAAGAAAGACAAGTGGTGGGGTCTCTTACAGTCAGATCCAGAGGGCCACGAGAGGGAAGGTAGAGGAGGAATGCTCCAGCCTCCAGTGGGAAGACCGCTGGGGAGACCAGTGGGGTGGGGACGCGAAGCTAAGTTGTTGGTGTCAATAGATTATTCACGATCGTAGAGTTTAAGAACATACTGCGAGCGTCCTCGCTGGGCTCAGCGTTGTTGACGGGGACGGCAGCGGCAAGGCCGACAAGGAGGAGAGCGACGATTCCCTTCATTTTGATGGATGTTTTTTGAGATGAGCAAGAAGTTCCCAGTAGTGACTCGACCCGATGATTGCCTGGTTGTCTGATTTGAACAAGATGAAGAGGTCCTTGAAGCCGACTTATATACACATTCTGAGTTGACTTGACGGAGAAGTCCTTCCTCTAACACACCGCAGTGCGTAGATCTTTGCCCAAGGGTGAGCTCAGGGATGAGGCTTTTCGGCAAATTACTTACAAATTGCAGATGAAGCTCTTCCCCGACGCAAGCCCATTACGACTGCAACCACGAAAGCTCAACTCGGCGTCGACACGTTACCTAATTCTAGACGGAGACTGGTGGCATATTAGAAGCCCGGACCAAGACATGCAGGCACATCGGAACAAGCTTTGCCAAGGCTCAAAGTAGCAAAGCCATGTGGCATCGCAAGGAGTTTTTAGATCGCTCGTTACTCCGTTCAATGTAGACACCCGCGTCGTTCACAGTCTACCGGGCTCGACGCACGCCTACTCTGGTTAGTGTCGATAGCTTGAAACGACGTAGATCGACGTAGGTAATTTACTTCCCAAATTAACCGATGTCCGCTCCGTACCTGATACTACATTTGACGCGTCATCTATACTGTTGGAAGAGGTGTATAAGCGAATGTGATGCCATCTGTCCCTGTCTCGATCGCAATTATTTTAACGTAAAGGAATCACTAAGATCATGTTATGCTTGTAGAATCTGAAGACTGTCTTGTTAGGATATATGTTTAGGTAAGGCGCCTCTATTTACCCATTTATCCCGACTTTCGACCGTGTTGACGGATACAGTCTAGACTGTGACCTTGAATAAAATGGAATGTTACCCCGTACTGAATCTGGAGTTGCGGGGTGGATTTGTGGAGTTGCGAATAGAAAAAGCAAAATGCATCATAGCCTCATGACAATCAAGCCAAGGCGGAGGTATGAAAACAGCGAGAATCGTCTAGTCACCTATGGAACCGGATAACCACCATCGTACGAAGAGATGAACAACCCATTACGCACGCAGATTAGGCTGAGGGGGGTCGAATGGGCTAAGAGAGCTCTGAGGCGTGCTGCTCGAGAAAAGGGATTATGTTAGGGATCGACCACCACATCCTCTAGCCGAGATGGATGGACACCAGTTGAATAGGACATGCATGCTCATCATGTTGAAACAGCCGAGCCGGCTAACTCTCATTAAAGCGGTATATCCTAGAAATATGATCCGTTCCTCACATAGCCGGACTTTAACGCGGGATGCATTCGTGCAATTCCAACTTAAGAAACATCCTATCCTCTATCCCGTTTGAATAAAATATTCATGGACGTAAGAACCGGTGGCGTTGTTGACGAAATGGATGAGATGATGTTATTTTGGTGAGTTCACCGGTGAGTCCACCGGAGCAATCTATTAGACGAGGACAATCATCTAATTAGTTGGCTATATCTTGGATTATAGTGGAGTGAGAAGAGCTTAAACCGTTCAAGGGTATCTATGCGCCCACCGAGTCGGGCTCTCAGATTGATTAATTTAATATCTAGGCCTTCGATGATGACAATGCGGTTCAGTTCATTTAGGTCGATAGGTCGACCGTTGGCTAGAATATGGGGTATGTAAGCAGAAACCAAGCCTCATGTAAACTCACGCAACCCAACGCGCGTGCTGTGGATTGGATTGTCACTACGTGTGTGGCACAGGCGATGCGCCTCTATGATAAATAGGTAAGCTTATTCCAGCATAGCCTAGGCATTCTGATAAATTCGACAAGCATTTCAGCCTCGTCCGATCTTATAAGATTAATCGGCGAATGTGGTAAAGAATATTCGGGGCCTGTTCGTTTGAAGGATGGTCTGTGGAACCAGCTTTCGCGTACTTTGTTGTCGTCAACCAGGGAATGGATTACGACTTGAGAACGTGGCCATAAGAAATGACGGTCAACTCTTGACGATCGCGGGATTATCAAGCGATGAATGCCGATGTAAGGGAAGTAGTTGAGTTGTATATAATTGACATGTAGAATCTAAGATTCTACTGAATTGATAATGAATGAGGTATGATAGTGTAAGTTCTATGTTTGTTCTAAACTTTAGCTAAGGTGCTTAAGTTGGAGAACCCACCTGTCAAATAGACAGCGCACAGACCACTTACTAAAATATTAAACATGAGATGATGGCATCTCAGAGGAAAAGAGCGATGAACGATGAACGAACTGAACCCACTTTCTCCAAAACAGTTCCCTGACCTAGTGGCTAGATCCCACGGCTGCCACGGCAGTCAAATAATCTAACCTGGGAAGCCGTTTCTTTGGCTGGAGTTCTAGAACCATTTAGGCTAAGCTCATTCGTGAAGAACAGCAATGACGACATTGCATCCCTTAGGTGCCTTGATCTAACACAAGTGGCACTTACTAATTGTGTTTAGATCTTGGTATACTCCTTGCACATACTTAATGAAACACGAGAATTTGAAGGAAATAACATGAATACAGGTAGAAATCACGTATTCCGTCGGAGTCTTAGAATTTCTCAAGAAGAAAAAGAATATTTCGGAATGAACTAGAGAAATGCATTTCTAAGGTAAGAGCCAAACACGGGACCCCTCTACGTATAATTTACATACAAGGGTATAGGCTGCAGCTGCGCAAAATGTGTACTCAGCCACCAATAAAACCCTACCAAACGAGACAAGGTGCCACCACAGCCCCAACTAAAACATCTGGGCAGTGATCACAAGACGCTGAAAAAAAAGTCTCACCTTTTTAAAATCACTATCATCATCACCTGTTTGTCTGCCTAATGCGATGCGGCGAGAATTAAGTCCTACGTATCGGTGTTTGGTATTTTCCCGAATATAGGAAGTTTTTCAATTAGGTATTTTGAGGCTATGGTAGTGTTTCAATTTTTTTTTTATTCCAACGTCTTGATTGACCAACATATAACAGAGAATCGTATAGAAGGCGGGGCTCTGTTGGATATCAGGAAATATCGAATAAGATCGGCCAGATCGGGGACCCCGCACTAGAAATATTGAAAGCTGAGAGAGGAAGAAGGAATCGGTCGCGTCACTCTTCCAACTCCCATACGAGACCTCACCAATGCACCTTTACACAACATAAACCAAAGTACAGCATTGGGCGAACAACTCATCGTACACTATCCACCGTTCCCGATTAATTGGGAATAAGCAATCGTCGTAATAATCTAAAGAAAGTAAAGAAGAGGCCTCGAGAACCTACTTGTTCTTACTTGTCTATGAAGTGGGCAAGTCGGCAGACTAAATAGCCACGAGGCAGGGCAGGGTTGACAAGCGGCTAACCTGCTAACAAGAAGTCGGTTGGGTCCGTTGGTCACTTAGTCACTTAGTCACGTCAAGTCTCACTCATCCCCCTCCACAAAAGCTCCGAATGCCAAGTAAAATCCAAATATCTGCGCTGAACTTGGACTGGGCTATGGCTATGGCCTACTAGCTACATGCACCTAAGAGTTGGTAGAGTCACAGTCGGCGCCCCCTCGGGAAACATCGCGCTCATTTGCCCAATTTTCCCAGTTGTTCGTTCGTTCTTCGCTCATCGCCCTTCCCGGCCATTCCCTGAACCAGCCCAGCTTTTTAGATAATGCCCGGAGGTCCTGCGTGACACCATTCATCATCCCACATCATCACCAGCCTTCTTTTCCGTGCGATATATATAATACGTATATACGTATCTGCCATTTGATATTGATTTACATAGTCGAACATATCACCTACTATTTTTGCGAAGTACGGATTCTATTTCCTTTTCGCTGTTCTCGAAATCAATTATATATACCCACACATCGTGACGTCACTGTAACCTACCCGGACTGTCGGGGACTTGCGACAACATGTCTCAAGTTTATCGCGAGCGCGATGTGCGCTATACAAGAGATCAAAGTCCTTCGTCCGATGACGAGAAATATAAAACTACAACTATAAGACGATACAAAGTTAGCGGCGGACAAGGCGGCAATAGGGTCGTCGAACGGGATCGCGTCGAGCGCCTCGAAGAGGACGATGATCGCCGGTCAAGATATTCGCATTCCCATGCCGGCCGTTCATCCGCCGATCTGTTAGAGATTGATCGCCGCGTGGATAGACACTACCCCGAGCGACCGAAATCAGAACACGACCGATACAGAACTGTCGAGTACGAGCGAGACCGCGATATCGACAGGGATTATTATCCCGAACGCCGAACTACAGTCATCGAAGAAATAAGACAAACCTCTACATCGCCTCGCGATCACTATTGGGACCGTCGCTCGGCAGACCCATGGGGCGATATTCGAGAAACGGATGTTCGCCTTGATAAACGGGTTGTCCGAAAGGATCCTGATGGCGATGTTCAGGTCAAGGAGAAGACCGTGGAAGAGCGTAGGGATGATCCCCGCGATTACAAGGAGCGAGATATCGAGTTCGAACGCCGAATAATTAGGGAAAGAGAACCTCATGAAGATATTGAGCGATACCGACGGGAAACCGAATATTATGCAGCTCCGTCTCCCCCACCAGCACCTGTCGTAATTCGTCAAAAAGCTCCCGAACAAAAGGTTGTCATTCATGAGGCTCCCGCTCCCCCCCCTGTAATTATGCCACGCCAGGAACCCACATACATTGTCCTTAGAGATCAACGCCACGAAGTTGAACGCCGTCCTGAACGCCGGGAAGAAGATGATTATCAATACAGACGTCGCCGTGATGATCGAAAATATGAGAGCGATGGCTACGAAGAAGACTATTATGTCAAGCGAACTGTCATCAAGCGTGAACGTAGCTCAAGCTCTGACCACCACAAAAGACGTCATCTTGCTGAAGGCGCTCTCGCTGGTGCTGGTATCACCGCTCTGCTCGGAGGTCGCGGCAACGGCGATCACCAAGAACATAGAGGACGAAAAGTCCTTGCCGGTGCCGCTTTAGGCGCATTAGGTACCGAAGCCGTGCGCCGTGCTAAGAGTGCATATGAGGATAGATATGAAGACCGATATGAAGATGACTACGACGACGATTACCACCGACACCGACACCGCAGCAAGTCACGGAGCAGATTGGCGACTGGGTTAGCTATTGTAAGTCATTGCCACCGTTTTGGGAATCATAGAAGACATATGCTGATGCGATAATAGGGTGCTGCTGCTCTAGCCGTCGCTGGCGGCCTCAAGTACATGCAAAACAATAAGGTTGAAAAAGAAGAGGCCAACCGTGGACGTGCGCGACGCCGCCATTCTGTTGACGATTATTCAAGATCCCGAAGTCGATCTGAGCGTAGCCGCCCCCATAGCAAATCCAATGCGGCTAAGGCAGCCTTAGCAACTAGGTGAGTATCTTACACGGTCGAATAGTATTTTGTCTAGTGCAATCTTCTTGATTATACGTATTTTTCAAAAGGTAATTGCCCCAAGTCACATTGCTAACGACTCGGTGTATTAGTGCTGTCGCTGGTATACTGGAACATTATAGGTCTAAATCCCGAGGAAAGTCTCGGTCCAAGTCCCGCTTGAGAACAGGTGAGCATTAAATATAACTTTATGGTGGGAATTGATTCTCACTGTTATTAGGTGCTGAGATTGCTGCCGCTGGATTGACTGGTGCTGCAGCGAGCAAGCTCTGGGAACGCCATAAAGAGAAGAAAGAGCGAGAACACGATAGGGAATTGAAAGATGAGGAATATTCTGACAGAGATCGAAGCTTATCAAGAAGTCGATCCCGCTCCAGGTCTCGCAGTCGTCATTCGCATTCTCGAGACTCTACGGCTGATAGAGAATTAGGCCTGGTTCCCGTCATTCCAGGAGTGGAGTACGGGAGTGAACCTCTTAAGGAATACGATTCTGCCGGCGACGAGCCAAGGCGCCGCCACCGCCGCCGACGATCGGCTTCCGGATCCGACCGAGACGTCCAGAAGAAGAGGAGCCGCAGCAGAGCTCGTGAACTTGCGGCTGCGGGGCTTGGTACTGCAGCGGCAGCGATAGGTATCAAGAAGTATAGGGACCGCCAGAAGAGTAAAGAACGAGACGAAAGATCTAGAGAAAGAAGTCAAAATAGATCCCTAGAAAGGGAAGACCGAGACCGAGACCGAGAAAAGCGTAGGGCCAGGCGATCTCGTGACCGTCAACGGAGACGTATGTGAAAATCTTTCCCAATTTGAAGCCACTTAGTTAATCGCGATACAGGTTATGAAGAGGAAGCAGCGGATGATCCATACTACGGTGATTATGATGCACCACCATCGCCGCCCCACGCGTCTGGCGGTGCATACTATCCACCTCCGCCTACTCAACCTACTGAACCGCCACCTGCTGGGCCAGGCGGATTTACGCAGCATTCCAACCTCTCTACGCCAAACGTCAATGCATACACCCCTTACCCACCATATAACCCTCAGGACTATGCGGGCTCACCTCCGATGAACTTTCCCCCGCCACCCGGACCACCAACCGGACCCCCGCCTTCAGGACCGGCAGACCGGCCTGGGCCAGAACATGTGAGTCGTCCACGCTCTGGTGACATTGAATCCCCTCCCGATGCCTCTCGGAGCGCGGCTACTGAGCAGGGTGCGTCTCCTTGAGTTTGATTTGCTTATTGTCGTGATATGCCTTTGTTCTAGCATATACTAAAATTCAACAATTTCTGACAAATTTTCTAGATGGTGTAAGATCTCGTAGTCGGTCACGGTCGCGCTCAAGATCCTCGACAAGAGGCATATCCTCAGGTCCTTCTCCCAATTCCAGAGTTAAATTCGGTCCCCTCTCTCCTAAGTCCTCCCAGACCCTCCGAAGACATCGCCGACAAAATGATGAACGGTCACTAGCGGTCGCTACTAAAAATGACAACGAGGACGAGGAGGTAGCCCGTATGAACCGCCCTCGGAACTCGCGTAGACGCTCGGACTCAGATACTTCATTTAACCGCCCTCGTGTCCAACGGAGGAGGAGGCGGCGCGACGAATCTCCTAACTCCGATGAAGACGACATTGAATATCTGCCCGATCGTTTCGACGCTTCTGGGCGACCCATCAATGACGACGAGTACAGCAGCGCACTTAATAGCATTCCAAGACAGGGTAACTTCGAATACAACCCGCGCGACGAGAACGACTGGCACGTACGTGGGGCCTGGAGGACTATCGGCGAGCCGGACCCCGCTCTTGTCAGTGAGCTCGCGCAGACCTTTGGTGGGCTATTAAGACCTGCTGGTGGACTAATGGGGGTTTTGGGACGCGCATTGACGGATGTGGGATCACGATAATTAATTCTCGGTGGCACGACACTTTTTCGTTGTTTTTGTTACACGACAGCGAAGCGAAATGGATGATATCATGGGTCATGATCAATGAACGATTTTCTCTTATTTATATTCTCATTTTGACGATTCTTATACGGCTTGAGTATTAGATTTTTCTTATTTATTTTGTTCATGAATGAATGCGTGGTGGGCGGTGAGCGTTGAGCAATTGGTGTAGGGTGTTGAATGCCCTAGGAAGGATATGGTTACGATTTATTTCGTCTACGATTGATGATGCTTTTCATAATTAATGAATTTATTAATTAATCAACTATTGAGTCTACTGGGATGATTATAGCGGTTGCGAGAGTCGTAGGATGTTTCGTCGCGAGATAAAATTGCTGTGATTGATTTCGGGTGAATCGGGCTTCGGATGATACGGACGCTCAAGATTGGGTCATGATATTTTCGAACTTAAACATGATTTAGTAATATCTCCGTGACTTAGCTCTCAGACGCTCTCGGCGTGATCCACGAGCTACGAGGTCACGAATTCGCTACTCCAGGAATTCTTTGCATTCTAATTCCAATAATCCCGAAACCCTCGGTCGACTTTCCAGAGGAAGATTCTCGTCGGTACCGACGCGTCGCATCATGAGTTCTTCAATGACATCATAACGCGATAAAACCATCCTGTAGGATATTGGCCGTTACAGATATGCTGCGTCTGGGGATAATTCGCTTCAGAATCACCTTAAATCCTATGGAATATTCCATATTATGGAGTCAACTCCTTCATGATCGGTTTAGTCCGAAATCGCTGCTGCAGACTCGATCCTCTATCCCAAAAGGGACATTGCAGGTATGTACCTCCGAATTCTTGAGGATTCTCGAACACCGTCTCAGCGGTTGTTTCGAATATAACTATAAATCCCATGTAGAATCCTGATACGGAGAGATTGAAGACTGAGAGGGCCGGGTTAACTTTTTTCTTCAGCTCGGAGTAACGTTCTGGTTCCGAAGGATCGCGTATCGGTAGATCTGGAGGCTGATACGTCACCACTTCCCTCTTATCGATCCTCTGGGGGAAGATTTGACGATAATGCGATAACTACGCGATGCGGTGAGCGGAAGAACTTGAGTTATCAGGCATTTTCCATCGCGCGTCTTGCCAGGTGAGGATTTTACGATCATGTTATTGTGAGTACCCGAGGCGAACCTGAAATGCGTAGTAACCAGGTATTGAGATCCGTAATGGAAATATAGGAACCCTTTGTCGGTTGTCTCGGAAGTGAGCATTTTCCACTTGGGCTAGTAAAGAGACTTTGCCAAGATATGTTCCGATATCCTAACCAGAACATTTAACGACTCTTATTCATGGAGGACTTGAACTACTGATGTCCGCTGCCTCTTCATAATACTCTTACATAATTAATGAACGATTACTAACACTCATTGGCGGCTCGTTCGAGGCATAGCAATCCTACACTATGCATTATGTAAGAGGCCCATTTGACTGTATGCGCCTCGATGATTATGGGTAAATAGTTATGGCTGAGTATCTAATCGAGTTAGATGAGAACAAAAATACGAAGGGACCTATGAATTTCTAGAAGGGTTGGGTACGGTAATCCCGATCTTCAATCCTCCTTGCTGCATGACCCTTGGCCAATCCATCCTCGCACCCTCATAGTCCTTCATAAGTGCGAAGCATTTCGAACATGATAATAGCGCTCTTACAGCACTTAAGCTTACTGAGGAGAAATGCGATATAAGACACAACATCTTTCGCAACGTGCGCGAATGCAACGATGTCAAGGGTTGAGCTGATCGAAGGCCCTGCGGCATGGACAGATGTGATAAGAGGAAGCATTTTCCCCATTAGTTCATATTTGTACGGGGATGCCTCGTGACTTGCAGACAATAAATCCCATCACGGCTGACCAGATTGGAGTTTTTTACTGTCCGTACGAGATAGCCTATCGCCTTTTGTGCGAATAAATGACAACACATAAAAAAGCTGTGATATTTAGCGTAGGACTTTTTATTGAAAGAAAAGCAGTCCTAGAGGGGAAAACTCACAATTAAAGGAAAAAGAGTGGCAGGTAAGCATGTTGTTATATTACCATGTAGCATTGCCCAAATTCACACCGCTTATATGACATAAGTCAGCTCGAATATACCCATCTTGGTACGTTCGAGCGATTACGGTACGATACGGTGGAATAATATGACCCGACCGGCCCTTGTCTGTCATTTTTTAAACAGTATTTCAGGTATGATTTGGATAAGCCCCGATATAGTTCTTACGAGCTACCAGAACCCTGGTAATAATTCTGGGGAGTGGTAGTAAACAAATTCCGGGGGTTGGATTATAGTGTCAATTCGGTGTTAGGCGATTTTCGGATAACAAACGCGCCGATGTAACTCGGAGAGGCAGGACCGGCATTGCTGAGCCGCTTCAAAGTTTCTTAAAACCACACTGGTCTATATCTAAGGAGTATAGAATAATAATATGGGTGCTGACACACGCTGGCTTACGTACCAGTCTCCTTGTAGAGTACCTAGTTTCTCTGGTACCTAATTTCCAAGGGTAGGCTATGATGAAAAATCTTTACTACCTTCCTTTTGTTGTACATAATAATTCGGTTAAGTTTTATTGCGAAAACATGGCGATATTAAGATCGATGCTGATGTTGATGATGATGGCGATAGTGAGTGCGATGATGCATTCAGAAATTGTGGTAAGCAGACAAGGCCTAGATGTAGAAGTAAGCGCTCGTACCGAGAAACTGAAATGATCAGCAAATCACCGAGGTCAGGTGAAGTTCAGTAAACACTTGGCATGTCACAAAAAATGAACTGGAAAGGGGGTGAGATGTAAAGATCCAAGGACTACTGCCTCTAATATATTCTAATTCTAACTAGAAAAAATAGAAATGCTGCAGTGGTATCTTGAGGGCGTATATGCCCGTTTAAAATGCAAAATGTAAATGCTAGATCAAGTATGCGATGCACCCTTTAACCGTTGCCGGTTTTCTATTTTTCCTTTCAACGCCCGCTGTGTAAAAAAACAAATGTAGTTGTAAATGCAAACAAATATACGGGACTTCAAGTCCTCTTTCTATCCCATCTGCTCGCCGGGCAGGTTTCGTATCATTCGTCATGATACATCGTGTTGATTCGATGTCGGAGATATATATACGGGTGATGAATTGGTGAATATTAGATGAAATAGGTGTTGAATATTTATAGTGAACTAGGGTCGATCTTAACGTTCGATTTGATGCCGGATAGGCTCTTCATGATCGCTTCGAGTTGCAATGTCGTGCAGTTCGCGTTGATGGTGACTGAGCAAGTGTTAAAATCGTCGAACTGAGCAGGAGGGGTAAAGCTCGGGGTTGTCATGCATGAAGGTGGTGTAGAAGGAGCGGTCTCGGGGTCCATTAGGTGACCGCTGATAGAGGGTGTCGACGACGAAGTTTGCGAAGGAGGGGAGCAGCTAGGCGAGCGAGAGTAGTTGAGGTGCATCGAGTCTCCGCCTTTGTAAATGTTAGCCGATATTCCGTGCGTTAGAGTATGTCGTAAAATTACTGACCATATACTGCGTAAGGGGCGCAGGTGCCCATTCCCGCTAGGTCGTGACCAACACCGAAGAATTCCTCTCCTCCAAGTCCCAAGTATGGGGAAGAGTGTGAGTCGAGAGGGTATTGGTTGGCGTAGTGAAGAGTGTCGATCGTCTCGCCCGACCAGCTCGGTGTAGAGATGCAAGATGTGCCGTTGTGCATAGAAGTAGGAGGCGTCAATAGACCAGGGTTGGCCCAGGAGTTCAATGTCGACATGCCTAAACCGTTTATGTGGCTACCAATGATGGTGGCATTTGCGTCCTCTGTGCGCTCGTCTACACTGTCTTCGTACTCCTTGTCCTCATCATATTCGTCATCGTCGGTTCGTTGAGGGGTCTTTGTGTCTCGTTGAGTGGTTGCGGCGGTGCCTTCGGAGCTGCTAGACATAACCGAAAACGCCCTTGAGACACTTCGGTCCTTAGACTTTCCACCATTCTCGTGTCTTAATCGTAGCGTGGAGTATCGGTTCTTGAGAGCTAGTGTGGTTCTTCGGGGAGTGTGAGAAGCTGCGATGGTAGTCCAGTTGGTACCATGTGTGAGAACTGCGTGAAGCAAATCGGAATCCTGGGGTCGACCGTCAGCGACCATAGAACAATAAAATGCGAGAGCGGGTGGGAATGACCTCTTTTTCAGTCCAGTCGCAGTGATTTATGCTGGGGTCGAGCACTTGGCTCCAGTGGCTAGAGCACTGATCCGAGTTCCTCGACTTAACAGCCCGTGCGACTTGGCCCCAGTTGGGACCATATTGGCGAACGGCCTCGATGAGCCGTGCGTCCTCCTCGGCAGACCACGAACCCTTAGCCGTGCAGTCTGCAAGTGTGTTCCACCATCTTCGTCGGCAGTCCTTGTTAGAACGTCCGGGTATGGATTTGGCCAACTCTCGCCATAGAAGTGGTCGAGATTGAGCCATAGCTAAATGTTGTTAACATAATACTCTACGGTAAGGCCGATGAAGCACCTACCATTATTGACAACCGATCGGAGAAGAGCGTCCTCCTCAGGCGTCCAGTTCCGTCTAACGCGAGCCATTATGTTGTAATAGGTAGTTGTAAATAGTTATGGTTGTTGAGATTGTTCCTTGTCTCTGTGATTATTGTGTTTGGCGTGGTGTTCTCAACATTCTTCCGGATGCTGAGTGCGGATGCTGATAAATATGTATAAGATGGCAGCTGCAATAGAGCATGGCAGTGACTATTCAAAGCTCTCCGTTAAACGTCGCCGACCCTGGGCGGCGGAAGGCCTGTATTGCCAGTGCTCCACCTGACGCTCTAGCATAATACTTCAGAGCATAGGTCCCGCTTTTAGGATAGGGTAATGTTCCAATAGAGCTAAGGTTCATGATTCTG